>NC_042988.1:957084-1276113 GCF_901001165.1 Salmo trutta
TAACTTGGGTCAAACGTTTCGGGTAGCCTTCCACAAGCTTCCCACAATAAGTTGGGTGAATTTTGGCCCATTCTTCCTGACAGAGTTGGTGTAACTGAGTCAGGTTTGTAGGCCTCCTTGCTCGCACACGTTTTCAGTTCTGCCCACAAATTTTCTATAGTATTGAGGTCAGGGCTTTGTGATGGCCACTCCAATACCTTGACTTTGTTGTCCTTAAGCCATTTTACCACAACTTTGGAAGTATGCTTGGGGTCAATGTCCATTTGGAAGACCCAAATGGACAAGCTTTAACTTCCTGACTGATGTCTTGAGATGTTGCTTCAATACATCCACATAATTTTCCTGCCTCATGATGCCATCTATTTTGTGAAGTGCACCAGTCCCTCCTGCAGCAAAGCACACGCACAAAATGATGCTGCCACCCCCGTGCTTCACGGTTGGGATGGTGTTCTTCGGCTTGCAAGCCTCCCCCACTTTCCTCCAAACATAACGATGGTCATTATGGCCAAATAGTTCTATTTTTGTTTCATCAGACCAGAGGACATTTCTCCAAAAAGTACAATCTTTGTCCCCATGTGCAGTTGCAAACTGTAGTCTGTTTTTTTATGGCGGTTTTAGAGCAGTGGCTTCTTCCTTGCTGAGTGGCCTTTCAGGTTATGTCGATATAGGACTCGTTTTACTGTGGATATAGATATTTTTGTACCTGTTTCCTCCATTATCTTCACAAGGTCCTTTGCTGTTGTTCTGGGATTGATTTGCACTTTTCGCACCAAAGTACGTTCATCTCTAGGTGACAGAATGCGTCTCCTTCCTGAGCGGAATGATGGCTGCATGGTCCCATGGTGTTTAAACTTGCGTACTATTGTTTGTACAGATGAACGTGGTACCTTCAGGCATTTGGAAATTGCTCCCAAGGATGAACCAGACTTGTGAAGGTCTACAATCTTTTTTCTGATGTCTTGGCTGATTTCTTTTGATTTTCCTATGATGTCAAACAAAGAGGCATTGAGTTTAAAGGTATGCCTTGAAATACATCCATAGGTACACCTCCTATTAGCATATCAGAAGCTTCTAAAGCCATGCCATCATTTTCTGGAATTTTCTAAGCTGTTTAAAGGCACAGTCTGTAAGGGCTGTCTTCAGGAATGGACCAAAATGCAGCGGAGTTAGTATTCATCTTTCAATTTAATTAGAAAGAACACTATAACAAACAAAACAAGGAAACTGACAGCCAACAGTCCTGTCAGGTGCAAACACACTAAACAAGAAACAATTACCCACAACCCCAAAGAAAAACACACACTACTATATAGGACTCCCAATCAAAGGCAACTCAACACACCTGCCTTCAATTGGGAGTCCAACCTCAATTAACTAAACCTAGAAAAACAAAAACTCTGCCACGTCCTGACCAAAACGAATACAATTACGCCCTCTGCTGGTCAGGACGTGACACAGTCAAG
This sequence comes from Salmo trutta, assembly GCF_901001165.1. NCBI lineage: Eukaryota > Metazoa > Chordata > Actinopteri > Salmoniformes > Salmonidae > Salmo > Salmo trutta. Next base: position 958,548 of record NC_042988.1, read on the forward strand.
ATAGTGTATATAAACTTCTGACCAACTGGAATTGTGATCTGTCTGTAAACAATTGTTGGAAAAATGACTTGTGTCATGCATTAAGGAGATGTCCTAACCGACTTGCCAAAACTATAGTTTGTTAACAAGAAATTTGTGGAGTTGTTGAACGAATTTTAATGACTCCAACCTAAGTGTATTTAAACTTCCAACTTCAACTGTACGTCTATCCACAGTTGTCGTAGTGATATCATGAACATTCTATTGAAGTGGTTACTTGCATAGTTGTGCAGACATGTAGCTAGCTAGCTAAACAATAAACCATAATCGCAACTCATAATATTACTACCCTGCATGAATCTGCAGGTAGCTAACCAACCAGGTTCAATGTTAGCCAGCTAACATTAGGCTATAACTAGAATGCAAATGGCTCTGAGACACGAATAATATTACTACACAGATCATACGCATAACGTTTGCTTGCTAGCTAACAGTACACTTTAACTTGAAAAGAAAACTACTTTCTGACAATTTAGTATCGTGTAATATCTGAAAATGTAGCTTGCTAGACTATCTTACCCGCATACATGGATCGACGCTTCTCCCTCTCTGTCACAGATGCAATGGTTGCCCTTAGTTGGAAGATGTAATCCGGAGACAGGTGTTTCATACAACAGCCTTCTGTGTGTTCTCTGTTCGACTCTGTCTGCATATTTGCAATCAAACGGCAGACTTGTCTCCATCTCTTTAGCTATCATACCACTGATTTTCAAAACTCGGTCCTCCAGTAAGTGGAGAGCTTGATATTGTGATATCGTGAGCTTGATAGCGTGATATCTTTCAAAAAGCGGCTTTAGAAAGGATTACCTACACATACTGACCAGCTCATGTTATAGACAGAAACGTGCTACATGGCAGACCAATCCGAACTCATCTCTCGGCATTTCCAGCTCACTCATTAGGTTGCCGTCTTTTTCCGTTGCTGAACCAACTAGGCTCGTAATATAACAATTGTATTCGTATTTACAGATGGCATACAGGTTTGTTATTAAGGCACATGAAAGTTCACATGTTCCAGAAATGCATTTTGATTTAAAAAATAAAGTTTACTTTTAAATTGTATTGACGTGCGACATACGCCTAGTTTCTGAAACGAGTCACATATTAGTTTTTGTGAGAACTGATTTTTGTATTGTCTCATGGTCTGAGAAACACCGCTGTAGCTCGGCCACCCTCCACCACAGATGTGGAAGGCCAACAGAGACTCATTCCATGCAAAAACTGATATCTCTAGCTTAAACTGACAGATTTAGATGGGGAATATTTTTATTATTTCACAGGTGCGTCAAGACTCTTAAGGATTATCCAGGTTTTTGCATGATTACCTCATCTCTGTAAGGTCCCTCAGTCGAGCAGTGAATTTCATATGCAGATTCAACCATAAAGACCAGGGAGGTTTTTCAATGCCTCGCAAAGAAGGGCATCTATTGATAGACTGTAAAAAAAAAATTTTTTAAAGCAGACATGGAATGAGAGGAAGGAAACAGCTCAGGGATTTTACCATGAGGCCAATGGTGACTTTAAAACAGTTATAGAGTTTAATGGCTGTGATAGGAAAAAACTGAGGATGGATCAATAACATTGTAGTTACTCCACAATACTAACCAAATTATGCATCCTCATGCATCCGAAATTATAGTTTGTTAACAAGAAATGTGTGAAGTGGTTGAAAAACGAGTTTGAGTGACTCCAACCTAAGTGTTTGTAAACTTCCGACTTCGACTGTATCTATATATTTTTAGAGTTTAAGTCGTTGGTGCCCCAAATTCCTAATGAGTTAATTGTTACATGACTAATTTAAATCGAGTAACAATTGAACATAGTTAGTTGGTAAAATAAATAAGTCAGCAGATTAATGATAGTCACGTCACGACAGCAGCTCGTGGCTGTGCTTCCCTTTGTACCTATAATATTATGCAAGCCCTGCCACATCCGATGAGCGTCGGAGCCAGTGTAGTACAATTCAATCTTAGTCCTGTATTGACGCTTTCTCTGTTTGATGGTTCGTTGGATGCCATAGCGAGATTTCCGGGTTAGAGTCCTGCTCCTTGAAAGCGACAGCTCTATCCTTTAGCTCAGTGCGGATGTTGCCTGTAATCCATGGCTTCTGTTTGGGGTATGTACGTACAGTCACTGTGGGGATGACATCATCGATGTGTTATTCAATGTGTTTCTATGGGCTAAAGTAGTAAAGGACAAATTCAATGTTTTATCAAATAATTAAAAGAATTAATACGTAAAGGTGTCCTACAATTCAAAATCAATTAGCTAAATGATCCATGGTATGACCATCTTAAAACAATTCCATATGTTAGCTTAGTAGACCCCCGAATACTTATTTACTCAAGACATTTCAGCTTTTCATTTTCATTTTATTTTCACTTTGACATGGGGTATAGTGTGTAGGCCAGTGACAAATATTTCCAATGTAATCCATTTAAAAAAAACACAACAAAATGTGGAAAAAGTCAAGGGGTGTGAATAATTTCTTAAGGCACTGCACCCCTTGAACACCATGGAACGGGGGTTAACAGAGGGCGCATTAAACATGGACAAGCTTCCAAACTAAGTTGTGCTTAGTTTTGAGACTGTATGAAGCCCAGCCCCTTATAGACACAGGGGGCTCTGGCAATGGCTGACGTATCACCCAGTTTGTCCATAACCTAACATGGGGGCACTGACGTCACAGTGATGTTTTTGTGGAGGGGCCCACCGGTGCTAAGGCCCCTCACTCCGGAGGTCAGAAGCTGCTTCCTCATTGGAGGTGCCCGCAAGCCCCGCTTCCTCCATTCCCTTCAATTCCAGAAATTGGAAATTGGAATGCGATTGCCATAACGCCAAAGGAAATTTAGCAAGCTTAATTTGCCGGAAGTTATTCATGCTAGTCAACATTAGCCATGATGAGGCTTCTAGTCTAAACTAGGCTAGCTAGCCTCTTTGACTGCAGCACGGTCCGTTGATATTTATAATAACCAAGCGACTTAATGCTAGCTATGTATACTAAACAAGAGATCTACCCAAGCAATTCCACCGTTAGGAAGCCTGAATAGCTAGCCCTAATCTGCGCTTGTTAGCTAGATTGGTTTTGAAAGTTTACTTTGGACCGTAACCGACAACAGAGCAATTGTCAAGAGAACCTGTGCCGTGGACTAATAGGGGAACAGATTCAAGTGAGGGCAGCGTGAGCATGCACTGAGCCCGAAATATACAAAACAACAAACCTGAGTATCTTTTAACTCATTGGGGCTTGGTCGCGAACCTGGCTTCTTAGACTTCATTGTTTTGGTCGCGTTAGCCATTTTACTTATTGCTATAGCCAGGTCAAGCTATCTGACGAATAATTCATTGTTCATCATTAGGAAACTTATGAGAAGTTTTCCGCACCTAGCGTCCAAAGGGTGAGCACGCTCTACCACTAAAGGACAGTTCAGTTGGCGCAATGTAAGACAAATTGTTGCAAATTGTTTGTTTTAGTAGCATGAATCGTTCCTGTTCACACTGAGGTTAAGAGCGGAATAATTGAAGGAATGAATCCGATCCTCAAGCTTATCAACTGTGGAAAGCGGGGTTTCCAGCGAGGCGCGGATTTCATTGGCTTTGCCAGGCGTGATTTTAAATCCTTCGACCCAAGTCGCGAGAGTGCAACTCCCCATAGTATGTTGTACCTAAGTTGACTGACTGAAAGGGAACTGGAATCTGAGCACAGCTTGCGTTTGTTTGGAGAGTGACTGCCTTGTTGTGGGAGGTGGAGTTGACTGACCATTATGGGAGACAGTGTGCAGGAAGGAGTCATCCACCAGGAGGCAGTGTCCCTCTGACCAGCACTGAGGCTCTCCTCCCACTACCAGCTCACACTGAGGTGGGGTCTGCACTCCTAAAAAGTGGTGGTGTCAAAAGGATAGATTAATGGAATTATATAATTACACTGATTTGCATTGTATACAGCAGACCTGACTTACATACTAACACTTTGTTAACAAACAGTGGAGTAAAAAAAATTCATTATTTGGGTTATGATGGAGTTAGATAGTTGTACTAAACTCATGAGGCATTTATCAAACGATATATCATTCATTTCAATGATCGTTAATATTAGACTGCACATTTAATGGACAAAATCATGCACAGAGAGCATGTAAGCAAAACTTTGTCAAGAACCATACTGAGACCCAATGATATGTGGGCTGGAATATGTCAGTCTCACTCACCGAGGTGGCAGCATAGGCGAGTATTGGTGGGGCCATACACTCCCCCTAGTGTGGCCCCAGGCCCTAGCAGCCAGAACCCGGCGGCCCCCAGGGAGTTGCTACTTATGAAGGTGCGCAAGGAGAGAAGAGTGCGGTAGGTGCAGGGACAGGAGCGGCAGTTCCCTGCTACACACACACCTGCGCTGTACAAGGGGAACACGGCTTGGCCCTGAGAGAGACACATAAACCTGTTACACATAAACCTGCCTTGTCACACAAACAACTGTGTTAAATAAATGTTACACACACCAATGCACCATACAAACACATCTTTTTCAAACCCGTGTACCCACACGTGTTTGTATTGTATGTGTTTTGAACTGCTGCACTGCAAGCACGTTAGCACTTATTTTTTTATGTATGACAATTTTATATTTCTGATAATGTTGCCTCAATGCTTTTCCACTATACAAATAAGGAGAACGTAGCCATGTGGCTTTTGTAGGCTGGTATTTAGTTTAATAATTACATTTGAGTGTCATATCATCGATAGAGCGTAGGGGAGAGTGGTGTAAGTTGAGCCAAAGGGGTATGTTTCTGAAAGATTTTACCAAATATTTAAGAAGAGGTCATCATTTCATTGAGTCTATGAAGGAAGAAACCACATGGAAAAGTGGTAAGGAAGTTAGGTCCAAAAAACATATTTTCATTAAGTCAAATTAATGTATTGTGGTAGAGGTTTCATGATACTTGTCTTTAAGCCAAAGTAGTTCATTTTAAGAATGTTCTATACATCAGTTGGGGTCTCTATAAGTTTCAATATGAGGTCCTAAACCTAGCATGAAAGTGCATCATTCTAGCTCAGTGGGCTAATATAGTCAAAATGTTTGTCTTCGGGCAAGTTGTGGCAATCAGAGGAGTTGAGATGGGACTTCGAATACCAGAGGGACAGGCTAATGGCTACTGGCAAGCAGATTGTCCTTTCCAGCCCTATCCCAACATACGATCATGGAGTTGATCGCTTCTCCCGGCTATTTGCACTGGACTCATGGATGAAATCGAACTCTGACCTGAAAAAGTGTTGGATTTTATCAACAACTTTGATTTATTTTGTGAGCAACCTCAGTTCTCAAAAACGGAAGGCCTGAATAGAAGAGGAGCTAGAATGCTGAGTTCTAATATTGCAAATATACTAAACACTATGGGATTTCAGTCCTGGTTCTCAACAGCTAACCCTCATTTATTCTTGTATCTTACACCATTTCAAGCCAGACCTACAGTATTTTTAAACAAGGGGTTACCTACTGAACATAGCATGTTTGTGCTAGAGACTGACCATCTGATCTGAAATCCTGCAGCTGTAGGCTTGGCCTGATTCATGTAAATACAACAAGTTTGATTTCGAAAATGGATTTTATAGTAATTCTGGCTTCTCCAACCAACGCAAACAGATAGGCTGAAAGATATTTGTACTGAGCTAAACTTAACTCCGCTGATAAACCAACCTACCTACTCCGCTGATAAACCAACCTAAACCAACCTACTTCAACTTTAAACACCCTGATGAATCTACTCTTTTAGATATTACTCTGAACAATGTCCCTCATAAGTATATAGCCAATGGAATATTTGCTAATGAGCTCAGTGACCATTGTCCAATTGCCTGAATAAAAGATGTTAAACTACCTAAATCTCTGCCATTCATTATTAAAGATCGATTTTTATTTATTTAAATGAGTAACATTTGTCTTACCTGAGGTTGTGTGACTGGGGGTGGGGGGGTGTCATCCATCTCTGAGTCGGATCTGGCACTTAATTGTTTTACCTCTCTGTTCAACTCTGTTGCAGATAAGCATGCTCCATTTAAAATACTAAGGGTAAAAGACAGATCTAATCCATGAATCACCCCTGAATTGTCTGAAAAAGTACAGGAAAGAAATTTAGCCTGGTCTAAGGCTAGGTTGACTGATTCTGCATCTGATTGGCAGTCCTTCAGACATTTGAGAAATAGATGTCTAACTCTAACTCTGATTAGAAAGGCAAAATTGACATCTTACATTCTCTGAGAGTGGTGGAAATCCAGCTAACTTCTGGAAAGTGGTCAAGTCCTTGAAGCTAAATTCCACCCCCTTATTGCCCCAGCAGGTAATGACAGTCCCTGGTCCTATAATAGATCAAATGAACATTTTTGATGCTTTTAATAGCTATTTTGCCTCAGCAGGCCACCTATTTGAAAGAATAGTTTCTGAAAATTCCTTTAATTCCACCTTTATTAAAATAATAATAATTAAAAAAAACAGCTTGCAGAGAATGATCCACTCCTAGGCACACATTCTTTATTTTCAACCGTTTGTTGTCTCTGATGTACTAAGTGCCTTGCTAAAAATCCATGTAAAAAAATCTCTGCCCCACTTATTGCAGAAACATGAACCTATATTTGAAACTTAACAATTGTTTCTGGTATTATCCTTAAGATCTGGAAAGTGGCACGTCCTCCCCCTACACAAAGGCGGAGACCATTTTGACTTAGCTTGGAAATCAGATGGTAGTTATCTATCTTGCCTTGTCAAAGTATTAGAATCCCTGGCCAACTCTCAGCTAAGAACTTTTAACTTATCATTCTATTCTTAATGTGCAGCAATCTGGTTTTAGACCTGGACATAGCGTCATTTCAACTGCTACGCTTGTCTTAGATGATATGTTAAATTGCTTAGATCATAAAAAATATTGTGCTTCCTTATTTATACACCTGTCCACCACTACCTACTAATGCAAAGGTTTCTTGCAAGTGGTTTAAGAATTTCTTGACAGACAGAACACAATGTGTATTTTCTGATGGTGTCAAGTCTAGTTTCCTTGATATTATGAAAGGTGTACTGCACGGGTCAATACTGGGACCTGTTCTTTTTACTGTTTATATAAATAATATTGGTATATCTGTTAAAACCTGTAACATTCATCCGTATGCAGGCGAAACGGTTACGTATGCCCTTTCCTCAACTGTTGACCAAGCTTTGTAAGAGCTGCAAACTGACTGTTGCCATACAAAAAGCCCGTGTTGGCTTAAAACTTGTACTTAATGCAGGCAAAACTAAATATGTTGTTTTCTAATTCATGCAAAAATGTCTCGGATGGATAAAACATTTATTCATTGGTTGTTCTCTCATCCATCGAGTTTGCGCTTATAAATATCTGGGCATTTGGTTTGACAAACATTTAATGCAAAAAAACCCCATAAGGATGAGATAGTTAAAACCTGTTGGGGTGTAGGGGGCAGTATTTTCACGGCCGGATGAAAAAACGTACCCAATTTAAACAGGTTACTACTCTGGCCCAGAAACGAGAATATGCATATTATTAGTGGATTTGGATAGAAAACACTCTGAAGTTTCTAAAACTGTTTGAATGGTGTCTGTGAGTATAACAGAACTCATATGGCAGGCAAAAACCTGAGAAAAATCCAAGCAGGAAGTGGAAAGTCTAAGAATTGTAGTTCTTCTTTTGGTTATCTATCGAAACTACAGTGTCTGTGGGGTGACGTTGCACTTCCTAAGGCTTCCATTGGCTGTCAACACAACAACACGCTGTAAAGCCATTTTTAAATCGGACAATGTGGTTACATCAAGGAGAAGTGTATCTTTAAAATGGTGTAAAATAATTGTATGTTTGAGAAAAGTGGTTTGAGCATTCTCCTGTCACTGGGCAGATAATAGGAGCTCAGTTACTGAGTGGACTGCCTGGCAACAAAGGGATTGGATATGCGCGGTCACACGAGCTCGCCGTTTCTTCTTTTTCTTCTTGAATGAATATGCTATTGTCCGGTTGGAATATTATCGCAATTTTACGTTAGCAATACCATAAAGATTGATTTTAAACAGTGTTTGACATGCTTCTAAGTATGGTAATGGAACATTTTGACTTTTCGTCTCTGGTACCACGCTCGCGCGGTATGCCTTTGGATAGTGACCTGAACGCACGAACAAAACGGAGGTATTTGGACATAAATATGGAGTATTTCGAACAAAAACAACATTTCTTGTGGAAGTAGCAGTCCTGGGAGTGCATTCTGACGAAGATCAGCAAAGGTAAGACAATATTTCTAATACTAATTCTGAGTTTAGGTTGCCCCGAACTTGACGGGTGTCTGTATAGCTCGCTGTGATTGCTGAGCTATGTACTCAGAATTTTGAAAAATGTGCTTTCTCCGTAAAGCTATTTTAAAATCTGACACAGCGGTTGCATCCAGGTGTAGTCTATCTATAATTCTTTAAATAATTGTTATATATTTTGTCAATGTTTATGATGAGTATTTTTGTAAATTGATGTGCACATTCACCGGAAGTTTTTGTAGGGAATACATTTTCTGAACATCGCGCGCCAATGTAAAATGCTGTTTTTGGATATAAATATGAACTTTATCGAACAAAACATACATGTATTGTGTAACATAATGTCCTAGGAGTGTCATCTGATGAAGATCGTCAAAGGTTAGTGCTTCATTTAGCTGTGTTTTGGGTTTTATTGACACATGTCCTTGCTTGGAAAATGGCTGTGTGGTTATTTTTGTCTATGTACTCTCCTAACATAATCTAATGTTTTGCTTTCGCTGTAAAGGCTTTTTGAAATCGGACAATGTGGTTACATCAAGGAGAAGTGTATCTTTAAAATGGTGTAAAATAGTTGTATGTTTGAGAAAGTTGAATTATGACATTTTGTTGTTTTTGAATTTGCCGCCCTGATATTTCACTGGCTGTGTCCCGCAGGTGGGACGCTAGCGTAGCCCATAGAAGTTAAGAAGCTGATATTTAAAGTGTTTTTTAACAGACCATACCTCTCCCTAAACAGCAGGAAGCAGATTGTACAGATTGTACAGTCAACCTTCCTGCCAGTCCTGCTAGTGACATACTCAGAATGCAGCCACTACTCTAAAACCCTTGGTGCAATTTACCACAGTGCTCTTTACTTTACCACAGCTGACAGGTTTAATACTAATCACTGAATCCCGTATCAGAAGGTTGGCTGGACCTTAACTTGTAGGGCTGGGATTGCCATGGACCTTACGATATGATATCACAATACTTACAGTGGTTTGTCCTTTAAAAGTTGCAGTGTACTGCAGCACAGCTTGCAAGGTGCCGCAGAATTCTATGGTACGTTATTTAAGTGCCAATCACTGGTACCATTAATGCTAGTTAGTGCTAGTTTGACCACCAGAGGGCATCTTTGAGAAGCCTTTGATAGCCTTCAACATTGGCTGAACTAGAGAATTTAAAACCTTTTATGTAAGAAAATAGTATATGGGACAGATTTTAAGAAATGTTGCTTTATTCATTTGATTAATATTATGGTGTTTCTATTACAAGAAAAACAAATGGAAAATATGGCGCTGTACAACGTGACGTTCGGGAGTAGGCTACAGTGCTGGGCTACTTAGCTAAAGAATCCCCGTGTCATGCAGGCAGGCCATGTGGGAGACCAGGGTTCAATTCCCGACGGGGAGGAAGGAGTAGGCTGTCCTTGTAAATAAGAATTTGTTCTTAACTGACTTGCCTAGTTAAATAAAGGTTACACTAAGAAAATAACATTTCCACTTTCTAATTCTAGTCTAACCAATACCCAAATGGAGATTCAGTGAAAATAAAAATCTCATTGATTTATCAAGACCAGTCCCCATGCTTGTCTCAGAGCGGCGGGAAACGGTGCTAAAATAGTTGTAGGCTATGCTTCTAATTTCAATATGCTCTTTAAATAAATAAGACCTACACCACTTTAACAGCACATTACTCAACACTAGTGAGACTCATGTTGCCTACGGTAGGCCTACAGTATATCGAAAAATATGACGTGACTCTCTGCCAATAATTACATAAAGAGGATTGGAGGATTCTATATTAAAACCAAAAGCCGCCTCATGGATCTCTCGCTGGCGGCCGGCACGGGTATCTGTAGCAACGCATTTTGTATTGCGATGCGGTGACTTAGACAGCTGAGCAACTGGGGAGGCCCCACCCACAAAGTATCAAAATACAGAGAGGTGTTGGTAAAGGTATATTGTCCTGCTAATAGCCCATCATTTGCTATTCTAATACTGTACATGGTGTCCAGGTCAGGATAACCAAAACATTTATTTATTAAAGACTATCAGAAAGAATGTTGGTACTTATTTATTTTGATCCAAAGCCATGAATGAGTGAGTCACTCAGCTTTATGCCAAAATAATATTTGTAAAGGCCAAAACATTTATTTCTGTTTTTAGAGGGAGAGAAACACTGGGCCAATTGTGATCTACCCTATGGGACTCCCAATCACGGTCGGATCTGATACATAATAATAATAATAATAATACTTAACTGAGAACCTAACTTAGAAATACATTTGACGATAGAATGCTCCCACTACCCTCCATCTAGGCAAGTCTATTGTCCAGCTACCTGCTAGAACAGCGGGAACGTTTCCCTAGTCAGCGCCATTATCAGTGTAATGCCCCTTAAAGTGTTGCTCTGTGCTACCCAGTGTGGCGGGGTGGGGGTCCACCCCCCCTCCCTCCTCCTCCGTTCCCCTTGGGCTAAGTCTGTCTTCTGTGCATGGCTCTGTGGCCCATCCCGTATCCCCTGCCCTCATGCTTTGAACCTTGCGCGCTTTCAGTGGATACAGCTGGAGAACTGCAGTCCCATTGTGCGCCACTCGGGAGCCATGACCAATATATATTGTCCTGCTAATAACAGGGTTAATAATTTGTCTGTGAGAGTATCCAAGGGGCTTTTATATAATTCTAAATTAATAATAATAATAATATGAATCGCTCTGTTTAAAAAATAACAATATTTTGGAGATGATTTCATTTTCAAATAACATAAAATTAGCGAGAAAAAGGCCATTCTTGAACATGGGATGAGACATTGTTACTAATTTGTAAATCAAGCCAGTTTGTTATTTAGAATTATTTATTTCTGTTTTTAGAGGGAGAGAAACCAAAAACCTACAGTCATCTCATGGGTCTCCCAGTAGAGGCCAGTACGTGTATTGAACCAGCATCTGTAGCAACACAGCTTGCACTGCTATGCTGTTACGACTTCCACCGAAGGTGGCTCCTCTTCCTGTTCCGGCGGTGCTCGGCGGTCGTCGTCGCCGGCCTACTAGCTGCCACCGATCCCATTTTCCTTTTCATTTATTTCTGTCTGGTTTTACACACCTGTGTCTTGTTTTTCTGATTTTGGTGGGTTTATATTTCCCCGCTGCAGGTTAGGCTGTGTGCGGGATTATTTGCTGTATGGTACATGTGAGGGGTGCGTGCCTGCACCACGGGCATGGTTTGTTTTAAGTACGGTATGTGTTTACCGTCGACATATTGCTTGTGGCTAGTGGAGTTGAGGTTTCTCCCCTGTGTGTGTCGTTGGTGCATTTTCGGAACCGCCTAATAAACTGTTGATTTTCCTGGAACCTTTCTGCTCTCCTGCTCCTGATTCCACACACCCCCCTCCATCGAGAGGCATTGTTACATATGCAGTGTCTTAGACCGTTGCGTCACTCAGGCTCTGTATAACATGACTGTTCGGGAGTGGGCTACAGTACTACAGTAAGAGCAAAATAATCCTAACAGTTTTAGTAAGTAATACTGAAGTCGTACACAATTATCAGTTTCTATTTAGGTTTATGTCGCCCATTCATTGTCAGAGACACAGTAGGACCCAAATGCATAATCAGTGCTCTAACTCCCCCCTGCGCTGGTCTGGAGCAATGAAGTGGTGACGCAGGGTACCGTACTAAACCACAAATTACCTCTAAGTACCGCAACATAAAACTTTTAGTGGAACAACCACTTAGGTGCTGATACGATATGTATTGCGATTCTCTTGATTCTATATGTATTGCGATTCGAAACTGTAATTTTATATTGATTCAATGTTCCAAACTTATTGCTCACCATATGTCTGCTGCAGAGGGAAAAGTGAGAGTCATGAGATAATGAGTGTTGATCAGTCATGTAAATTAAAGTGCTGAAAACAAATTGGCTCCCTATTTAAAAAGTAGATGGAGAACAAGCTATGATGGAAAAATACTGGAGTTTTGGTGCAGGTAAAGCAAACTAGCGCAAAAATAATGTCAAAACAATTCGATATGATATATCTTCAAAAATAATATCCCAACATGTAACTGTATCGATTTTTCCCCATCACTACTAACTAGCCCCATAGATGTCCAACCAGCTTTGTCAAGGTCGCACACCAGTTCAGCCGGCCGAAGCGAATTGGCTAAAGAAATTGGGTAGCTAGTCAGTTCAGCCCCCCTTTAAATCAACTTCCGGTGGATTGTGGCATAGCAAGAGTTAGAAGTGCAAACTTGTGGCACCAAAGCTTAGTGGCAGCTTGACTGCAACGGTGCAGACTGCCTCCATTTGAAGTAAATGACAGGCTCAGAGGCTTTGGAAGGACTCACTGATGTGACATGACTGGATCTGTGAAAGCTATGTAAGAGAACCCTTGCTTTCACCTAATTGTCCAATCAGGTTAGATCAGTGACTGAACAGGTACATGCTCATTGGGAGTTGTAGGTTTGTGTACCTTAGGTCCCAGGCCGGTCCAGCCAATCTTTGGATCAATGCCTCTCTGGTAGACCGCCTGAAACTCTGCGAGGATTATGGGATAGTTGGCCTCCAAGACCTCAATGTCATGTCGATGGGCATCACGTGGAAAAAAAGGAATGCTGGGGACATCTGGGAGGAAGAAGAGATGAGGCTTTTGGATGGAGGAGCGATCATTTAATGTGGCCTGAGAAAGACAAATCACAGAGAAAGAGTCATACATTCTAGAGAAAGAACTAAACATTAGACATTGGTTAATACATATATATTGTAATTGTTTTACACTTAGGATGAAAACAAACAAAAACATGCAAAGGGATGTTTTGGAAATATTTTCCTTTTTGCTTTCTGTTCTTTAAATCCCAACCACCAGGACACCAAACACACACAGGGAGGCTGGGAACAACATATAGCAGCACCCCTGAAGCAGGTTAGGGATTGTCTTGCTCAAGGGCAAAACAGTAGTTCTTGAAGGGTTCTTTGGTAAGGGTGATGGTTCTATGTGAAACCATAATGACTCAAGAGCCATTTGAGGCCTTAAAGGGGCAATCTTTACTTCAAACAATAACAAATTTGTCACCCCGCCATTGTTTTGGTAAAAAGTTGAGGGATGTCATAGGAGAAATGTCACGTGACCGCCAAAACATGATACACCAAGCCGCGCTTCTTAAAACCCACTCGCTTAATGCGGAGTGCTATGGGTCAGTAGTCATTTAGGCAGGGTTACCTTAGTGTTCTTGGGCACAGGGACTATGGTGGTCTGCTTGAAACATGTTGGTATTACAGACTCAGACATGGAGAGGTTGAAAATGTCAGCAAAGATACTTGCCAGTTGCTCAGCGCATGCTCAGAGTACACGTCCTGGTAATCCGTCTGGCCCTGCGGCCTTGTGAATGTTGACCTGTTTAAAGGTATTACTCACATCGGCTACGGAGAGCGTGATCACACAGTCACCCGGAACAGCTGTTTCAGTGTTACTTTCCTCGAAGCGAGCATAGAAGTAATTTAGCTCGTCTGGTAGGCTCATGTCACTGGGCAGCTCTCGGCTGTACTTCCCTTTGTAGTCTGTAATAGTTTGCGAGCCCTGCCACATCCGACGAGTGTTGGAGCCGGTGTAGTACGATTCACTCTCAGTCATGTATTGATGCTTTGCCTGTTTGATGTTTTGTCAAAGGGCATAGCGGAATTTCTTATAAGCTTCCGGGTTAGAGTCCCACTCCTTGAAAGCGGCAGCTCTACCCTTTAGCTCAGTGCGAATGTTGCCTGTAATCCATGGCTTCTGGTTGGGGTATGTATGTACAGTTACTGTGGGGACGACGTCCTCGATGCACTTATTGATAAAGCCAGTTACTGATGTGGTGTACTCCAATGCCATCGGAAGAATCCCGGGAACATATTCCAGTCTGTGCTAGCAAAACAGTCCTGTAGTTTAGCATCTGGCATATAGACCGATTCACTGGTGCTTCCTGCTTTAATTTTTGCTTGTAAGCAGGAATCAGGAGGATAGAATTATGGTCAGATTTGCCAAATGGAGGGTGAGGGAGAGCTTTGTACGCGTCTCTGTGTGTGGAGTAAAGGTGGTCTAAAAAAATTTCCCCTCTGGTTGCACATTTAACATGCTGATAGAAATTAGGTAAAACTGATTTAAGTTTCTCTGCATTAAAGACCCCGGTCACTAGGAGCGCTGCCACTTGGATGAGCATTTTCCTGTTTGCTTATGGCGGTATACAGCTCATTGAGTGAGGTTTTAGTGCCTGCATCGGTCTGTGGTGGTATGTAGACAGCTATGAAAAATACAGATGAAAACTCTAGGTAGATAGTGTGATCTACGGCTTATTGTGAGATACTCTACCTCAGGCGAGCAAAACCTTGAGACTTCCTTAGATATTGTGCACCAGCTGTTTACATATATGCATAGGCCCCTGCCCCGTGTCTTACCAGAGGCTGCTGTTCTATCCTGCCGATAGAGTGTATAACCCGCCAGCTGTATGTTCTTAATGTCGTCGTTCAGCTACGACTCGGTGAAACATAAGATATTACAGTTGTTAATGTCCTGTTGGTAGGATATACGTGCTTCAAGTTCATATTATTTTCCAGCGATTGAACGTTAGATAGCAGGACAGAAGGCAAATACAGATTAGCCACTCGTCGCCTGATCCTCACTGATTCTGCAAAATCTCAGTTTCCCTCTCCAGCGAATGACGGAGGTCTGGGCCTGGTGGGGTGTCTGTAGTATAACCTCCTGTCCGACTCATTGAAGAAAAACTCTTTGTCAAATCTGGAGGTGAGTAATTGCAGTTCTGATGTCCAGAAGCTCTTTTCGGTCATGAGAGACCGTAGCAGTAACATTATGTACAAAATAAGTTACAAACAACGTGAAAAAACAAACAAAATAGCATGGTTAGTTAAGAGCCGATAAGACTGCAGCCATCCCCTCCGGCGCCATCTTTCATAACACTTTCATATACAGTGTTTGTTTTTACTCTACTGTTTGTAAACAATGTCAATGATGTATATAAACCCTGGAAGCCACCGGCCGCCATATTGGTACACCTCAGAAGGAGCAGTCCTCCATAGGAATAAATGGAATTCTACTGTATTTCAATAAAATGTATTTAAACCACAGCATTATTGAACACTTTTTTCTGATTAGTTTGAAGGGCATTCTAGAGTGTGCATTATTTAAGTGATAATGCCCTTGAAGCCGGTGTTTGGAGGAGATATTGGCACGGGTGTTGTTAGGTCCGTGCCAATATATCCTCCAAACACCGGCATTATCTCTGTTGTTGAAAACGAAATGTTAGTCTAATGTGAGATAATGTCTAGATGCTTTTTATAGTGGAAATCAGGTTTACAAATTGCCTGGCTTGGCTGATGAGACAGTGGATTGCACAGTCTGATGGAACATAGTAAATTAGCATTTTAACATAATAGATTTAGCTGGTGGTAACTTGTGGAATAGACACCGGCTGGAATGTGGTTTTAACATCTTACATCTTAGTCATTTAGCAGACGCTCTTATCGAGAGCGACTTACAGTAGTGAGTGCATTCATTTCATACTTTTTTCTCTAATTATTTTAACCAATCAGCATTCAGGATTACACCCACCCGTTGTATAATTCTCTGTAATGCACGGCAATAACTAACAGTTACATGTTTGAGCTGTTTTTGCAAGCAAAAGTCAAATTGAAAACATTGGCATTGTTCAATTACATTTTCATAATAGCAAGCTAATATTTATGAGGACTGATGGTTTGGTTAGCTAACTACTGTAGCTATCAAGTAAACTTGGTAGCTACTTCAGTGGATGTTGAAAACATTTCTAGCAGCAAATGTGTTAAATTATAGCAGTGGTATAAGCTGGATAATAAACTCAGGGCTCAATGCGTTCTCTGAAAAGAATGCAACCCCACGGAAGGTTACTGCCAATCGTGGCACACACCTTCCTCGTCGTGATTTATTTTCCAGAGAACACATAGCCCCTGTTTGATTATCCCTTAAGTATTTCTTGTTGTAGTGGGGACAGTAACATCAGGACTCTAAAAATAAATACTTGAAGGAATATGTTTTTATTTATATACACTGAGTATACAAAACATTAAGAACACTTGCTCTTTCCATTACATAGACTGACCAGGTGAATCCAGATGAAAACTAGAACAGAATAAAACTTTGTCCATCCAGGATGGACATTATTCTTTGGCATCACCTTACATTAAAAGGATCACAAACACATACATTCTCACATCATACACATTTAAACCAGTCAGTCCATCATATCGAATAAACTAAAAACAGAGGACATTGATACAATCACTCAACTGACCGCTGCCCCAACTGCACTGGATAGATACGTATGTTCAAAAGTTTGGGGTCACGTAGAAATGTCTTTGTTTTTGAAAGAAAAGCAAACATTTTGTCCTTTAAAATAACATAACATTGATCAGTGTAGACATTGTTAATGTTGTAAATGACTATTGTAGCTGGAAACGGCTGATTTTTTAATGGAATATCTACATAGGCGTACAGAGGCCCATTATCAGCAACCATCACTCCTGTGTTCCAATGGCATGTTGTGTAAAACAGCAATCTCAATGTCAACAGTGGCGACTCCGGGATGCTGGCCTTCTAGGCAGAGTTCCTCTGTCCAGTGTCTGTGTTCTTTTGCCCATCTTAATATTTTTATTTTTATTGGCCAGTCTGAGATATGGCTTTTTCTTTGCAACTCTGCCTAGAAAGCCAGCATGCTGGAGTCGCCTCTTCACTGTTGACATTGAGACTGTTGTTTTGCGGGTACTATTGAATGAAGCTGCCAGTTGAGGACTTGTGAGGCATCTGTTTCTCAAACTATACACTCTAATGTACTTGTCCTCTTGCTCAGATGTGCACCGGGGCCTCCCACTCCTCTTTCTATTCTGGTTAGAGACAGTTTGCGCAGTTCTGTGAAGGGAGTAGTGCACAGCATTGTACGAGATCTTCAGTTTCTTGGCAATTTCTCGCATGCAATAGCCTTCATTTCTCAGAACAAGAATAGACTAACGAGTTTCAGAAGAAAGTTCATTGTTTCTGGCCATTTTGAGCCTGTAATCGAACCCACAAATGCTGATGATCCAGATACTCAACTAGTCTAAAGAAGGCCAGTTTTATTGCTTCTTTAATCAGTACAACATTTTTCAGCAGTGCTAACATAATTGCAAAAGGGTTTTCTAATGATCAATTAGCCTTTTAAAATGATCAACTTGGATTAGCTAACACAACGTGTCATTGGAACAAAGGAGTGATGGTTGCTGATAATGGGCCTCTGTACGCCTATGTAGATATTCTATTAAAAATCTGCCATTTCAGCTTCAATAGTCATTTACAACATTAACAATGTCTACACTGTATTTCTGATCAATTTTATGTTATTTTAATAGACAAAACATTTGATTTTCTTTCAAAAACAAAGACATTTCTACGTGACCCCAAACTTGGCCCAAAAGCAAAATTAGGATACTAAAAACATTTTCTATTTTGGCATCTTAAACGGTAGACTGTTTGAGTAGGCTAGACTAGCTGGCTGTATTTGCTAGCTACGTAAGTAAGTGAAAGTGAAAAGTGAAAATCTCTCTATCCCTCCCTTGCTTCTCCTTCATTTTGTAAGAAATGTAAGTATTTATATACAGTAAGTGTTTAGGCAAATCATTAGCTAGCTAGCTAGCTAGCTAGCTAGCTATCACATTAATTGTGCAAAAATATGATAGCTAACATTAGCTAGCTAAGCACTAGCCTGTCAGGGGCACTGAGATTGAAACTGGTATCAACAAAATGTGTTTCACTCTATCCCATAAAAAGTAACATTGCTAACTAGGCATCAAATAGCTAAAACAATTTTTAAAGTTTTATGAAGTTGAATTAATAAGTTAGACACTCACCAGACAATTTTGGTACAGTTGAAGTCGGAAGTTTACATACACCTTATCCAAATACATTTAAACTCAGTTCTCACAATACCTGACATTTAATCTGAGTAAAAATTCCCTGTCTTAGGTCAGTTAGGATCTCCACTTTATTTTAAGAATGTGAAATGTCAGAATAACAGTAGAGAGAATGATTTATTTCATCACATTCCCAGTGGGTCAGAAGTTTACATACACTCAATTAGTATTTAGTAGCATTGCCTTTAAATTGCTTACCTTGGGTCAAACGTTTCATGTAGCCTTACACAAGCTTCCCACAATAAGTTGGATGAATTTTGGCCCATTTCTACTGACAGAGCTGGTTTAACTGAGTCAGGTTTATAGGCCTCCTTGATCGCACACGCTTTTTCAGCTCTGCCCACAAATTTTCCATAGGATTGAGGTCAGGGCTTTGTGATGGCCACTCCAATACCTTGACTTTGTTGTCCTTAAGCCATTTTGCCACAACTTTGGAAGTATGCTTGGGGTCATTGTCCATTTGGAAGACCCATTTGCGACCAAGCTTTAACTTCCTGACTGATGTCTTTAGATGTTGTTTCAATATATCCACATAATTTACCTGCCTCATGATGCCATCTATTTTGTAAAGTGCACCAGTCCCTCCTGCAGCAAAGCACACCCACAACATGATGCTGCCATCTTCGTGCTTCACGGTTGGGATGGTGTTCTTCGGCTTGTAAGCCTCCCCCTTTTTCCTCCAAACATAACAATGGTCATTATGGCCAAGCAGTTCTATTTTTGTTTCATCAGACCAGAGGACATTTCTCCAAAAAGTACGATCTTTGTCCCCATGTGCAGTTGCAAACCGTAGTCTGGCTTTTTTATGACGGTTTTGGAGCAGTGGCTTCTTCCTTGCTGAGCGGCCTTTCAGGTTATGTCAATATAGAACACGTTTTACTGTGGATATAGAAACTTTTGTACCTGTTTCCTCCAGCATCTTCACAAGGTCCTTTGCTGTTGTTCTGGGATTGATTTCCACTTTCGCACCAATGTACTTTCATATCTAGGAGACAGAATGCGTCTCCTTCCTGAGCGGTATGACGGCTGCGTGGTCCCATGGTGTTTATACTTGCGTACTATTGTAAGTACAGATGAACGAGGTACCTTCAGGTGTTTGGAAATTGCTCCCAAGAATGAACCAGACTTGTGGAGGTCTACCATTTTTTTCTGAGGTCTTGGCTAATTTCTTTTGATTTTCCCATGATGTCAAGCAAAGAGGCACTGAGTTTGAAGGTAGGCCTTGAAATACATCCACAGGTACACCTCCAATTGACTCAAATTATGTCAATAAGCCTATCAGAAGCTTCTAAAGCTATGACATAATTTTCTGGAATTTTCCAAGCTGTTTAAAGGCACAGTCAACTTAGTGTATGTAAACTTCTGACCCACTGGAATTGTGATACAGTAAATTATAAGTGAAATAATCTGTCTGAAAAATTACTTGTGTCATGCACAAAGTAGATGTCCTAACCGACTTGCCAAAACCTTAGTTTTTTCACAAGAACTTTGTGGAGTGGTTGAAAAACAAGTTTTAATGACTCCAACCTAAGTGTATGTAAACTTCCGACTTCAACTGTCGATAGCTAGATAGCTTGGTTTCCATTTTCCATAAGATTTTTCTAATCCCCCTGATTGGTCATCGACGGTTACTGGTCTTGGAACTCACGTGTTCACCAGAAAGGCTTCTGGTAAAATGTTTGCCACTAGTGGCAACAAATATTGTTGCCATAGGTTGCCAGAAAATAAACATCAGGCGAACTGTTTAACAACAATAATATTTATTGCCACTAGTGGCAAAGATTTACCTCAGATACAACACTAGTGGCAAACATTGGCAAACTTCTGGCAACATCTTGTGGCACATTGTTTAGTTTGATGCAAATTTGCCACAGGAGGTTGGTTTGCAGCAACAATTCATTTTTGTAAAATCTCAAATTGGCAAAATTTGTGAGAAATATTTTGAGAAAAAAAAAGACTACGCTTCATTTACTATAGTCCTAAATGAACATAGTGAATTATCTTGCTGTAACGGCTGTCGTCTGAAGAAGTGGACCAAGGTGCAGCGGAGTTAGTGTTCATTATCAGAATTTAATATAAACAACATGAACACTATACAAAACAAGAAACGAGTAAACCGACAGCAAACAGTCCTGTCTGGTACAAAACACTGACAGAAACAATTACCCACAAACCCAAAGGAAAAACATGCTCCTTATGTGTGACTCCCAATCAGCAGCAACGAGCTTCAGCTGTGCCTGATTGGGAGCCACACACACGGCCCAAAACAAAGAAATACAAAAACATAGAAAAAGGAACATAGAACGCCCACCCAATGTAACACCCTGGCCTAACCAAAATAAAGAACAAAAACCCCTCTCTATGGCCAGGGCGTTACAGTACCCCCCCCCCAAAGGTGCGGACTCCGGCCGCAAAACCTGACTCTGAAGGGGAGGGTCCGGGTGGGCCTTCTTACGGCGGCGGCTCAGGTGCGGGACGTGGCCTCTGCTCCACCCTTGACGTCGCCCTCTTCGGTGGCGCACCTGGCCGCGCCGAAGGTCTGGTGGGCGACACTGACTGCGCCCGGCTGGCGGCCGGCGATGGTTGCGCCCGGCTGGCGGGCGGCGATGGTTGCGCCCGGCTGGCGGGCGGCGATGGTTGCGCCTGGCTGGCGGGCGACCCTTGTTGCGCCCGGCTGGCGGGCGACCCTGGCTGCGCCCGGCTGGCGGGCGGCGATGGTTGCGCCTGGCTGGCGGGCGACCCTGGCTGCTCTAACGGCACTGACCCAGGATTCACCAGGCTGGGGAGACATGACAGAGGCCTGGCCCTAGGCGTAGGCACAGGACTCACCGGGCTGGCGGGCCTCCCTGGCCACTCTGGCAGTTCGGGGCAGTCTGGCCACTCCGGCAGGTCGGGGCAGTCTGGCCACTCCGGCAGGTCGGGGCAGTCTGGCCACTCCGGCAGTTCGGCGCAGTCTGGCCACTCCGGCAGTTCGGCGCAGTCTGGCCACTCCGGCAGTTCGGCGCAGTCTGGCCACTCCGGCAGTTCGGCGCAGTCTGGCCACTCCGGCAGTTCGGCGCAGTCTGGCCACTCCGGCAGTTCGGCGCAGTCTGGCCACTCCGGCAGTTCGGCGCAGTCTGGCCACTCCGGCAGTTCGGCGCAGTCTGGCCACTCCGGCAGTTCGGCGCAGTCTGGCCACTCCGGCAGTTCGGCGCAGTCTGGCCACTCCGGCAGTTCGGCGCAGTCTGGCCACTCCGGCAGTTCGGCGCAGTCTGGCCACTCCGGCAGTTCAGCGCAGTCTGGCCACTCCGGCAGTTCAGCGCAGTCTGACCTCTCTGGCGACTGTTGACTGGCGGGCAGCTCTGACGACTGTTGACTGGCGGGCAGCTCTGACGACTGTTGACTGGCGGGCAGCTCTGACGACTGTTGACTGGCGGGCAGCTCTGACGACTGCTGACTGGCAGGGCTGGGGACACGCACCTTGGGCTTGGTGCGGGGAGCAGGGACGGGCCGGACAGGACTGGGGACATGCACTGTGGACTTGGTGCGGGGAGCAGGGACGGGCCAGACAGGACTGTGAACACGCACTGGTGAACTGAAGCGTGGAGCCGGTTTTGCCACTCGTCCTGGCTGGATGCCCTTCCTAGCACGGCATGTGCTGGGCATGTCCACCGGACGCACCGGGCTGTGCGGACGCACTGGCAACACAGCGCGCAACTCCGCCTCCCATGGCTCCTCCTCCAGATCTTCCTTCAGCAGGTCCTCAATAAACCACCTCATCTGCGTCTCCTCCTCTGCCGTCATCCCCCACGAGAGCAGTGGTCTGGGCTCCTCCTCTGCCCTTCCGGACCACCCCATCAGCCCCCCCAAAAAATTCTCTTGGGGGTGTCTTCCCGGCTTCCTCGACCGACGCCAGCGACCCCGTCTGCTGGCCGGCGTCTCCTCCATTGACCGGACCTCCCTCTTCCGCTGCTTGGTCCCTTGGTGGTGGGTAATTCTGTAACGGCTGTCGTCTGAAGAAGTGGACCAAGGTGCAGCGGAGTTAGTGTTCATTATCAGAATTTAATATAAACAACATGAACACTATACAAAACAAGAAACGAGTAAACCGACAGCAAACAGTCCTGTCTGGTACAAAACACTGACAGAAACAATTACCCACAAACCCAAAGGAAAAACATGCTCCTTATGTGTGACTCCCAATCAGCAGCAACGAGCTTCAGCTGTGCCTGATTGGGAGCCACACACACACACACACACGGCCCAAAACAAAGAAATACAAAAACATAGAAAAAGGAACATAGAACGCCCACCCAATGTAACACCCTGGCCTAACCAAAATAAAGAACAAAAACCCCTCTCTATGGCCAGGGCGTTACACTTGCCATATCTAATTAATGTGTATTACGCTACTTTCCGACAGTATGTGTTACTACATGACACAAGATTACATTTTGAACACATTGAATTGGGGGGAATTACACTTTTTTTTACCTGAGTTTGGTGATGTTAGTGTAGCGTAAAACATGATGATGCAAGATCAATTGCTTAACACTAGAACTGCTAAAGCAGTCATTTTGACTGCTCATGAATTGTAAAAAAGTATTACTTTGCCATTTTTTAAGTCATGCCCCCCTCCGTCCTTGACTTTTTGTAAATAAGTCTATATAACACACTGTTGTTGTTAGAATTGTAATATCACAAACAGAACTGGAGTTATAACCTGTTTTAGGAGGTCATGTCATTTTTTTATGGTTTTCACCCTTTTCCCCTACTTCTCCAGACAGTAGGATCTGCTCCGCTCCTTCTCCTGACAATTGAATGTGCAGTGCTCAGATGATAATTGCCTTGAAACTTAACCTAAACTAATTGCACACATATAACAGATAAAATAAAGGAAGTAAAGTATGATGGGGATAAAGGGGATGAGTTGATGAGCGAAGGGAAGCGAACTATACATAACTATGTAATCACCAATTGTGAATGAACAGGGCGGGCCATTAAATTGTATTGATCTATTCTAATTATAATCTCAAAATGGTATGTACCCTATATCAGTCCACCGAATCCAAGCAGTCATATCAGTCTACTCTTGCCTACTTGGTGTAGGTGTCACGCCCTGACCTTAGAGAGACATTTATTTTCCTCTAGTTTGGTTAGGTCAGGGTGTGATGTGGGGTGGGCTATCTAGTTGGTCTATTTCTTTGTGTTGAGCCGAGTATGGTTCCTAATCAGAGGCAGCTATCTATCGTTGTCTCTGATTAGGAATCATACTTAGGCAGCCCTTTTTTCCACCTTTAGTTGTGGGATCTTGTTTTTGTGTTGTGCCTGTGAGCACACGATTACTTCACGTTTAGTTTGCTTCTGTATTTGTTTTGGAGAGTTTAATTTATTAAAACATGTGGAACTCTACGCACCCTGCGCCTTGGTCTACTCATTTTGACGATCGTGACAGTAGGCTACACAGTGAGAGCGTGCGTAATTGTACATGCTTTTAATATTTGGGAAAATATGCACATCAGGCAGCAGGTGAGCAAGTGTCGGAGAATATGGTGATGAGGCTTGTGGAATCTTACATTGGCATGGGGATAAATATCACTTTGCTTAGAAAGAAAACAAGCCTGGCTGGCACCATGAAAAAAGTGAGAAAAAGGCACTGTTGTACTTCACAGTCACAACAGTGCTGAAGAATGACAAGACAACTGGACACAATAAAGAGAACAACTGAGACTATTATGCACTACAACCAAACAAAGTTATGTCAAAGTGTGTCAAGCAGTGTCAACTGCTAGGACAAGGGTTAACAGCTAAATTAAATCCAACTGAAGACGCACACAATGTAAGCACGAGCTGACAATAATTGACTACTATATGACACTTATATTAATTACAATACCATTATTGCTTTTGTGCTGATTTTCACTATTTATCAAGGCCACTTAGCGCTTACAATGATATTTAGGCTGCTGATATTTTCATAATTTGACCACTGGTCTCGGTGGTTGGGGTATTTTTTTGATTTTGTCATTATTCTTTCTTTTCATAGTTGTAACAAAGGCACTCCACGAATAAAATCTATTGAACCCTTGAATGTGTTTGTTTTTACATATAGCCTACAGTAACTGTCACGTCCTGGCCAGTATATAAGGTTAATTGTTTGTAGTTTG
Organism: Salmo trutta; assembly: GCF_901001165.1. Classification (NCBI taxonomy): domain Eukaryota; kingdom Metazoa; phylum Chordata; class Actinopteri; order Salmoniformes; family Salmonidae; genus Salmo; species Salmo trutta. Next base: position 982,979 of record NC_042988.1, read on the forward strand.
GTCAGGGCGTGACAGAGGGTATTTGTTTTATGTGGTTCAGGGTGGTGTGTTTGGTTTAAGGGTGTTTGTTTTAGTAATTCCGGGTGTTGGTTTGTTTAGGTATTTCTATGTGGAGTCTAGTATGTCTGTTTCTATGTCTGGTGAATTGGTGTTGGGACTCTCAGTTGAAGGCAGGTGTTTTCTATCTGCCTTTGATTGAGAGTCTCATAAATGAGGGTGTGTTTGTGTTTTGTGGGTGATTGTTCTGTGTAAGCACTATGCTTTGACAGACTGTTAGTTGTTCGTATTTTGTTATTTTTGTATGTTCATTTTTGTAGTGAATAAAAATCAAGATGAGCATTCACGAACCTGCTGCGTATTGGTCCACATTTTCCGATGACGATTTCGTTATATCGTCAGAGGACGAAGACAACCGTGACAGAATCACCCACCTCAAAAGGACCAAGCAGCAGTGGAAGGAGCAGACGGCGTTCGAGTTGGACTGGCGGGAGAAGTGGACTTGGGAGGAAGTTCTGAACGGGGCCGGACCTTGGCATCAGGCTGGGGAGTATCGCCGCCCGCAGTGGGAAATAGAAGCAGCCAAGGCAGAGAGGCGGTGGTACGAGGCCAGAGTGGACGCGCTGAAGGAGATGCACGAGAGGCACCCCCAAGAAAATTTTGGGGGGGGGCACACGGGTAGTTTGGCTAGGCGAGGGAAGAGCCGGAAGCCAGCTACCCGTGGTTATATGGAGGAGCGTATGAGGTGGGGAGCGCCATGTTTCGCTGAGAAGCGCAATATCTCACCCATACGCACGCACAGTCCGGTGCGAGTTATTCCAGCCCCTCGCAGGTGCCGTGCTAGAGCGGGCATCCAGCCTGGTAGGAGGATGCCTGCGCAGCGCATCTGGTCGCCGGTAAGCCTCCGAGGACCAGGCTACCCAACTCCCGCTCTACGCACGGCTACCATCAAGCCCCTGCACAGCCCAGTCTGCCCTGTACGAGCACTCCGCTCGTGCAGGGCTACTAGTTCCATCGAGCCAAGGCGGGTTGTGCAGGAGGTAAGATCTAGACCGGCTGTGCGCCTCCATAGCCCTAGGTTTCCAGCTCCTGTCTCTCGTGCGGACCCGGAAGTGCGGCCACCCAGTCCGACTCGTCCTGTTCCCGCTCCCCGCACTAAACGGCAAGTGCGTAAACCCAGCCTCGCCAGTCAACAGTCGCCGGAGCTTCCCGCCAGTCAACAGTCGTCGGAGCTGCCCGCCAGTCAACAGTCGTCGGAGCTGCCCGCCAGTCAACAGTCGTCGGAGCTTCCCGCCAGTCAACAGTCGTCGGAGCTGCCCGCCAGTCAACAGTCGTCGGAGCTGCCCGCCAGTCAACAGTCGTCGGAGCTGCCCGCCAGTCAACAGTCGTCGGAGCTGCCCGTCAGTCAACAGTCGCCGGAGTGGTCAGACTGCGCTGAACTGCCGGAGTGGCCAGACTGCGCTGAACTGCCGGAGTGGCCAGACTGCGCTGAACTGCCGGAGTGGCCAGACTGCGCTGAACTGCCGGAGTGGCCAGACTGCGCTGAACTGCCGGAGTGGCCAGACTGCGCTGAACTGCCGGAGTGGCCAGACTGCGCTGAACTGCCGGAGTGGCCAGACTGCGCTGAACTGCCGGAGTGGCCAGACTGCGCTGACCTGCCGGAGTGGCCAGACTGCGCTGACCTGCCGGAGGGGCCAGACTGCCCTGACCTGCCGGAGGGGCCAGACTGCCCTGACCTGCCGGAGGGGCCAGACTGCCCTGACCTGCCGGAGGGGCCAGACTGCCCAGACCGCCCCGAGCCGACAGACTGCCCAGACCGCCCCGAGCCGACAGACTGCCCAGACCGCCCCGAGCCGACAGACTGCCCAGACCGCCCCGAGCCGACAGACTGCCCAGACCGCCCCGAGCCGACAGACTGCCCAGACCGCCCCGAGCCGACAGACTGCCCAGACCGCCCCGAGCCGACAGACTGCCCAGACCGCCCCGAGCCGACAGACTGCCCAGACCGCCCCGAGCCGACAGACTGCCCAGACCGCCCCGAGCCGACAGACTGCCCAGACCGCCCCGAGCCGACAGACTGCCTGGAACGGCCAGAACCTGAGCCGCCTCCAATATAGGTGGGTTGGGGAGGGGGGGTGTAGCACAGTGCCGTCGTTGACGGCAGCCACCCTCCCTTCCCTCCCTTTAGTAAGGGGGAATTTTTCTTTTAGGTATTGTTTGGGGGTATTTTTTTTGTTTGTTTTTGTTTTTAAGGTGCTTCTGGGGTAGCACCTTTAAGGGGGGGGTACTGTCACGTCCTGGCCAGTATATAAGGTTAATTGTTTGTAGTTTGGTCAGGGCGTGACAGAGGGTATTTGTTTTATGTGGTTCAGGGTGGTGTGTTTGGTTTAAGGGTGTTTGTTTTAGTAATTCCGGGTGTTGGTTTGTTTAGGTATTTCTATGTGGAGTCTAGTATGTCTGTTTCTATGTCTGGTGAATTGGTGTTGGGACTCTCAGTTGAAGGCAGGTGTTTTCTATCTGCCTTTGATTGAGAGTCTCATAAATGAGGGTGTGTTTGTGTTTGTGTTTTGTGGGTGATTGTTCTGTGTAAGCACTATGCTTTGACAGACTGTTAGTTGTTCGTATTTTGTTATTTTTGTATGTTCATTTTTGTAGTGAATAAAAATCAAGATGAGCATTCACGAACCTGCTGCGTATTGGTCCACATTTTCCGATGACGATTTCGTTATATCGTCAGAGGACGAAGACAACCGTGACAGTAACAAACTAATGAAAATGCTATTGTCTTATCTGAAATAAATAAAACAAATCCTATTCTAATGCTATCCAAGGCCTTTATACACACAAATTATTATTCTTGCAATAGCATATTACATTTATTAATTACACTGTTAGAATGTTGCAGTCAGAATGACTGCTCATGAGCTTGAAGGGGGGTCCCTCAAGGCCCAACGGTTCTAGTGTTAAAACAGATCAATATCTTTGGTTTTGTACTGTTGATTTTGTCATACACACACACATGCAGGACTTAGAAAATTATAGCTGTGTTCTTTCTCAAATGGCACGGATAATTCTGGGCATTCACTATAAAAGTCACTGACCGCACACCAATACATGGATTTGAGAGTAAAACAATCACTGAAATAACAGCCAACACTTGTAGGGATCATGATTTGTTGAAGTTAAATAACAGAAAAAGTTTGTTTCCATTTTCATATTGGCAGCCCCCCGAAACCAACATCCGGCATTCCAAAATATAGATAGCAGCCTTACAATTCCTCATCTCACCAACCATATATAGGATTCCAAGTTTCCATGTGGTCTTTGTATAATGTACAGTGTATACAACCCACATTTTTTTACCCTGTTCTGTTGATTTCAACGTTATATCATTATGATTGATTAAGAAAATAGTGTTGTGCTCACCTTTCCAAGTTGGCAACTCACTTGAAACAAAATGTAGAAATCCAAAATGTAGCTGGCTGTCTTCTACAAGTTGTCCTAAACCAGTGAAATAGACTGCATTCGGAAAGTATTCAGAACCCTTGACTTTTTCCACATTTTGTTACGTAACAGCCTTATTCTAAAATTGATTAAATCATTTTTTTTCCCCTCATCCACACACACACACACACACACACACACACACACACACACACACACACACACGAACACACACACGAACACACACACACTACCCCACAACAAAACAAAAACAGGTTAAGAAATGTTTGCAAACTTATGAAAATAAAAACAGAAATATTACATAAATATTCAGACCCTTTACTCGGTGCTTTGTTGAAGCACCTTTGGCAGCGATTACAGACTCAAGTCTTTTTGGGTATGATGCTACAAGCTTGGCACACCTGTATTTTTGGGAGTTTATCCCATTCTTCTCTGCAGATCCTCTCAAGCTCTGTCAGGTTGGATGGGGAGTGTCGCTGCACAGCTATTTTCAGGTTTCTCCAGAGATGTTCATTCGGGTTCAAGTCATGTTGTCCTGTTGGAAAGTGAACCTGGTTCTTGGTCACCTCCCTGACCAAGGCCCTTCCATTTAAGAATGATGTAAGCAACTCTGTTCTTGGGGACCTTCAGTGCTGCAAAACATTTTTGGAACCCTTCCCGAGATCTGTGCCTCGACACAATCCTGTCTTGGAGCTCTACAGACCATGGCTTGGTTTTTCCTCTGACATGCACTGTCAACTGTGGGACCTTATATAGACAGGTTTGCGCCTTTCCAAATCATGTCCAATCAATTGAATTTACCACAGGGGGACTCCAAACAAGTTGTAGAAACATCAAGGATGCTCAATGGAAACAGGATGGACCTGAGCTCAGTAGCTCAGTTGGTAGATCATGGTGTTTGCAACACCAGGGTTGTGGGTTCGATTCCCACGGGGGGCCAGCACAGAAAAAAATGTATGAAATTGTATGAAATGTATGCATTCACTACTGTAAGTCGCTCTGGATAAGAGCGTCTGCTAAATGACTAAAATGTAAATGTAAATAGCAAATGGTCTGAATACTTATGTAAATAAGGTGTTTATTGTTAATACATTTGCAAATATTTCTTAAAACCTGTTTTTGCTTTGTCATTATGGGGTGTTGTGTGTAGATTGAGGGGGAAATTGAGATTGAGGGGGAAATCATTTTAGAATAAGGCTGTAATGTAAAGTGTTTCTCTCCACGCTGAATGACTGGGCGATATAAACTGATAATTGTTCATGTCTTCAACATTGAATTTGAATGAACTGAATGGCAAGGATGAAGAAGAGGGTGATTGAATTTAGAACAATAGCGTACTAATTTCTCTTCCTCTATCCAGTGTGCAGAACAGCTCACACCCAGGAAAAGACAACTTTTTTGTTGTTTCTACATTGTCAGAAGAAGCTACCTGGACTGTAACCTATTTCTGACTATAAACTCATGTTTTATTGTAAGAGAAACGGAAAAAGCTTCAGGAATGGAATTTATACAAGTTGATATGAAAACCAATAAATCAGGAGAGAAATGGCATAGTGGTGGGCCAATAGGTGAGTACATGGAAATACATTTGCCAAAATTACACTGAACAAAAACGTGTTAGTCCCATGTTTTATGAGCTGAAATAAAAGATACCAGAAATGTTCCATACAAACAAAAATATTGTTTCAAAAATGTTATGCACAAATTTGTTTACATCCCTGTTAGTGAGCATTTCTCCTTTGCCAAGATAATCCATCCACTTGACAGGTGTAGCATATTAAGAAGCTGATTAAACAGCAGGATAATTACACAGGTCCACCTTGTGCTGGGGACAATAAAAGGCCAATGAAATGTGCAGTTTTGTCACAATACAATGCCACAGATGTCTTACGTTTTGAGGGAGTGTGCACTTGGCATGCTGACTGCAGGAATGTCCACCAGAGCTGTTGTCAGAGAATTTAAATGTTAATTTCTTTACCATAAGCCGTCTCCGTCATTTTAGATTGGCAGTACATCCAACCGGCCTCACGTGTAACCACACCAGCCCAAGACCTCCAAATCCATCTTCTTCACGTGGGGGATTGTCTGAGACCAGCCACTCGGACAGCTGATGAAACTGGCTAAGCATAACCTGTCTCAGGGAAGCTCATCTGCGTGCTCCTCGTCCTCACCAGGGTCTTGACCTGACTGCAGTTCGGAGTCGTAAACAACTTCAGTGGGCAAATGCTCACCTTCGATGGACACTGGCACACTGGAGAAGTGTGCTCTTCACAGATGAATCCCAGTTTCAACTGTACCGGACACCATGGGGCACTCTGCCCCATGGTGGCAGTGGGGTTATGGTATGGGCAGGCATATGCGACGGACAACAAACACAATTACATTTTTTATGAAAGGCAATTTGAATGCACAAAGATCCTGAGGCCCATTGTCGTGCCATTCATCTGCCGCCATCACATTTCAGCATGATAAGGCACACAAGGATCTGTACAAAATGTCCCAGTTCTTCCATGGCATGCGGATTCAGCAAGTTTGGGATGTTCTGGATCGACGTGCACGATAGCGTGTTCCAGTTCCCGCCAATATCCAGCAACTTCATACAGCATTAAAGAGGAGTGGGAGAAAAAAAAATCTCCCCCTTGATAATCACCAATCCTCGGTGTGAAATAGCAATGGAATTTATAGGCTTACTGCTGCTTTGGACTATAGGCTATGCATTCCAAACGATCATTTCTTTAGCCACCAGTGACTCACGGTGTATCAACGTGTTGGTAATCTGGTAATCTCGCATTAGTTGACTTAACATAGAGATTATCATTTTAATTCCGATTTTTATGATTAACCACGTGACAATGATTTTGAGAAACAAAAAAGATAATTGAAATTAAACTGTTCCACAAAAATGCACATATGAAAATCAGATTTTTTTGATGTAAGGCATAATAAGTATCCTCTTTTCAAAAATCAAAATTGCACCATTTTATTAACCGATGTTCTCTCAACTTCGGGTGTCACGTCTGCTGCTGCTCCTCCCCTCCGGCGTACGACGTTGCCAGAGTACTAACCACTGGTCCTGGGATTCATCATTACGCACACCTGGCACTCATCATTATGCGCACCTGTTAATCATTATGATTCACACCTGGACTCCATTAGCTTCATCATCTCCTCCCCTTTATATGTCAGTGTCCCATGTTCACTCACCAGTTGGTATTGTTCTTGTGTATCGGCGGTTTGCCTAATGTTAGTGTCGTGTTCTTGGTTTGGTTGTTTTATTAAAATGTTGTACCTGCTTCCGACTCACCGTCCCATCATTACATCGGGACCACCGGCCAGGCGATATTTTTTGCTTGATGCAGAACTAGTGCGAGAGGAGAGACTCTCAGACAGAAACATCCACACCTCCATTAGTTTACAAAAGGATAGTCTAATTAAGGGGTCTCCAACAGGTCGATCGTGAGCTACCAGTAGCTCGCAGCCCATCTGAGTAGCTCACCAAACAATTCTGATAGTACATGCAATTCCACCGTTAACTGTCAAAAAAGTCTCACAAGGATCAGACACCGCAATCTCCCAGCTACTATTTAATCAATGCAACATTGACATTATCCCACCCCTGTTTAGCCACTATTGGCTTAAAAAGCCAAGCCTAACAATATCTGCCAATTAATTTCCAGCAATATTGTCCGTCTGTCTGTGTGGTACACGTGTTTGTCTCACTCCATGTGTAGCCAGTTGTGATAACCGTCTTGTGGGTTGACAGAAATATTATATATTATATTAAATCAATGCCCAGGCTACATGAGTGTGTCTCCTGCTTTTCAGAGTCCAAAAGAGCCCATTCATTCAGTTTGGCGAGGGAGGAGGAGAAGGAGGGTAACTACTCCAGTCGCTTATCCTATTCCTCCCTCTTTGGCCCAATGACTTGAGAGAAAGTTGACTGGGCTGATGTCGGGGGACACTCAAGAACTTGGATACCTGTGTCAACACCTGCTACCAACTAGCCAGCTTGCAATGGAGCTTGCGCCGCCTGGAATAGCTAACAAATGTTTCCAGCGCTGTAGAAGCCTAGTTTGTTACGTTCTTGTCCGGTACAATATTGACAATCCAGAGCTCCAATGTAGCAATTGTTTGCTGGCGGAGGATTACAGGAATGAGGTGGCTATGCTTAGCAAACAAATCTCAATTCTATGCAAACATATGGGGAAAACTCTAATTGGAACCTTCTTAAGTCCTATGGCTGGACGCCGCTCGGGCCAGATGGATGTTTCCCCGCCTTGTCATCTGTCCCTATCCAAATGGCTTGTGCTACCTGGAACTTGCCTGCCTACGAAATTATTTCCATCTGCTTCTCCTCCTCCATCCTGTAGTGAAGTAGACTGAGAACAGCAAGAAGAATGTTCCAATCAGCGCTGGTCCAATTTCACAAGTAGTGGAAAACGAAGGCAGTGGCATGCTGCTAGCTAAGCGGACGGGAGTAACTGCGAGAGGTTCGGAGCAGATTGACATAAGGAATAGGTTCGCTGCACTGGTGCCTGATCTACCTGCGCCTTCATCGCTGGAACTGCCTGTGTCTGCGGCGGCGATGCTGACTCCAACTACGTTGTCAAGTTTAGCTCCTTTCCCCCTCTCTGGATCTGACGGGGCACTGGCTGCTGTGGGAGGTCTAGACCTATCACCAGGAGCAGCGGGCGTACGCTATTTGTATTTATTAGGGATCCCCATTAGCTGTTGCCAAGGCAGCAGCTTCTCTTCCTGGGGTCCAAGCATATTAAGGCACTTACATTACAAGTAAAAGAAAAGATAAAACAGTACATCATAACATTACACCACTACATAGCTACAATACAAAATGTATAAAACCACCATACAACAATATTACAATGTACTGTACGTGTGTGTAGAGTGTGTGTGCTAGTGCGCCTATGCGTGTATCTGTACCTTTGTGTCTCTTCTCAGTCCCTGCTGTTCCATAAGGTGTATTTTTAGAAAAGACGGGGAGAAGCCTATCCATAATAAAGCATTGCTATCAACAAAGCAGGTCCTACAGACCCTAGTTTTGTCGCACCTTGACTACTGTTCAGTCATGTGGTCAGGTGCCACAAAGAGGGACTTACAAAAATTACAATTGGCTGTAGCACTTCTTGGAAGAACGTTGACATGAAATTCAATCCTTGGTCCAAATGCACTACCTGCTAAAGCCCAAACGTTGAAAATAATTTCACCAGGACCTTAATATTGGGAGCCGTGATTTTCCTCAGTGGAATGGCCTCAGGAAAACGAGTGGCAGCACACATTATGTTTAAGGGAAACTGGCTACCACTCTTGGCTTTGGGCATTAGACCGATGGTCTACTTGGCTAGATGTGAATGCTGTGGTCAGTCATCTGAGTGAGGGTGGGAGCGCAGACTGATCACTAGAAATAGACTTCGATTTCAATTTGTGCCACCACAGTTCACAATGCAAGCTGCGAGAGCACTGATACCTGATAGTAATAGCGTGTCCTTTATTTATTTTGTATTAGACCTTCCCCAAACCATAACCCTAACCTTTACCACTTGAAATTATTAACATTGAGTTATTTCTGTTTTAACCATGTAACCACACAAAATTAACCCTGTAACCACACAGAAATGTGGAATGTTACCAAATAGATAATAGCATCTAGTGGCATTGGTAGAGAGGTAGGCAGAGAATGGAGTGAAAGTGCACTACAAATCTGTGAGCCAGGTGTAAATGGTTTGTCAACCTTTCCAATAAATTGGAATACAAAAGAAGCCATCCACCCTTGATGGGCTATCAGACAAGAGAGCGAATAGACAGAGAGCAAGGGCTCCTGAGTTCTTCTGCAATATAGAATTAAATATAGAATTAGAGTTGGATGAAAGTATATTCAAACAATGTGCAAGGATTTATACAGGATATTAACCTCAACATCAAAATCTTCATTCTAATTCCATACCTAAAACCTTGATTTTGGACAAAATTACCTGGATTGGACTATTACTACCCACGACAATGAAGAAAAAAACTTCTAACAAGCCAAAACCTGCAGGAGAAACAAAGCGGAACCTGGAAATACCATCCAACACAAAGTTGAGTGAGCAATGTTCAGTCTGAACCTACTTTCCGAAGCCAAAAAGTAAAAGACAAACTCTAGGTAATTTTTTTATATTATGTTTATTTATTAAGGCTACCAAGCTGCTAGGAAAGAATCTGACTGAAATCAACACTGAAGTGTGAGGTGTGAAAACTCACTTTTATAGATAACTTTGATACCTTCTGGAAACAGAAGATACTCTACAGGAATGATGGAGTCCATCCAAACCATCTTGGCTCCTGGACTCTGTCCACGCATTTCAAGGCTGCATTGAAACAATGACTTATCAATGACCAAGACCAGCTCAGTTAATCCCTACCATTGTGACAATCATAATGCTGCATCAAATGTACATTATCCCAGGGGCATTAGCAGACAATGTAAGTAACTTAAAAATTATGTCCCACTAATTCCCTGAATACCTCTGATCCTACAGCTATTGTATGCAGTAATCATGAGCCAATGAACCAGAGATACACTGTTAGCACTGAGGCGGTGTGCCCTAGTAGGAAGACCACTTTGTGCAGCTCATCCTGCACTATCAGCTCCAACATAAATAACATGAGCAAGTATACTTCTGATAAGCTTCCCCGTAAAGCATTAAAAACAATCAAGAATTCCAGAAAAGTGCTAAAAATAGCCCATATTAACATATTCAGCCTGAGAAACAAGGTACATGAAGTCAATAACAGGTTGTAACAGATGTCATTCATATTCTGACTATCTCTGAAACTCACTTAGATAATACCTTTGATACAGTGGTAGCAATACATGGTTATAACATCTACCAAAAAGACAGAAATGTCAACGTGTCACAAATCCCACCGAAGGTGGCTCCCCTGCCTGTTCGGGCGGCGCTCGGCGGTCGTCGTTGCCGGTCTACTAGCCGCCGCTGATCCCTTTTTCCTTTTCTGTTTGTTCGGTCTTATTGGTTTCACCTGTTCCCTGTTTTGTTTCTTGATTTGTGTTTATTTAAGCCTGTTAGGCCCGCCTAGGTTTGTGCGGGATTATTTTCACTGTTTGTGTTTGGATGTGCTGGCTACGTCTTATTTCTCTCCAGGACTGTTTTGCCCTGTGTGTTTAGGCTGGTCCTCCTTGTTACGCGCCCTCTGTTTTTGGCGTGTCCGTTTTGTGCCGTAGAAATAAAGACGTTTGTACTTACCCTCTGCTCTCTGTGCCTGACTCCAGCCACCACTCCTAGGAATCTCTGACAGAATCCCGCACCCCGTATGGAGTCAGCAGGAGCAGCCGCGCCTCCTCTCCCATCGCTGGAGGAACAGGTCCTTCATCACACAACCATTCTCCACCGGATCGGTTCAGCCATGGATCAGATGATGGAGAGGATGGACCGATGGGAGAGGAGTGGCCTCCTTACCTCATCTCCAGCTCCTCTTCCCCCCTCACCTACTACCCCTCCTCCGGCGTCCGGATCCGGGGCCCTACGTCTGGCTCTCCCCAGGGAGTACGATGGAGCGGTGGCTGGGTGCCAGGGGTTCCTGCTGCAGCTGGAGTTGTACCTGGCTACCGTTCGTTCGACTCCCTCGGGAGAGGAGAGCGTGAGCGTCCTCGTCTCCTGCTTAACGGGTCGAGCCCTGGAGTGGGCCAACGCAGTGTGGTATGGCCCAGACTCGGTGAGGGATCACTAGTTCACCCGCCGGTTCCGGGCCGTGTTCGACCACCTCCCAGAAGGCCGGGCGGCGGGTGAACAGCTGTTCCACCTGCGGCAGGAGACGAGGAGCGCGCAGGACTTTGATCTGGAGTTCTGGACCTTGGCTGCTGGGGCGGGTTGGAACGACAGGGCCCTGATGGACCATTATCGTTGTAGCCTTCGGGAGGCCACTACCCTCTCCCTCGACGAATTCATCGATATGTCCATCCGTCTGGACAATCTGCTGGCTGCCCGCGGGCGTCCAGAACGGGCCCTGTTGGTTCCACCTCCAGGCCCTCCAGCTCCCATCCCCATGGAGCTAGGGGGGGCCGCATCGAGGGGGACCGGAGGAGGAGGCTCCTCCTGCACCAGGTGTGATTGGAGAGGACACACTGCCGACCGGTGCTGGAGGAGCTCATCTGGGAGTCGGGATGGCAGGCAGAGCACTCCTCGTTCACCCCAGGTGAGTATGCACCAACCTCACCCAGAGCTCCCTGTTGGCCATATGTTTGTGCTAATATGTTTTCCTGAGTTTTCACCATCTTTTCAGCATAAGGAAACTTTATGGATCATGGGCTTGCATTTAGGCTAGGGATTCCCCTGGTGTCGTTGGACCAACCTTTCCCCGTGCACTCCTTAGATAGCCGACCATTAGGGTCAGGGCTGGTCAGGGAGGCCACGGTTCCACTGGACATGGTAACGCAGGGGGATCATGGGGAACGGATTAGTCTCTTCCGCATTGATTCGCCTGTGTTTCCGGTGGTGCTGGGGATTCCCTGGCAGGCCCATCACAATCCTGATATTGCATGGAGACAGGGGGCTCTCAGAGGGTGGTCAGAGGAGTGTTCAGGCAGGTGCATAGGAGTTTCCATCGGTGCGACGACGGTGGAGAGTCCAGACCAGGTTTCCACGGTGCGCATTCCCTCTGAATATGCCGATTTGGCTATCGCCTTCTGTAAAAAGAGGGCGACCCGATTACCACCTCATCGACAAGGGGATTGCGCGATAAACCTCCAGGTAAACGCTGCACTTCCCAGGAGTCACGTGTACCCATTGTCACAAGAGGAGACGCTGGCTATGGAGACATATGACACGGAATCTCTGAGACAGGGGTACATTCGGCCCTCCATGTCACCCATCTCCTCGAGTTTCTTTTTCGTGAAGAAAAAGGAGGGAGGTCTGCGTCCGTGCATTGATTATCGAGGTCTAAATTCCATCACAGTGGGGTTTAGTTACCCGCTACCTCTCATCGCTATGGCGGTGGAATCATTTCACGGAGCGCGTATTTTCACGAAACTGGACCTCAGGAGCACGTACAATCTGGTGCATATTTGGGGGGGAGACGAGTGGAAAACCGCGTTTAGTACCACATCGGGCCACTATGAGTACCTTGTCATGCCGTACGAGTTAAAGAATGCTCCAGCCGTTTTTCAATCCTTTGTAGACGAGATTCTCAGGGACCTGCATGGGCAGGGTGTGGTGGTTTATATTGATGATATCCTGATCTATTCCGCCACATGCGCCGCGCATGTGTCCCTGGTGCGCAAGGTGCTTGGGCGACTACAGGAGCATGACGTGTACGTTAAGGCTGAGAAATGTGTGTTTTCCAAACAAGCCGTTTCCTTCCTGGGTTATCGCATTTCCACCTCGGGGGTGGTGATGGAGTGTGACCGCATTAAGGCCGTGCGTAATTGGCAGACTCTGACCACGGTAAAGGAGGTGCAGCGGTTCTTAGGGTTTGCCAATTACTACCGGAGGTTTATCCGGGGCTTTGGTCAGGTGGCTGCTCCCATTACCTCACTGCTGAAGGGGGGGTTGGCGCGCTTGCGCTGGTCAGCAGAGGCGAACAGAGCTTTCAGTCGCCTGAAGGAGCTGTTTAATGACGCTCCCTCTTTGGCATTTATAGTGGAGGTGGACGCGTCCAAGACTGGGGTGGGAGCCGTGCTATCACAGCGCGCCACCAAAACTTCACCCTTGCGCTTTCTTCTCAAGGAAGCTCGGTCCGGCGGAGCAGAACTAAGACGTGGGGGACCGAGAGTTGTTAGCTGTAGTCAAAGCTCTGAAAGTGTGGAGACACTGGCTTGAGGGGGCTAAGCACCCTTTCCTCATCTGGACTGACCACCGTAATCTCGAGTACATCCGGGCAGCTAGGAGATTGAATTCGCGTCAGGCCAGGTGAGCCATGTTCTTTACCCGATTTCGTTTTACGATCTCCTATCGGCCAGGCTCCCTTAACACAAAGGTCAACGTGCTGTCCCGCCTATATGACACCGAGGAGCGGGCCATCAATCCAACTCCCATCCTCCCAGCTTCATGCTTGGTAGCACCGGTGGTGTGGGAGGTGGACGCGGAGATCGAGCGGGCGTTACGGTTGGAACCTGCACCCCCTCAGTGTCCAGCAGGTGCTCAGTATGTGCCGCTTGGTGTCCGTGATCGATTGATTCGATGGGCCCATACACTTCCCTCTTCGGGTCACCCTGGGATCGAGAGGACAGTGCGGAGTCTTAGGGGAAAGTACTGGTGGCCCACGTTAGCTAAGGACGTGAGGCTTTATGTCTCCTCCTGCTCGGTGTGCGCTCAGAGCAAGGCTCCTCGACACCTGCCTAGAGGGAAATTACAGCCCCTCCCCGTTCCACAACGGCCGTGGTCGCACTTGTCTGTGGACTTTCTCACCGACCTCCCCCCATCTCAGGGGAACACCACGATCCTGGTCGTTGTGGATCGGTTTTCTAAGTCCTGCCGTCTCATCCCATTGCCTGGTCTCCCTACAGCTCTACAGACTGCGGAGGCCCTGTTTACCCATGTCTTCCGGCACTACGGGGTGCCCGAGGATATCGTTTCTGATCGGGGTCAGCCTGACCTCGGGTTTCAACCCCGAAAGTAATGGGCAGGTGGAGAGAATGAACCAAGATGTGGGTAGGTTTCTGCGGTCGTATTGCCGGGACCGGCCCAGGGAATGGGTGAGGTACGTCCCATGGGCAGAGGTAGCCCAAAACTACCTCCGTCACTCTTCTACCAACATATCACCGTTCCAGTGCGTGTTGGGCTACCAGCCGGTCCTGGCTCCATGGCACCAGAGCCAGACCGAGGCTCCTGCGGTGGAGGAGTGGGTACAGCGCCCGAAGGACACTTGGAGAGCCGTCCAGGAATCATTAAGGAAAGCGAGTGGATGGCAGAAGAGGAGCGCTGACCAGCACCGCAGTGAGGCCCCTGTGTTTGCACCAGGGGACCGGGTCTGGCTCTCGGCCCGAAACCTGCCCCTCCGCCTGCCCTGCCGGAAGCTGGGGCCGCAGTGTGTGGGGCCGTTTAAAGTCCTGAGGAGGATAAACGAGGTGTGTTACTGGTTACAGCTTCCTTCTTACTACCGTATTAACCCCTCGTTTCATGTGTCTCTCCTCAGGCTGGTGGTGGCTGGTCCCCTGTAGGAAGGTGAGGTGCCGGAGGTCCCTCCACCCCCTCTGGACATTGGGGGGTCCCCAGCGTATACTATATGTGCCATTCTGGACTCCAGACGCCGGGTGGGGGGCCTACAGTACCTCGTGGACTGGGAGGGGTACGGCCCGGAGGAGAGGTGCTGGGTACCGGTGAAGGACATTTTGGACCCTTCACTTCTGAGGGACTTCCACCGCCTCCATACGGATTGCCCTGCACCTCCGGGTTGCCCTGCCCGCGTCCTCCGGGTCGCCCTCGTGTCCGGTGGCGGCGCGCTGCGGGAACCGCGCATCGGGGGGGGGGGGTACTGTCACGAATCACACCTTAGGTGGCTCCCCTGCCTGTTCGGGTGGCGCTTGGCAGTCATCGTCGCCAGTCTACTAGCCGCCGCTGATCCCTTTTTCCTTTTCTGTTTGTTCGGTCTTATTGGTTGCACCTGTTCCCTGTTTTGTTTCTTGATTTGAGTTTATTTAAGCCTGTTAGGCCCACCCAGGTTTGTGCGGGATTATTTTCACTGTTTGTGTTTGGATGTGCTGGCTACGTCTTATTTCTCTCCAGGACTGTTTTGCCCTGTGTGTTTGGGCTGGTCCTCCTTGTTACGCGCCCTCTGTTTTTGGCGTGTCCATTTTGTGCAGGAGAAATAAAGACGTTTGTACTTACCCTCTGCTCTCTGCCCCTGACTCCAGCCACCACTCCTAGGAATCTCTGACACAACGAGGGCAGTGTTGCGGCCTATATTCAGAACCACATTCCTGTAAAGCTTAGAGATGATCTAATGTTAAATACTGTTGAAGGAATATGGCTACAGGTTCATCTGCCTCACCTAAAGCCCATTCTTGTGGGAAGCTGCTATAGACCACCAAGTGCTAACAGTCAGTATCTGGATAATATGTGTGAAATGCTTGATAATGTGATATCAACAGAGAAGTATATTTTCTGGGCGATATAAACATTGACTGGCCCACTAAAGAAAAAAACTTAAAACTGTAACCAGTGCCTGCAACCTGGTTCAGGTTGTCAGTTAACCTAACAGGGTATTTACAAACAGCACAGGAATGAAATCATCAACATGTATTGATCACATCTTTACTAATGCTGCAGAAATTTGCTTTAAAGCAGTATCCAAATCCATAGGATGTAATGATCACAATATAATAGCGATATCTAGGAAAACCAAAGTTCCAAAGTCTGGGCCTAATATAGTATATAAGAGGTCATACAAGAAGTTTTGTAGTGATTCATATGTTGATGATGTAAAGAATATTTGCCGGTCTGTGGTGTGTAATGAGGAGCAACCAGACGCTGCACTTGACACATTTATGATATTGCTTATTCCAGCTATTAATAAGCACACACCAATTAAGAACATTTGTAAAAACTGTTAAATCTCATTGGATTGATGAGGAATTTAAAATTGTAAGGTTGAGAGGGATGAGGCAAAAGGTATGGCAATTATGTCTGGCAGCACAACTGATTGGTAAACGTACTGCAAATTAAGAAATCCTGTGACTAAACTAAATAAAAAAGAAACTGCACCATGAAACGAAGATAAATTATATAAAGAATGATAGTAAAACGCTTTGGAGCACCTTAAATGACATTTTGGAAAAAAAAGCCAACTCGGCTCCATCATTCATTGAATCAGATGGCTCATTCATCGCAAAAGCCACTGATATTGCAAACTACTTTAATGACTTTTTCATTGGCAAGATAAGCAAAGTTAGGGATGACATGCCAGCAACAAACACTGACACTACACATCCAAGTACGTATATCTTACCAAATTATGAAAGACAAGAATTGTACTTTTGAATTCCAAAAAGTCAGTGTGGAAGAGGTGAAAGAATTGTTGCCTATCAACAATGACAAGTCACTGGGGTCTGACAATCTGGATGGAAAATCACTGAGGATAATAGCGGACGATTTTGCCACTTCTATTTCCCACATCTTCAATTTAAGCCTACTAGAAAGTGTGTGCCCTCAGACCTGGAGGGAAGCTAAAGTCATTCCGCTAGCCAAGAATAGTAAAGCCCCCTTTACTGGCTCAAATAGCCGACCAATCAGCCTGTTACCAACCCTTAGTAAACTTCTGGAAAAAAAATGTGTTTGATAATGCTATTTCACAGTAAACAAATTGACAACAGACTTTCAGCACGCATATAGGGAAGGACACTCAACAAGCACGGTACTTACACAAATGATTGATGATTGGCTGAGAGAAATTGATGATAAAATCATTGTGGGGGCTGTCTTGTTAGACTTCAGTGCAGCTTTTGACATTGTCGATCAGTCTGCTGCTGAAATAACTTTTGTGTTATGGCATTACATCAACTGCTATAATGTGGATAAAGAATTACTTGTCTAACATAAAACAGAGGGTGTTCTTTAATGGAAGCCTCTCAAATATAATCCAGGTAGAAGCAGGAATTTCAAATTTTACTAAAGACATGCCACTGGCTATTAGTAAGGCCAGTATGTCTATGTATTCGGATGACTCAACACTATACATGTCAGCTACTACAGTGACTGAAATGACTGCAACACTTAATAAAGAGCTGCAATTAGTTTTGGAATGGGTAGCAAGGAATAAGTTAGTCCTAAATATATCTTTTTTTAAACTAAAAGCATTGTATTTGGGACAAATCATTCACTAAACCCTGAACCTCAACTATATTTCGTAATGAATAATGTGGAGAGTGAGCAAGTTGAAGTGACTAAACTGCTTGGAATAACGCTGGATTGTAAACTGTCATGGTCAAAACATAATGATACAACAGTAGCTAAAATTGGGAGAAGTCTGTCCATAATAAAGCATTGCTCTGCCTTCTTATCAACACTATCAACAAGGCAGGTCCTACAGGTTCTAGTTTTGTCGCACCTAGACTACTGTTCAGTCGTGTGGTCAGGTGCCACAAAGAGGGACTTGGGAAAATTGCAGTTGGCTCAGAACAGGGCAGCATAGCTGGCCCTTAAAAGTACACAGAGAGCTAACATTAATGGCATGCATGTCAATCTCTCATGGCTCAAAGTGGAAGACAGATTGACTTCCTCATTACTTGTTTTTGTAAGAGGTGTTGACAAGCTGAAGGTAGCAAGCTGTCTGTTTAAAATACTAGCGCACAGCTCGGACACCCATGCATACCCCACAAGACATGCCACCAGAGGTCTCTTCACAGTCCCCAAGTCCAGAACAGATTATGGGAGGCGCACAGTACTACATAGAGCCATGACTACATGGAACTCTATTCCACATCAGGTAACTGATGCAAGCAGTAGAATCAGATTTAACAAGCAGGTAAGAATACACCTTATGGAACAACGGGGACTGTGAAGAGACACACACATGCATACTCACACATTATGATATTGTTGTATGGTGGTATTGAACATTTTGTGTAGGGATGTTAAATGTACAGTTTTATCTTTAGCTCATTCAGTACAAACATTTACCTTTTATACGTTTTATTTATATGTAATGTGGGTGCTGTGGTGTGTTTGGACCCCAGGAAGAGCTGGCCTGTCTCCCCGTCTGGTACAGGTACCCCCTCTCTTCCGAGTTTCGCTCTCCAGCAAATATGCACAGTTGAGGCGAGTGACTGAACTTACAATGGCTAGACCCAAGTTGTTATATTTTTTGCTTATGCTTTATGCTATTTGCCTCCTGAGTCCTGCGTGCTTTGTTGACTATGAACTTGCTTGTTTACCCAACCGTGGGACAGTCTGTTTGTTTCCACACTCGGGACTCTGACTCTATTGGTTACACGGACTCTTGGCCTTCCATCCTATTCTAACCACCTCATGTTACCTGATGAAATTTCTGTACAATATGATCTTGTTGCCATCTAATGCACATTCAAATGTTATAAATGAACACTACAGAGCTCTCCCTGTCCTCTGCCTTAACCTGATTATATTACTGCTGATTATATATGGAAATGTGCATGTACACTCTGGCCCATCTACTGTTGCGAGCCCCAATTCTGATATCTACTCTCGTAAAAGCCTGTGTTTTCTGCACGTTAACACCAGCAGCGTATTACCTAAAATGTATCAATTGAAAGTGTGGGTTGCACAGCTCCAATCCAGATGTGTTGGTCATTACTGAGACGTGGTTAAGAAAAAGTGTTTTGAACACTGATGTTAACCTTTCTGGTTATAACCTTTTTCGGCAAGACAGATCTTCCAAAGGTGGTGGAGTGGCAATCTTTACCAAGGAACACCTTCAGTGCTTGGTTGTCTCCACCAACTCTGTCCCCAAACAATTTGATTTGGCTGGTTTTACGCATTAAACTTTCAAATGGCTCATTGTTGACTGTTGCTAGGTGTAATCAGCCACCATCAGCACCGGCTTGTACCCTGAATGCCCTAAGCGCTCTCCTGGCCCCTTACACTAAGTCTGAATTTGTCCTGACAGGGGACCTAAATTGGGACATGCTTAAAATCACCAGACCAAGTACTAAAGCAATGGGACTCCTTAAGCCTTTCTCAGATTACCAATCCTACAAGGTATGACTTCAAAACACCCAGAAAAGGCTACTCTCCTTGATGTTTTCCTTAAAAATAATCCTGATAGGTATCAGTCAGGTGTTTGCTGTAATGACCTTTGTGATCACTGTTTTACAGCCTGTGTTACAAATGGCTGCTCAGTGAAACAACCTGTCCTGACTTGTCATAGACGCTTGCTAAAAAACTTTAATGAGCAAGCATTCCTTCATGATCTGGCCTCTGTAAATTGGTATAGAATCAGCTTGATCCCCTCTGTCGAATACACTTGGACCTTTTTTAAATATTTTTTTGTGGTATCGTTAACAAATACACGCCCAAAGTTTGTTACTTTAAGGAGCAGTTCTCTCCATGTGGGTCTAACCCAAAGAAGTTCTGGAAAACGGATAAAGAGCTAGAGAATAAATCCTCCTCCTCACAGCTGCCCATGTCCCTTAATGTTGTGGTTGTTTCTGACAAGGAGAACATGGCTGAGCTCTTTAATCGCCACTTCATTAAGTCAGGATTCCTATTTGACTCTGCCATGCCTCCTTGCCCGTCCAACATTTCTCATCTCCCAGCCCTTCTAATGTGAGTATCCTCGATGCTCCTCCATATTCTTCCCCTGCCCTGCTACAAAGTTTCTCCCTGCAGGTGGTCACTGAGTCCGAGGTGCTAAAGGAACTCCTTAAACTTGACCTCCAAAAAACATCTGGTTCAGACCCTTTCTTCTTTAAGGTTTTGTCACGTCCTGACCATAGAGAGCTCTTATTTTCTATGGTAGAGTAGGTCGGGGCGTGACTGGGGGTTGTTCTAGTTCATATTTTCTATGTGGGGTTCTAGGTTTATTTTCTATGTTGGTGATTTGTATGATTCCCAATTAGAGGCAGCTGGTTATCGTTGTCTCTAATTGGGGATCATACTTAAGTAGCATTTTTTCCACCTGTGGGTTATGGGGTATTGTTTGTTTATGTGTAATGTATTGTCGTCACGTTTCATTTATTCTTTATTGTTTTTTGTATATTGTTAAGTTTCACTTTCTAATAAAAGATGTGGAACACTACTCACGCTGCGGCTTGGTCCGTCTATTCCAACGAACGTGACAGGCTGCTGCCCCCATCCTCGCCAAGCCTGTCTCTCCTCTCTGGGGAGGTTTCCATTGCTTGGAAGGCAGCCACGGTGCATCCTTTATTTAAACAGGGAGATCAATCTGATGCTAACTGTTATAGGCCAATTACTATTTTGCCCTGTTTATCAAAAGTGTTGGGAAAACTTGTCAATCGACTGACTGGCTTTCTTGATGTCTATACTATTCTCTCAGGTATGCAATCTGGTTTCTGCTCAGGTTATGGATGTGTCACTGCAACCTTGAAGGTCCTAAATTATATCACCATTGCCCTTGATTCTAAGCAATGTTGTGCTGCTATTTGTATTGACTTGGCCAAAGCTTTTGATACGGTAGACCATTCCTTTCTTATGGAGTATTGGAGTATTCGTGTCTGAGGGGTCTTTGGCCTGGTTTGCTAACTACCTCTCTCAAAGAGTGCAGTATATACAGTCAGAACATCTGTCTCAGCCACTGCCTGTCAACAAGGGAGTATTTAGATTAGATTTAGATTTTTATTTCAAAATGCTGAATTTCCTAAAGTACCTAAAATGCATTAAAAACAGTGTATTTATTATTAAATAAACAATGATTGTTGTCTCGGCATTGAATTGCCAAATAAATGTTTTTTTTATGTAAAAAATATAAGAAACAAGGAGCTACTTTGTGCTATCGCAAAGGTCTTCAATATACTCTGTAATCCTGTAGAAACTCTTCTTCGTGGTTTTAAAATGAATAATTACAGAGGTGGGATGAAGGAGCATCTTACTATAAGTCTTCAAGAAAGGAAATCAGGATGAAAGAAGTAAACAGAGAGATGGTAGCTAGGTATGGTAGCGGTTAGTAATCTCTGAAGTAAAGTAAGGCGAACAACGTTAGTAGTCGAGTAGCTGAGTGACGTTGGCCAAAATTAATTGCATTGTACCCGGGTGCATTAATGTTCCAGTCAGCTACAAATACACTACTCATTTCCACTCGTTTCCTGACCACGATTGAGCTTTGTACTCTGGCTGCAGGCCATCCGACATCCTGCTTATGGTGTCGATATGACGCCTGAAGTCATTCACCGGCTGTGTTTGACTGTGGCCAGTGATCACTTTGTGGACACTGACTACAATGGGGACCGGTTGAAACCTTGTTCTGTTCCCACCGTCTTTCCACCATTGACGGGAAAGCTCCAACCATTCAAGATATGTTGCTAGCTAGCTAAGTTGCTAACACTCATAGCTCGTCACCACAAAGTAATTTATATTGTTATTTGTTTGCCATTCCTTTTACTAGTTTGTGGTGTTTTTAACTTAGCTACTACTGTTAAAGGTAATGTTACGCTGTCCTACTGACTGGTTTGTTTATTTTGCTTTGTGATGCAAGTCCCTTTTTCATTATAACGTTACTGATCAGAAATAGTGTATTCTTTTCTACTAGGCATCACAGTTTTCTGAAGAGCTATTGATTGCATAAAATGACTTACCCTAGTTAAGATGCATGAGTAGGACACAGCCCTAGCCAGAGCCATGAATATAAATATATGGCTCTGGCTCTAGCTGGTGCATGAGTTGTAATGACAACAATCTAGCCCAACCTTTACATTATTTCAATTAAAACATGTATATTATCAGCTCCTGAATTGACATGCAATGAATGACTTTCTGTTTATTCCCAGAAAAAAAATACCCCAACCACCAAGACACACGGTCAAGACGCGCGGTCAAATGACAAAAACATTAGTAGACTAAACATCCGCCAACTGGCCTTGACAAATAGTGAAACTCAGCACAAAAGCAATAATGGAAGTATAATGAATGTGTCAATAAGACAACAATAAAAAATAATAAATTATTGTCAGCTTATGCTTGTGTGCATCTTCATGCAATGGCCTCAGTTTGATTTAATTTAGCTGTTATCTCTTGTCCTAACAATTGACACAATTTTCGTAACTTTCACTTGCTTGACACACTTTGACATAGCTTTGTTTGTTTGTAGTGCGTAATAATCTCCAGTTTTCTCTTTATTGTCCCCCCATCATCTTGTCATTCTTCAGCACTGTTGCGGAGTACAACGGCTGTGCAGGTGCCTTATTTTGTGCAGAGGGAGGCAGCTCCTATCTCACTTTGTTCATGTTGCCGGGCAGACATGTTTTCTTTGCAAGCAACTGGTTTGTCAATGAGAGTGAAGTGATTAAATTGTCCATGGTGACATTTCTCCCCTTGCAAACTTAAGGTTTCATGAGCCTTATCACCACATTCTCCATCACTCGCTCACCTGCTACCCGGTATGGATATTTTCCCAGATATTGAAAGCCATTCAGCATGTACAATTATGCACACTCACACTGTGTAGCCTACTCCAAGTAGACTGATAAGACTGCTTTGATTAGGTGGACTGATATAGGGTATATACCATTTTAAAGCTATGTAACTTTTTGGGTGACCTTACCAATTTCATATGGAAATGTGAGTCATTCTCACTGAAAGCAAGTCAAAGAAGCAGTATATCTGTTCTGTGTGCACTATTTCTAAGCTTCCCATTCTTAAGTTTCGTTTTAGCATCTTTTACTTTCAGTTTCGTACACCAGGTTCAAACAGCTGAAATACAATATTTTTGGTTATGGAAAATATTTTTCACAACGGTTTACATGGTATAATGATTCTCTACTACACTATACTTGCTTGTTTTGTCAACTGTTAGAATTTTATCGAACAAAAAATGTCAGAGCGATTTCTGCATATTGCATCTTTAATATTATAATTAGAATGGATCAATACAATGCTCTCCTGTTCTTCATTCATAAGTGGTGATTACATAATTATGCATCACTGTTTCTCCTCGCTTATCAACTCACCCATTCTACCCCTTTCTCCCCATTATACTTTACTTAATCTTTTTAATCTGTTATAAGTGTGAAATTAGTTTAGGTTCAGTTTCAAGGAAATTATCGGAGTGATTATCTGTTGGGCACTGCACTTTCCACTGTCGGAAGAAGGAGTGGAGCAGGCCCTACTGTCGGGAGGAGATGCAACGGGGGAAAACCATTCAAAAAATGACAGGCCCTCCTAAAACTCTAGTTCTGTTTGAGATATTAAGATTCTAACACAGACAGTATGTTATACAGACTTATTTAGAAAAAGTCAAGGACGGAGGGTGGCATGACTTTAAAAAATGCAGAGTAATGAATAAATACAGTCAGAATGACTGCTTTAGCAGTTCTAGCGTTAAAGGTAGACTCTATGGCATCGTGGGTCAATTTCTGCAACAAGTAAGAGCATTGAAGTGCGAGGCTCACTCCTCTGCTGTTTTGGTGCACATGCATAGAAAGTGTGTGACTGTGTGAGAGCGAAGTGTTGCAAATATCACCATGTTAAAATCTTTAGTGTTGCTCGTGGTAAAGTAATTTAGCGGAGTCTACCTTTAAGAAAGGGCTTTTCACAGCACCATAAAAGTTCTATAAAGAACCTTTTGAACATGGTTGTTTATAGAACCTTTCAAAAGGGGTTCTAATATAGCACCAAAAAGGGTTCTGCTATCGTTACAAGCCAAATAACCCTTTTCTGGTACTATATAGAATCATTTTTGTGAAAGGCCCAGTGAGGTAAAAATTCTGTTTTGTGTCATATTTGTACAACAGCTGGTGAAACTAATACTGTAAAAGTGTTTTTTAAATGTGATCAGTGTTATTGCTGATAGTTGCTAGCTGAAAATACAATCTACACAGGACCTTTTTGGCCTGCCTGGTGACATCACCAGACGGTATAAATGAATAGACCAATAAGAAACAGAGTTACAAACCTCTCTTCCAATAACAGCTCGTTTTCAGGTTACATATTCCTCCCATTAAGTCCTTCATTCAGACCACTCCCAGACAATCCTAGCAAAATTCTTCCATGAGAAAAGTTATATTTTCTAAAAAGCTATTTTTGTTTCGTTTTGAATATTTTAATGGAAAACATATTACAGTAAGGTTGTTCTGATAGCTGTACTCCTGTACAAAGTATTATATCTAGTGGCGAAGTTGGGTAACGTTACTGTAGCTTATAATTTGCTAACTCTCGGTGCAGAGCTATTTCCTGTCAGAACAATCCGAGCAACAACAACAGACAGACTAGCTGTCACAACTTCCACCGAAGTCGGTCGCTCTCCTTGTTCGGGCGGCGTTCGGCGGTCGACGTCACCAGCTTTCTAGCCACCGCCGATCCACTTTTTATTTTCCATTTGTTCTGTCTTTGTCTTACACCCTCTGTTCCCCATGTTGTGTTTGTGAGTGATTGTTTATTGTAATTCGGTCCGTCTTTGTGGGCTCGTGATGTTACTTTGTAAATTTGTTTTTTTTGAGTAAAGTACGTTGATTACTCATATCTGCTGTCCTGCGCCTGGCTCTCTACACCAGCTACACACAGGACCCTTACACTAGCTTTATTTTTCTATCTTTGGTTAAAGATAAATCTGTAAGTACTTTGAGTTATTAGGACATGCTTTTGCTATTTCAAATTGTGTTTCTAGAATATTTGTTTTTTTAATTTATTCTAGTTTTCTAAATTCCGATGATGCTAAGTTAATTGCGCCTATTCACTTAACATTGTGCGTTAGCATGCTAGCTAACGTTTTGTGATGTAATTTAGCTTCTTTGGGTTTTGGATGTATATAACTATTTTAAGTGTTCAGATATCTCTTGTGACAGAGCTAAAGTATAGTTATTATGCTATATGGACACTTATACACACAATCTATGTTTGTGATGTAAATTGTCATAATTTCTGCACGGTCATGTTGGCTAGCTAGGCTTATTTTGTTGTTGCTAGCTCGTGATAGAAATGCTGTTCTGTATTTGTATCCATTTGTGTGAATGTATATAGTGATTTTTCTAATACATTTTTTCGTTTCTGTATCTGTTACAGTTTTACAAACTAAATATCTTCTACTAAAGATTCTTTTGTAACAGTATTTTTATTGCCATTTCACAATTTTCACCCATATTAAGAGATAAAACAACAAAGACAAAGCAAAAAACTGCACTCACTTATACATACATACATACATACATACACCATCTTCCTCTCCCCACTCAGCGCTTCTCTCACCCCATCCCCATCATTGCGTCTCTCAATACATACATTTTAAACAAACATACAAACAGAAATTAAACAAAAAAGCTCAGTATAAACCAAGAAGTTAGCTTCAACACATGGAACGTACAGTGTAATTCTAAAATAAATAGATCACCACCATTCTAAGAGAATCCTTGCAGCATAATAGCTGATACCTCAGGTTCAAGATAATTTAGATAAGGTTCCCATACTTTGTAGAACTGATCTTTTTTGGAATGCAATGTACATGTCAGATATTCCAGTGGCACCCATTCAAATAGTATCTTATGCCAATCTTTAATAGAAGGAACCTTATCACTAATCCACTGTAAGAGGATGTTTTTCCTCACTGCGAAAGTAAGGATGTTGAAAAGCCTCGTCTTACCCACAGAAGTAACATGCCTACTAGGGAGACCTAACAGTAAAGAAACTGGGTCCAATTGTAGACCAATTCTAGACCTAGGATCTTTTCAATTTCTTGCAGAACACCAGACCAGAACCTTTGTAATTTGGAACATGACCATAAACAATGTGTTAGGGTGCCTGTATCAATTTTATATTTAAGACACAGAGGAGAAGAGGAAGAGGGGCTAAAAGCATGTCTGCGATTTGGGGATATATGCAATCTGTGTATTATTCTTAACTGGATAGCTCTAGTACATATAGATATTGTTTTTGCATATCTCCAAATGTCCTCCCACATCTCTTCATCAATAGTAACAGACAATTCTTTCTCCCACACTTGTTTCACCCTCTGTGTGTCAACAGCAGAAAAGGACCTTAAATTATCATAAAACAAACTTATAGACATTTTCCTTTGTGGGAAAAAAAGCATTCTTTCAATGACAGACACATCAGGGTTGCCAATTAAGATGGTGCTCTTCAAAATATAATGTAGAAAGCGGAAGAAGTCCTGCTTTGGGAGTCGGTATTTCTCAACCATCTGCTCAAATGACAATAAAATCTTATAAGCAAATAAATAATTTAGTCTGCCTATGCCCTTATTAAGCCAAAAGTTACCAGCATCCAGCAATCCTGGACCAAAATCTGGGTTGTTAAGAATTGGGGTAAGAGCAGAGGTTAGTTTGGACCTTCCCAAAAAACATTGAACTGACCTCCATACTTTGAGTGTGTTAAGTGTAATGGGATTATTGCAGTGATCTTTTACAGATGTGAAACTTCTGAAAAATAAAAGATCCTGTAAGGGGTATTTTGAAAAAGAAGTCTCAATGTTTAACCAAATAGAGGAGTCATCATTTGTGATCCAGTCAGAAATATAACATAGGTGGGCACACCACTGATAGAACCTAATATTAGGCTGATCCAAGTCACCCATAGAACTTGGCAGCTGCAATATTGCCATCTTAAGTCTTGGCTTGTGTTTACTCCATATAAAGGAACTTAGCCATCCATTTACATCCTTTATTACCTTATTGGAGAGTAATACTGGGATCATTTGGATTGGGTAGAGTAGTCTAGGTAAAATGTTCATTTTCAAGAGGGATATTCTACCCAACCATGAAATCAGAAGTGAGTTCCAGCGCTCCAGATCCTGTCTTATTGTATTTAACAAGGGAACAAAATTGGCTTTGTACATTTGCTGGAATTTAGGAGTTACAAATATACCCAGATACGGGGGAGAAGTATTAGGTACAGAATGAAGGTTACCAAGTGGCATAGCCTCTGATTTACTTAAGTTAATCTTGTAGACTGAGAATTCGCTGAATAATTCAATAATATTAACAAGAGATGTAATTGAAGTCTCGGGGCTAGAGATGAATATCAGGACATCATCAGCATACAAGCTTATTTTATGGTGAACACCAATGAGCAGCCCCTGTATAGCAGGCGTTACCCTGATGGCCTTGGCCAGTGGTTCCATAGCAAGTGCAAATAACAGAGGAGACAGAGGACAGCCCTGTCTGGTACCTCTGTGTATACATTTACATTTACATTTAAGTCATTTAGCAGACGCTCTTATCCAGAGCGACTTACAAATTGGTGCATTCACCTATAATATCCAGTAGAACAACCACTTTACAATAGTGCATCTAAATCTTTTAAAGGGGGGGGGTAGAAGGATTACTTTATCCTATCCCAGGTATTCCTTAAAGAGGTGGGGTTTCAGGTGTCTCCGGAAGGTGGTGATTGACTCCGCTGTCCTAGCATCGTGAGGGAGCTTGTTCCACCATTGGGGTGCCAGAGCGGCGAACAGTTTTGACTGGGCTGAGCGGGAACTGTGCTTCCTCAGAGGTAGGGAGGCGAGCAGGAGAATAGAGAAGCTATTTGACCTTAGCCCATTAGTGAGGACAGCAGCCTGAGGATCATCATATAAAACTTTCACCCATTTATAAAGTTGTCCCCTAGACCAAATTTAGTCAGAGCAAAGAATAGGTAAGACCACTCCACATGGTCAAATGCTTTCTCAGCATCTAGGGAGAGCACAAGGCCATCCATAGCACTTCGTTGGTAGGCTTGAATTACATTAAGAAGCCGCCTGACATTGTTACATGACTTACGGCCCTTAATGAAGCCAGTTTGGTCTCCTTTCACAATAAGTGGCAGTGAGTCCTCTAATCTTGTGGCTGGAATTTTAGAAAGCAATTTTCTATCCACATTCAGAAGGGAAATGGGTCTGTACTAGGAACAAGACTCTGGGCATTTTCCCTTTTTGTGAATAAGTGATATGTTGGCTTCTCTCAGCTTTTGAGTGAGGTGGTAATTTGAAAATGAGTGGTTAAACATATCACGCAATGGCTCAAGGATCAGGCCATGGAACTCCTTATAGAACTCACTACAAAACCCATCAGGTCCTGGGGCCTTACCATTTTGCAGATTCTTAATCGCGAACATTATCTCTTCCTCGGTAATAGGGGCATTAAGGAGAGACCTCTGTTCTTCGGAGATAGTAGGGAGCTCAATCTTAGAAAAGAAGTCCTCCATTAATTTGGGTGCGTCATTTGTCAGTTTTGAGGCATAAAGATTTGCATAACATTTCTTAAATGAGTCATTTATCAAAAAAATGTTTCATATAAATGATTGCCGTCAGAATCAGTAATAGTAGCAATTGACTGTGAGTCAGCTCTCTATTTAGCTAGGTACGCCAAATACTTTCCTGGTTTATCTCCATGGTCATAAAGCTTTTGCCTGACACATCTAATTTTCTTTTCAGCGTCCTGTGTTAGGAGAGAGTCTAACGTTGATCTAAGGCAGGGGTCACCAACACATTGCCCGCGGGCACCAGGTCGCCCCCAGGGACCACATGAGTCGCCCGCAGGCCTGGTCTAAAAATAGCACAACTCACTAGTGAGCTGCGTCTGAAATGTAATTGTATTCTGTTGCTATTCTTTTTAATCACACTTGCATTTGTATATATTTAAAAATGACAATATCTTAAAAATATTTTCATTATACATGAGTTTAGATAAGTTTAGGTGAACTCTGACCTACTCTAGTTCAAAGGTCAGAATTGTGCATGTGAAAAAAACAGTGCTCGTGGAGAGTAAGCTAGCGGGCGCAGCGAAGATGGTAGCTGAATGCAGTTTCTTTCCCCAAAAACATGGCAGAAAAAAGGAAGAAAACGTATCACTTTCACAACGATTGGGAGGAGGAATTATTTTTTACGATTGTGAAAGAAACCTGCGAGTGTCTCATTTGCGGGGCGACGGCAAAGCGGCACAATGTGGAGAGACACTTCACTACGTGTCACAAAAGCTACCATGCTAACTACCCACCGGGTAGTGCACTACGGGCAGAAAAAGCCTGTGAGTTAAAGGTTGCTTTGGGTAAGCAACAGTCTTTTTTCACGAGGACAGCGAAAAAGTCACAAAAAGCAACCGAAGCCTCGTTTAGAGCTACACATTTTCTGATCAAGAAGAAGAAGGCATTTTCAGACGGAGAAGTTGTCAAAGAAGCAATGATGATAATTGCTAACACTGTACTTAAAGACGAGAAAAATGGAACCGATCTAATCTCCACTCTCTCCGTCGTCCAACTGGGTGCATCTACGATGGTTAGATGAGTGTCTGGTAACTTGGCCGATCAGCTGGACCGGGATCTGGCGAAGTGCAGCTGGTTTAGCATCCAGTGCGACGAGTACGTGGACAGCAGCAGTATAGTGCAGCTGTTAGTTTTTATCCGGATGGTGTTTGAAGATTTCTCCCCAAGAGAAGAACTCCTGGCACCACTGCCCTTAAAGACAACTATGAGGAGAGTTGACATTTATAACACGGTGAAGGAGTTTTTCGCGCAGAAAAAAGGTACCATTGGAAAAGCTGGTAGCGGTGACTACAGACGGGGCTCCTGCTATGATCGGCCGACATACAGGTTTCATCGCTCACTGTAAAAGTGACCCAGACTTCCCAAAATTTCTGCATTACCACGGCATCATTCACCAGCAGGCGTTATGTGCAAAAGTGATTGGCTTTGAGCACGTGATGACTCCCGTTGTAAAAATCATAAACAACATCCGCTCCAAAGCAAAACAGCACAGGATTTTCAAGGTGCTATTGGAGGAGATGTCAGCTGAATATGGTGACCTGCTGCTACACACAGAAATCCGATGGCTCAGCAGAGGACGAGTTTTACTTCGTTTTTTGTCACTTTTGGGTGAAATCAAAGAGTTCAAGCAGTCCAAAGGTGCAGACGTCTCACTGCTAGAGGACACAGAGTGGACACTTGACCTTTCATTTTTGACGGACATTACTGGGAAACTGGGAAACTGGGAAACGACTTGAACTGCAAGCTGCAAGGCAAAGGTAAGACTGTTGTTGATCTGATAAGTGCTTTAAATGCATTTAAAGCCAAGATGAACATTTTCTCTGTGGATTTACAGAAAAAAAAGGTGGTGCACTTTCCCTCTGCGCAGTCGGTGCTGAAAGACAATTCTTCTGCATCTGAGACATTTGACAAAGTTGTAGAAAAGTACTGTGAAGTCATAAACGGACTTGGGCAAGAGTTTGAGAATAGGTTTTGTGACCTTCAATCAGCTTGAGCCATGTGTGTCGTTCATTTCCAATCCTTTCATGAATGTGGACACAACATTCTTTGCTGAGCAACTAAGTGCAACATTCAACTTGGATGCTGGACAGGTGGAGATTGAAATCATAACATTGCAAAATGACCTCCACCTCAAAGCCTACCAGGCTGCACCAAACCTTTGGTGCCTTGTTGACACAGAGAAGTACAGTGGAGTATGCACAGCAGCTATGAAGGTTGCTAGCCAGTTTGGTTCAACCTATCTCTGTGAATCAGCCTTTTCTGACATGAACTTCATCAAGAACAAACACAGAACATGCCTCACTGATGCACATCTGAAAGACTCACTCACAATTGCAGTGTCAAGTTACACACCAGATTACAATACACTGGTGAACAGCATGCAATGCCAGTCTTCCCACTAACAAAGAAACAGATACCAGATGTTGTCAGTGGCAACATGGCAGTGCCATGGCGAAGTTGAATTAAAATATTGAAGAATTGTGTTCAATTTAAAAGTGTGTTTAAAAATGCAGCACATTTGGTCATTAGTTCAAAATGTGACAAGATTTATTTAAAAATAAGTTGATTTTTTTACCATTACATAATTGATAACTTTTTGAAACAGTGCAACATAGTTCATAATTTGTTAAAAGGGTTTGTCAGTGGCTAGTGAAAATGGGACATTTTTCCTATGAAATGTAGTGATATAAGTGATCATCTGAAAATTTAACAATTACTGAGATTAAAGTGATGAATATTGATATCTGTTTCCCACATTATTGTCATTGTTGATAATTATTGTGAGAAATTATTAACGTGATCAGTGTCTTCACATAGATGAGTATCATTAATCATTATTAATAACGTATAACTAAAGGCAAACTGAGCAAATTTGTTATTTCAGAAGAGCGTATCAAACTGGTAGCCCTTCGTATGACTCAGTACCCATGAAGTAGCTCTCAGTTTCAAAAAGGTTGGTGACCCCTGATCTAAGGACTGATATTTCCTATAATAGGGCAGGAGTAGGAGTTTTAATGTAGTCCTTCTCTTTAGTACCTAATTCACCCTCTAGCGTTTTTTGCTTTTCACGCTTTTTCCGCCTCTTAGTGGCTGTGTATGACATAATCAAACGCCTGGCGTACGCTTTACAGGTTTCCCAAAAGAGCGAGGGGTTATCTGTTGATGGAGAGTTGATAGAGAAAAATGCTTTAAACTCTGTAATACAATATGATGTAAATGTATGGTCTTTAAGAATGGTTGTATTCAACCTCCAATGTCTTGACAGATTGGATGCCCCGCTGAGTTTTATGTCCAGGATCACCTCCATATGATCAGATATGACTATGCTTCCTATCCTAGCAGATAAAACAGACTGCAAAGTTGTCCTGGGTATAAAAAAGTAATCTATTCTAGTCTGACATCCATGAGGTGCAGAGAAAAAAGTGAACTCTGTTGGATGTATGAAAGGTTCTCCAAACATCAGCATACCCCAGATCATCACAAATAGCTTTAAGTGACATAGCTTGAGGAGAGAGTGAAGCTATACCGCTGGGAAACTTGTCAATAAGGGGGTTCAACAAACAATTAAAATCACCTCCAACCACTGCAGTGTCTGAGTTTAATTCTGAAAAGTCTAGAAATACCTTAGTGAGGAAATCAGGGGGGTGGGGAGGGGGGGAAGTAAATATTCATTATGGAAATGTTCTGCCCTTGTAAAGTACCATTAATTATAACAAAATTACCAAATGTATCTTTCACACAATTCAACACCTTAAGTGGTAGGTTATTTTTCACAAGAATTGCTACACCTCTACTTCTGGATGTAAATTATGAGAAAAACACTTGACCAAACCCCCCTTGCTGCAACTTCAGATGCTCCTTATCATCCAAATGAGTTTCTTGCAACAGAGCAATATCAATATTTTATTTTTTCAAAAAAGACAGTGCCTTCTTCCTTTTAATGGGGTTATTGCTCCCTCTAATGTTCCATGTACATACACGCAGTCTGTTACCTGCCATTGCACTTTGACCAAACAATATCCAGACTGAATCCTACTGTAAAGATGGGGTGGTACCTTTTCCCACTCTCATCAATCTCACCGAGCATAAACAAACGATATGAACCCTGAACCCGAACTATACTAAACCCGAAAATTAAACATGTAAAGATTCAAAAGGGGTTTTTCCCACTAGCTAACATGCAGGGGATTTCAACTCTCCAATGTAGACTTGTCCACATTGCCACTCACTAGCCTCATCCTTTATATATATGGAAATTAAAATCAATAGAAGAAGATTGAGGTTCTTCCACCTAAAACCAAGCCTGGGCACCAATATAGATTCAGACATATTTCAGTCTGAGCTATAGTGGCAGTTACTTTAGCAAGAAAAATAATAAAGATACGCATATTACTGAACAGGAGCACATGAGAACTCACACTACTGCTTCATGATCAGATTCAAATAAAAAAGTTATCAAATGCTGCGGAGGTGCAGCTTAAAGTTATTTACCCGAGAGAGTCAAACACAGCAGCCTCTTCAGGTGTGTAGAGTTTTTTAGGCGATCCGTTGACCATAATCTTCAATGTGGCTGGGTACAGCAGTGCGTAGCCCATCTTCATTCTCTTGAGTCGAGCCTTCACCTCATCAAACGCTTTGCGTCTTTGTACAACCGCTGTGGAATAATCATTGAAAAATGAGACCCTTGGACCTTGACGTTGACTACCGTCAGAACTGATGCTTCTAGGCACATCCATGACGCGCTGCTTGTCGGTGAAGTTGTGGAACTTTATAACCACTGGCTGTGGGCGCTGGTTGGGGCCGGGTATCGGTGCTTGAGAGCGATGGGCTCTGTCCAGCTTCACATGACCAGCCTTAGTGTCCATTTGTAGGTAGCCAGGGATCCATTCCTCAAATTTTACTGAACGTGTCCCTTCAGAATTTGCCGTGAGTCCCACAACACGGATATTGCATCTGCGTCCTCGATTATCCAAGTCGTCAATGTGCTCTGCCATTTCACGCACCTGTTTCTCAAGTGCCTTTATCTTAGTGTCCATTGATGTAGTTGAAGTTTCCACAGTAGCAATTCTTCCTTACGCCTCATCCACACGCTTGACAACCCTCTGTCGTTCAGCTGAATGGCCTGCTATTGCTTCCAAGACCATTCCTACCTTAACATCGATCACTTTAGTAATGTTATCCATCATCCTTTGAATCACCAGGTCCATTGTCCCTGGATCCGTAGTGCCGTTAGCATCGCTAACATTAGCTAGCTCCTCCTGCACATCTACAGGGATGGTGGTTTTGGTCGAGTTCTTAGTAGTTCTGTAGGGCATGTTGTTGAACATTTTTGAGAAAAAGCCGTCAAGACTCATTGTAGGATAACTTATTTAGCAAATGCTACCACTTTTTCAAGCTAGAAGATTAATGTAAAAAGAGAAATCTACAATGATCCAAGCTTCATCTTCCTAAACACAGGAGGTTCAAGCTTCACATAGACTGAAAAACCATCAGAGAAGCACAACAGAGAACACAGAACTCCAGTGTCCGTAAGGAAGACAGAAGTTTCATCTCAGTCTGAAGCTAACCAGGCTCATCCCTCAAGAAAGACAGTTGAGGACCCAAACAAACAGTGTCCATTACACAACAAGCCTCACCCGCTGAGAAAATGCCGCACCTTCAGGAGCAAGACACTGGATGAACGCAAGTCTTATCTCAAAGACAACCACATCTGTTTCAGATGCTGTGCTTCAACCAAACATCTCGCAAAAGACTGTGAGACAGCGGCGTAGTGCAAAGAGTGCAACAGTGATAGACACCCGTCTGCGTTACATCCGGGGCAAGCCCCATGGAAAACCGAGAACTCCGCAGCCAAGGAAGATCATGACGGGGAGCATAGGGAAAGGGCAACACCTGCAGTAACCTCAGAGTGCACTGAGATCTGTGGAGAGGCAGTCAGCTCTAGATTGTGTTCCAAGATATGCTTAGTCAAAGTGTATCCCGCAGGTCACAGAAAGAAGGCAGTAAGAATGTATACCGTCTTAGATGAACAGAGCAACAGGTCGTTAGACAGAACTGAGTTCTTCGATCTCTTCTCTGTCAGAGGAGGTTCAGCAACTACATTGTGGAGTCACTGGAAGGAAAAACACAGCTTACTCTTCCCACTCTCATAGAATGTGACATGATGCCTGACGATAGATCAGAGATTCCCTCACCTGAAATTGCACGTCATCTCCTGCATCTGATGCCTGTTTCAGACAAGATTCCAGCACTCGACGCGGGCGCAGCAATCCTTCTCCTGCTCGGGAAGAGACATACTAAGAGTGCACAAAGTCAGAGAGCAATACAACGCACCCTATATGCACAACGCCTTGACCTCGGATGGGTCATTATCGGTGACGTATGTCTGAACGGATCTCACAAGCCAGCTAAAGTTAGCGTTTACAGAACAAATGTGCTGCAAAATGGACGCACATCATTCAGATCAAAGAGAGACTGAATAACACAACACAACTTTCGGAAGCTCAGAGTTGCATACAGGCCGCTGTCCCAGCTGGAGATACGGATGACTTCGGATGCAAAGTGTTTGAAAGAACACAAAACTACGACAAGCCAGCAGCCATCCTCAAACACAACACATGGTTCTCAGGCCCACTCTTCCTGACAAAGATAGAGATAGAAGAGACTACTCACTTAGAAACCTTCGAACTCGTGGGATCCGATACTGACACAGAGATCTGGCCACAAGTCACAACCTTCACTACCGTAGCTACTGAAGTCCAACTTGGCTCACACAGATTGAACGTTTCTCCAGCTGGAAGTCACTCACCCGAGCAATGGCAAAACTACTCCAAATAGCCAAAGCATTCTCCAGGGCTCCAGACAGTGACAAGGGCAACCATCTTAAACAGGCCAAAACCACCTTCATCAGATGCGTACAGCAAGAAGTCTTCAAAGAAGAAATCAAGTGCCTCACCAAAAGAGAAGAGGTCTCCAAACACTTTCCACTAAAGAAGCTGGACCCTATCATCGATAAGGACGGGTTGATAAGAATCAGAGGTCTGACAGTGGCAGCAGATATGTCATGGGAAAAGAAACACCCTCTCATCATGCCCAAGAACCACCACGTCACCACTCTGTTGACGAGGCAATACCACGAGCAAGTTGCACATCAGGGTCATCACTTCACTGAAGACGCAGTCGGTCAGTTGGAGTGTGGATCATTGGAAGTGAAAGACTGGTATCCAGCATAATCTATAAGTGTGTGATCTGCAGAAAAGTTAGAGGAAAACTGGAAAAGCAAAATATGTCAGACTTACCTGCAGACAGACTTGCCTCTGATCCTCCGTTCACTCATATTGGACTGGACATCTTAGGGCCCTGGAGCATCACCTCTCATCGGACCAGAGGAGGCAGCACTGAAAGTAAACGCTGGGCCGTCCTCTTCTCCTCGCATGAGTACAAGAGCGGTACACAACAAAGGGATAGAGTTTATGTCTACCCCCAGCTTCATCAATGGTTTGAGAATATTCTTCTCTATCCGAGGACCTGCAAAGCAACTACGCTTGGATCGTGGCACAAACTTCAGCCTGCAAAGAGCTGAAGATCAGAACAGCTGACTCTGAGATGAGTACTTACCTTCAAGACCAAAGATGCACATGGTCTTTCAATCACCCTGATGCGTCACATGTGGGAGGAGCTTGCGAGAGAATGATTGGAATCGCTCGTCGCATTCTGGATGCCATGCTTCTGGAAGTTAGTTCTACTCGTCTAACACATGAAGCCCTCACTACACTCATGGCTGAAGTCTTGGCCATCATGAACGCTCAACCCATAGTTCCAGTGTCCATGGATCCAGAGATGACAGCAGTTCTTACACCTGCAATGCTTCTGACACAACATTTTTTTAAACTACAACAGCACCTCCAGGAGACTTCAACCTCAAAGATCTCTACAGCAAGCAATGGAAACATGTTCAGAGCCTCGCAGACACATTCTGGAAAAGATGGAGGCAAGAATACCTGGTGACACTCCACTCATGCAGATGGCAAGTTGACAAACCTCTTACTAAAAGACACGCAAGTCCACCGAAACGATTGGCCTGCTGGACTCGTCGTCAAAACTGTACCAAGCGGTGATAACAAAGTCAGGGCAGTGGAAGTGAGAATCACGAGACAGGGCACCCCTAAGGTGTTCTTCAGACCTGTCTCCGAAGTCGTCCTACTCCTCCAAAAGTAAACATAGTGACATAGCGGGGAGTGTTCTGATAGCTGTACTAATGTACAAAGTATCCTATGTTGTCATCTAGTGGCGAAGTTGGGTACTGTAGCTTTTAATTTGCTAACTCTCGGTGCAACGCTATTTCCTGTCAGAACAATCCGAGCAAGAACAACAGACAGACTAGCTCTATTTTTCCATTTTACTAGGATTTGGTTAAAGATACATTTGTAAGAACTTTGAGTTATTATGACATACTTTCGCTAATTCAAATTGTGTTTCTAGAATATTTATGTTTTTTACATGTTTATTCTAGTTTTCTAAGTTCCGATGATGCTAAGCTAATTGCGCTAACTATCACCCATTCAATTAACATTGTGTGTTAGCATGCTAGCTAACGTTTCGTGACAGAATTTAGCTTCTTTGGGTTTTGGATGTATATAACTATTTTAAGTGTTCAGATATCTCGTGACAGAGCTAAATTATAGTTATTAAGCTATATGGACACTTAGATTGTGTGTATATGTTTGTGATGTAAACTGTCATCAGTTCTGCGTGGTCATGTTGGCTAGCTAGGCTTATTTTTTTGTTGCTAGTTCGTGATAAAAATGCTGTTCTTTATTTGTATCCAGATGTGTGAATGTTTATAGTGATTTTTTTAATACATTTTCTCCTTTCTGTATCTGTTACAGTTTTACAAACTAAATATCTTCTACTAAAGATTCTTAACGATACCAGTGCCTCCCTGATTCTTTATTGGAAGAGTGTAAGCTGTCTGCCAAGCTTTGTAGCTTACACATTGTGAGGGCAGAACAAAAGGTTACACAGAAATGATTTGATATTGAGATAAAAACAGCAGCATTGGGCCTTTTAAGTGTGTAGGTGGAACCTGAGATTCTGATTCACCTTTAATATCGGTTTCATCTGGTGTCTTTTAAAAATGCAGGCAATTCTTTCCACTATTGGCACAGATACACAAACACTTGGTTTACAAACAATGGAGTAAATCAACCACTAACACCTTATTTGGATAGTCCATCTGTAGATGCTCTACAGACTATTAGTAACATTTCTATTAACCCTAAGCTTTAACCCTAAATTTAACCCTTGCCCTAACCCTTAACCCTTACCTTTATTCTATACCTATCCCTAATCGCAAAACTTAGAAGGGGTTGGGTTAAATGCGGAAGACACATTTCAGTTCAATGCATTCAGTTGTACAACTGACTAGGTATCCCCATTTCCCTTTCCAGTTGCTTATGAAAATATAGTTTGTTGATAGTATATCCGTACTATCCAAATAAAGTGTGACCAACCAACCATCATCTTTTGGGTAATGATGGGGCTAGACAGTTGTATTAAGCTCATGAGGCATTTCATATTATTCAAAAATCAATGGTTATATCATTCATTCATTCATTGAAATGACTGTAAATTTCAGATTTCACATTACCTGCTCCCGGAGTCCTTTATGAATGCGTCCCATGCCAGCCCAGCTGTAGCGCTTTGCATACTCCTGCAGTGCTGCATACAGCTTCCTGCCACTCGCTGTGGCCTGGGCTGGGAACAGGGCATGGCTCAGCACAGGGGTCAGGTAGCCTTGCTCCTGCTCCTCCTCTCCCGTCTCCATGGTGATGCAGGGAGTCCCCCGATCGCCAGTGGCCACATTTGATGTGGCACTGCACACTGCTCCAGCACAGCTGCTGGCGCGGGACAACACAGAGCGCCTGGAGCCGGACTTGTGCTTACCTGGGATGGCTCGGCCTGGAGCTGGCGGGTCAGAGCCCACCCTGTAACAATACCATAGGAAGAGGAGCAGCAGGGTCCACAGGAGCCCATTCAGAGGACGGACCCCCAGCACAGCACAGGGGGGCAATGGGAGCAGATCCATTGGCCAGTCCATCCTACAGTGATGAACTGAAATAACAGAGGGGAAGTAAAGGAGAAAGAGCAGGAGATAAGTATGCTATAGAAGGAGGAATCGAGAGAGATATCAATAGATGCCGTTTTCCAGACACAAATAAAGCCCTGGACTATAACTAAATAGGGCCATCTTCTGCATTCCGGGTGACTACCTCGTGAAGCTGGTTGAGAGAATGCCAAGAGTTTGCAAAGCTGTCATCAAGGCTAAGGGTAGCTACTTTGAAGAATCTCAAATATAAAATATATTTTGATTTGTTTAACCTGTCTGGGCTAGGGGGCAGTATTGAGAATTTTGGAAAAAATATGTTCCCATTTTTAACTGCCTCCTACACCAACTCAGAAGCTAGAATATGCATATTATTGTTCAGGTTTGGATAGAAAACACTCTGAATTTTCTAAAACTGTTTGAATGGTGTCTGTGAGTATAACAGAACTCCTATGGCAGGCAAAAACCTGACAAGGTTTCAAGCAGGAAGTACCCTGTCTGACAAGGAGTCGTGCGTCTTGCATCTTTTTATTGAAAAGTAAGGATCTTAGCTGTAACGTGACAATTCCCAGGGCTCCAATAGGCTCTCAGAGCCCGCGAAAAACCTGAAGGTTTACGAGGGAGCCTCAGGTTGAAACAGATTATCGCCTTTTGTAAGTGGATGCTCAGAGGACCTTTGAATGAGGCGCGTGCATGAGTCGCTCCCGAGGAGAAATTTTATTCGGCTGTTTAGGCTCAATGCATACTCCCGGTCGGAATATTATCACTTCTCTACGACATAAATGGCATAAAAATTGGTTTTAAACAGCGGTTGACATGCTTCGAAGTACGGTAATGGAATATTTAGACATTTTTGACACGCCAATGCGCCATGCGCGGGACCGTGAAGAAGCATTCTAGAACTCACGAACAAAACGTCGCTGTTTGGATATAACGATGGATTATTTGGGACCAAACCAACATTTGTTATTGAAGTAGAAGTCCTGGCAGTGTATTCTGATGAAGAACAAGCAAGGTAAGAACATTTTTCTTATAGGAAATGTGATTTTGGTGGAGGCTGACCTGGGTGGGTATCTAAATAGCTAGCCCTGTAATGCCGGGCTATGTACTTAGGTTATTGCAAAATGTGCTTCATCCGAAAAGCTATTTTAAAATCGGACATATCGAGTGCATAGAGGAGTAATGTATCTATAATTCTTAAAATAATTGTTATGCTTTTTGTGAACGTTTATCGTGAGTAATTTAGCAAACTGTTAGTAAATTCAACGGAAGTTTGCCGGGGGTTATGCGTTTTCTGAACGTCACATGCTAATGCAAAAAGCTGTTTTTTGATATAAATATGAACTTGATTGAACAGACATGCATGTATTGTATAACACAATGTCCTAGGTGTGTCATCTGATGAAGATCATCAAAGGTTAGTGCTGCATTTAGCTGTGGTTTTGGGTTTGTGTGACATTATATGCTAGCTTGAAAAATGGCTGTCTGATTTTTTCTGGCTGGGCACTCTGCTGACATAATCTAATGTTTTGCTTTCGTTGTAAAGCCTTTTTGAAATCGGACAGTGGGGTTAGATTAACGAGATTCTTGTCTTTAAATAGCTGTAAAATAGTCATATGTTTGAGAAATTGAAGTAATAGTATTTCTAACGATTCAAAAATCGCGCCACTGGAATTTCAGTAGCTGTTACGTAGGTGGGACGAAATCGTCCCACATACCCCAGAGAGGTTAACACTTTTTTGGTTACTACATGATTCCTTATGTGTTGTTTGATAGTTTTGATGTCTTCACTATTATTCTACAATGTAGAAAATAGTACAAATAAAGAAAAACCCAGGAATGAGTACAGTGAGGGAAAAAAGTATTTGATCCCCTGCTGATTTTGTACGTTTGCCCACTGACAAAGAAATGATCAGTCTATAATTTTAATGGTAGGTTTATTTGAACAGTGAGAGACAGAAAAACAACAAAATAATCCAGAAAAACGCATGTAAAAAATGTTATAAATTGATTTGCATTTTAATGAGGGAAATAAGTATTTGACCCCTCTACAAAACATGACTTAGTACTTGGTGGCAAAACCCTTGTTGGCAATCACAGAGGTCAGACGTTTCTTGTAGTTGGCCACCAGGTTTGCACACATCTCAGGAGGGATTTTGTCCCACTCCTCTTTGCAGATCTTCTCCAAGTCATTAAGGTTTTGAGGCTGACGTTTGGCAACTCGAACCTTCAGCTCCCTCCACAGATTTTCTATGGGATTAAGGTCTGGAGACTGGCTAGGCCACTCCAGGACCTTAAGGACAGACGTTCCGCTAGCGGAACGCCTCACCAATATCCAATGGTATAGAGCGTGGCGCGAATTACAAATACCTCAAAAATGCAAAAACTTCAATTTTTCAAACATATGACTATTTTACACCATTTTAAAGACAAGACTCTCCTTTATCTAACCACATTGTCCGATTTCAAAAAGGCTTTACAACGAAAGCAAAACATTAGATTATGTCAGGAGAGTACCCAGCCAGAAATAATCACATACCCATTTTTCAAGCTAGCATATATGTCACAAAAACCAAAACCACAGCTAAATGCAGCACTAACCTTTGATGATCTTCATCAGATGACACTCCTAGGACATTATGTTATACAATACATGCATGTTTTGTTCAATCAAGTTCATATTTATATCAAAAACCAGCTTTTTACATTAGCATGTTTTGTTCAGAACTAGCATACCCACCGAAAACTTCCGGTGAATTTACAAAATTACTCACGATAAACGTTCACAAAAAACATAACAATTATTTTAAGAATTATAGATACAGAACTCCTTTATGCAATCGCGGTGTCCGATTTTAAAATAGCTTTTCGGTGAAAGCACATTTGGCAATATTCTGAGTAGATAGCCCAGCCATCACGGCTAGCTATTTTGACACCCACCAAGTTTGGCACTCACCAAACTCAGATTTACTATAAGAAAAATTGGATTACCTTTGCTGTTCTTCGTCAGAATGCACTCCCAGGACTTCTACTTCAACACCCAATGTTGTTTTGGTTCCAAATAATCCATAGTTATATCCAAATAGCTCCGTTTTGTTCGTGCGTTCAAATCACTATCCGAAGGGTGACGCGCCGGTGCGTTTCGTGACAAAAAATGTCAAAATATTCCATTACCGTACTTCGAAGCATGTCAAACGCTGTTTAAAATCAATTTTTATTCCGATTTTTCTCGTAAAATAGCGATAATATTCCAACCAGGAGACGTTGTATCCGTTCAAACACTGAAAGAAGAAAATGGAGTCATCACATACAAGCGCGCACCAGTGTCATTGTTCTCAGAAGTACCACTCTCCAAAACCCCTACTGTTTTTCGCCCAGAGACTGCAGAGTTATCATTCAACGTTCTGGCGCATTCTGAGAGCCAATGAAAGCCTTAGAAAATGTCACGTTACAGCAGAGATCCTGTATTTTCGATAAAGAGGCTACAGACGGCCATGAAATGGTCAGACAGGGCACTTCCCATATAGAATCTTCTCAGGTTTTGGCCTGCCATATGAGTTATGTTATACTCACAGACACCATTCAAACAGTTTTAGAAACTTTAGAGTGTTTTCTATCCAAATCTACTAATTATATGCATATTCTAGTTTCTGGGCAGGAGTAGTAACCAGATTAAATCGGGTACGTTTTTTATCTAGCCGTGAAAATACTGCCCCCTATCCCAAACAGGTTAATGTGCTTCTTTTTGAGCCACTCCTTTGTTGCCTTGGCCGTGTGTTTTGGGTCATTGTCATGCTGGAATACCCATCCACGACCCATTTTCAATGCCCTGGCTGAGGGAAGGAGGTTCTCACCCAAGATTTGACGGTACATGGCCCTGTCCATTGTCCCTTTGATGCGGTGAAGTTGTCCTGTCTCCTTAGCAGAAAAACACCCCCAAAGCATAATGTTTTCACCTCCATGTTTGACGTTGGGGATGGTATTCTTGGGGTCATAGGCAGCATTCCTCCTCCTCCAAACACGGCGAGTTGAGTTGATGCCAAAGAGCTCCATTTTGGTCTCATCTGACCACAACACTTTCACCCAGTTGTCCTCTGAATCATTCAGATGTTCATTGGCAAACTTCAGACGGGCATGTATATGTGCTTTCTTGAGCAGGGGGACCTTGCGGGCGCTGCAGGATTTCAGACCTTCACGGCATAGTGCGTTACCAATTGTTTTCTTGGTGACTATGGTCCCAGCTGCCTTGAGATCATTGACAAGATCCTCCCGTGTAGTTCTGGGCTGATTCCTCACCGTTCTCATGATCATTGCAACTCCACGAGGTGAGATCTTGCATGGAGCCCCAGGCCGAGGGAGATTGACAGTTCTTTTGTGTTTCTTCCATTTGCGAATAATCGCACCAACTGTTGTCACCTTCTCACCAAGCTGCTTGGCGATGGCCTTGTAGCCCATTCCAGCCTTGTGTAGGTCTACAATCTTGTCACTGACATCCTTAGAGAGCTCTTTGGTCTTGGCCATGGTGGAGAGTTTGGAATCTGATTGCTTGATTGCTTCTGTGGACAGGTGTCTTGTATACAGGTAACAAACTGAGATTAGGAGCACTCCCTTTAAGAGTTACCTGTATAAAAGACACCTGGGAGACAGAAATCTTTCTGATTGAGAGGGGGTCAAATACTTATTTCCGTCATTAAAATGCAAATCAATTTATAACATTTTTCACATGCGTTTTTCTGGATTTTTTTGTTGTTATTCTGTCTCTCACTGTTCAAATAAACCTACCATTAAAATTATAGACTGATCATTTCTTTGTCACTGGGCAAACGTACAAAATCAGCAGGGGATCAAATACTTTTTTCTGTCACTGTAGGTGTGTCCAAACTTTTGACTGGTACTGTAAATATTTAGACCCTTTGCAATGAGACTCAAAATTAAACCCAGGTGCGTCCTGTTTCCATTGATCATCCTTGAGATGTTTCTAGATCTTGATTGGAGTCCACCTGTGGTAAATCATTTGATTGGACATGATTTGGAAAGGCACAAACCTGGCTATGTAGTTACCACAGTTGACAGTGCATGTCAGAGAAAAAAACAAGCCATGAGGTCGAAGGAATTGTCCATAGAGCTCAGAGTCAGGATTGTGTCGAGGCACAGATCTGGGGAAGGGTACCAAAACATTTCTGCAGCATTTAGGTCCCCAAGAACACAGTGGCCTC
The DNA here is from genome assembly GCF_901001165.1 of Salmo trutta. Classification (NCBI taxonomy): domain Eukaryota; kingdom Metazoa; phylum Chordata; class Actinopteri; order Salmoniformes; family Salmonidae; genus Salmo; species Salmo trutta. The sequence goes on from NC_042988.1 coordinate 1,026,610, forward strand.
CATCATTCTTAAATGGAAGAAGTTTGGAACCACCATGACTCTTCCTAGAGCTGGCCGCCCGGCCAAACTGAGCAATTGGGGGAGAGGGGCCTTGGTCTGGGAGGTGATCAAGAACCCGATGGTCACTCTGACAGAGCTCCATAGTTCCTCTGTGGTGATGGTAGAACCTTCCAGAACCACAACCATCTCTGCAGCACTCCACCAATCAGGCCTTTATGGTAGAGTGGCCAGACAGAAGCCACTCCTCAGTAAAAGGCATGAAAGCCCGCTTGGAGTTTGCTAAAAGGCACCTAAAGGACTCTCAGACCATGAGAAACAAGATTCTCTGGTCTGATGAAACCAAGATTTAACTCTTTGGCCTGAATGCCAAGCGTCACGTCTGTAGGAAACCTTGAGAGGATCTGCAGAGAAGACTCGAGGCTGTAATCGCTACCAAAGGTTCTTCAACGAAGAACTGGGTAAATGGTCTGAATACTTATGCAAATGTGATATCAGTTTTTTGTTTTTAATACATTTGCAAACATTTCTAAAAACCTGTTTTTTCTTTGTCATTATGGGGTATTGTGTGTAGATTGATGAGAGAAAAAAACAATTCAATCATTTTTAGGGTAAGGTTGTAACATAACAAAATGTGGAAAAGGTCAATGGGTCTGAATACTTTCCGAATGCATAGTATATTCATTCAAAATATATGCTCTGTAATGTTTGCCTTGGGTATTGGGATCAGAGTAGCTTAACAAGTTACAATTATTGGAAAAGACGACAGGTTAAAACAATGTGGTGTAAGCTCATCAGTAGGCGGGATTTTACCTGCAGTTCTTTCAGATCATGCTTTTAGTCGTGTTACTAAGTTTATTTTTATCAGGATGCTTTTTTTCATTATTTTCACCTTTTATTTAACCAGGTAGGTCAGTTGAGAACAAGTTCTCATTTACAACTGCGACCTGGCCAAGATAAAGCAAAGCAGTGTGACAAAAACAACAACACAGAGTTACACATAAACAAACGTACAGTCAATAACACAAAAGAAAGAAAAATAGAAAAATATATGCAGCGTGTGTGCAAATGTAGAAGAGTAGGGAGGTAGGCAATAAATAGGCCATAGAGGCGGAAATAATTACAATTTAGCATTAATACTGGAGTGATAGATGTGCAGATGATGATGTGCAAGTAGAGATACTGGGGTGCAAAAGAGCAAGAGGGTAAGTAATAATATGGGGGTGAGGTAATTGCGTGTGCTATTTACAGATTGGCTGTGTACAGGTACAGTGATCGGTAAGCTACTCTGACAGCTGATGCTTGAAGTTAGAGAGGGAGATATAAGACTACAGCTTCAGAGATTTTTGCAATTCGTTCCAGTCATTGGCAGCAGAGAACTGGAAGGAAAGGTGGCCAAAGTAAGTGTTGGCTTTGGGGATGACCAGTGCAATATACCTGCTGGAGTGCGTGCTACGGGTGGGTGTTGCTATGGTGACCAGTGAGCTGAGATAAGGCGGGGCTTTACCAAGCAAAGACTTATAGATGACCTGGAGCCAGTGGGTTTGGCGAGATTGTAGTGAGATTGTTGGGGGCTACTTTGTAAATGACATCGCCAAAGTCAAGGATCGGTAGGATAGTCAGTTTTACGAGGGTATGTTTGGTGGCATGAGTGAAGGAGGCTTTGTTGCGAAATAGGAAGCCAATTCTAGATTTCATTTTGGATTGGAGATGCTTAATGTGAGTCTGGAAGGAGAGTTTACAGTCGTCCAGTTTCGAACCGTCCAGAGTAGTGATGCTAGTCGGGCGGGAGGGTGCGGGCAGCAATCGGTTGAAGAGCATGCACTTAGTTTTACTAGCATTTAAAAGCAGTTGGAGGCCACGGAAGGAGTGTTGTATGGTGTTGAAGCTCGTTTTGAAGTTTGTTAACACAGTGTCCAAAGAAGGGCCAGATGTATACAGAATGGTGTCATCTGCGTAGAGGTGGATCAGAGAATCACCAGCAGTAAGAGCGACATAATTGATGTATACAGAGAAGAGAGTCGGCCCGAGAATTGAACCCCGTGGCACTCCCATAGAGACTGCCAGAGGTCCGGACAACAGGCCCTCCGATTTGACACACTGAACTCTATCTGACAAGTAGTTGGTGAACCAGGCGAGGCAGTCATTTTAGAAGCCAAGGCTGTTGAGTCTGCCGATAAGAATGCGATGATTGACAGAGTCGAAAGCCTTGGCCAGGTCGATGAAGACGGCTGCACAATACTGTCATTTATCGATGGCAGTTATGATATCGTTTAGGACTTTGAGCGTGGCTGAGGTGCACCCATGACCAGCTCGGAAACCAGATTGCATAGTGGAGAAGGTACGGTGGGATTCGAAATGGTCGGTGATCTGTTTATTAACTTGCCTTTCGAAGATTTTAGAAAGGCAGGGCAGGATGGATATAGGTCTATAGGTCTCAGTTTGGGTCAAGAGTGCTTTCTCGGTTTTCAATGAGAAGTAATTGAAAAAAACTATAACTATACTCAATTGTGTAGGCTACTCAATTGTGTTAATTCTGTGTTCACTATTGCTGGATTCTTACAGGATAAATAGCTGGATGTAAAGCCTGGTCTCAGAGACAGACGTAACATAGTACAAGTAAATCTAAGACACTCAAATTAGTATGATATGTTCCATTTGCTATGGTACATAAGACAGAAGGTTACTTAACCTCTCTAGGGTATGTGGGACGAACTCGTCCCACCTACGTAACAGCCACTGAAATCCAGTGGCGCGATTTTTGAATCGTTAGAAATACTATTACTTCAATTTCTCAAACATATGACTATTTTACAGCTATTTAAAGACAAGAATCTCGTTAATCTAACCCCACTGTCCGATTTCAAAAAGGCTTTACAACGAAAGCAAAACATTAGATTATGTCAGCAGAGTGCCCAGCCAGAAAAAATCAGACACCCATTTTTCAAGCTAGCATATAATGTCACAAAAACCCAAACCACAGCTAAATGCAGCACTAACCTTTGATAATCTTCATCAGATGACACACCTAGGACATTGTGTTATACAATACATGCATGTCTGTTCAATCAAGTTCATATTTATATCAAAAAACAGCTTTTTACATTAGCATGTGACGTTCAGAAAAAGCATAACCCCCGCAAACTTCCGGGGAATTTACTAACAGTTTGCTAAATTACTCACGATAAACGTTCACAAAAAGCATAACAATTATTTTAAGAATTATAGATACATTACTCCTCTATGCACTCGATATGTCCGATTTTAAAATAGCTTTTCGGATGAAGCACATTTTGCAATAATCTAAGTACATAGCCCGGCATCACAGGGCTAGCTATTTAGATACCTACCCAGGTCAGCCTCCACCAAAATCACATTTCCTATAAGAAAAATGTTCTTACCTTGCTTGTTCTTCGTCAGAATACACTGCCAGGACTTCTACTTCAATAACAAATGTTGGTTTGGTCCCAAATAATCCATCATTATATCCAAACAGCGACGTTTTGTTTGTGAGTTCTAGACACTATCAGAATGCTTCTTCACGGTGTCGCGCATGGCGCATTGGCGTGTCAAAAATGTCTAAATATTCCATTACCGTACTTCGAAGCATGTCAACCGCTGTTTAAAACCAATTTTTATGCCATTTATCTCGTAGATAAGTGATAATATTCCGACCGGGAATATGCATTGAGCCTAAACAGCCGAATAAAATTTCTCCTCAGGAGCGAATCGTGCACGCGCCTCATTCAAAGGTCCTCTGAGCAGCCACTTACAAAAGGTGATAATATGTTTCAGCCTGAGGCTCCCTCGTAAACCTTCAGTTATTTCCCGGGCTCTGAGAGCCTATTGGAGCCCTGGGAATTGTCACGTTACAGCTAAGATCCTTACTTTTCAATAAAAATATGCAAGACGCACGACTCCTTGTCAGACAGGGTACTTCCTGCTTGAAACCTTGTCAGGTTTTTGCCTGCCATAGGAGTTCTGTTATACTCATAGACACCATTCAAACAGTTTTAGAAAATTCAGAGTGTTTTCTATCCAAACCTGAACAATAATATGCATATTCTAGCTTCTGAGTTGGTGTAGGAGGCAGTTAAAAATGGGAACATATTTTTTCCAAAATTCTCAATACTGCCCCCTAGCCCGTAGAGGTTAACGCAAAAACAAAAGGAGGGTAGGCAAATAATTTGAACGTCTAGCAACCCAAAGATTGCGTGTTTGAATCTCATCACGGACAACTTTAGCATTTTAGCTACTTAGCAACTACTTAGGGTTAGGGGTAGGTTAGCTAACATGCTAACTGTAACCCTTTTAGCTAACCCTTCCCCTAACTTTAACCCTTTAACCTAACTCTTAACCTTAACCTTAGCCACCTAGATAACTTTAGCCACAACAAATTAGAATTCGTAACATATTATACATTTTGCAAATTCGTTACATATTGTACGTTTGCAAATTCGTAACATATCATATGAATTGTAATTCATAATATATCATACGAAATGGATGATGGACATTGCTACCGGTTTTGGTTTATTCCATTTATATTTAGAGGTAGCGCGTTAGCATGTTAGCACATAGGGCGCACCAATTTGTTTCGACACATTTAGTAAGTATGTGTTACACCTGTGTTGGCTAGTCCACCTTGTTAGTCAGAAGGTGGTTCACCTAGCCCAGGTGATATTTAAGAGTGGCTGGTCCAGTGCTCCAATTGAGCTTAAGAGATGTTGGGAAAGCTATACTTCACGGCAGCTGAGGTGCAATTTCGAACTCAACCAATTTTAAATTTGAAAGAAGCCTGATTTTTGGTGTTACTCCTGTTTGTTTTGCTCCATATTCTTTTTACTCTCTGTCGTAAGTTGTGTTTTTTTTCTTTTCGGAGGCAGACCTAGTGGGCATCCTTGGTGTCTGTCTTTAGGAACCCCTTACTAGTGGCTTTGCCAGCTTTCAGTGGGAACCCACATGGGTGCCTTTCAGAACCCCTTTTAAACCCCTTTCCTTTCTTTTGGTTGTCAAAGTTATTTTTCTTTGTTAGATCCCTTTGTTGTCAGCGACATTTTCAGTTTGTCAGTTGGGAACGTTACAAAATGGGGCCCCGTCCAGGATCTTGGTTCCCATGAGTATGATAGAGGCTCTAATCATCTACTTTGAAGCTCTGCTGTGCCCAGATATTTGAGTGTTCAAAATTCAGTTTTGTGGTAGAGTTTGTCACTGACATCCACCCAAAATGATTATAAGATTGGTCCAATAATTTTGAAAGTTACAAACACACAGGTTTATAAAAAAAAGCCATGGACTTTAAGTTGGAAGCATTTGTGGAAAACCCTACATGGGGGATGCTAGATAAATGTACTAAGGCAAATCTGCTCATCGTTGCAAAGCATTATGACATCAAAGTGGCATCTGGCAATCCAAAAAACAGTAGTCAAAGAGTTGATTGGTACTGTTTTGGCGAGGCTGATGTGAAGGGTGCTACGGGTGGTGGGGGGAGTCCCATAGACGTGCAACTGAGGGAGTTAGAACTAAAGGCAAAGTTGGAGCAACAGAAATTAACCTTGAGCACAAGGAAATAGAACCTAAGGAGAGATTGGAGCCACATAAATTAGTTGGAGCACAGGGAAAGACAAGATGAGGGTGGAGCCAAACCACAAGCTCAGGAATGTGAGCATTCCATTAGATTAAGAGATGGATCTGGAAGCCCTCAGAATCCAGTCAGGCTATCCTGCACCCTCAGAGTTTGATCTTGGTCGGAACAGCCGGCTTGTACCGCCTTTCAACAAAAAATAGGTGGATGTATATTTTACTCTGTTTGAGCGGATTGCCACATCCCTAAAATGGCCGTGAGATATTTAGTCACTGCTCCTCCAAAGTGTTGTTGTGAGAAGGGCTCAATGTATATGCCACTTTATCTCTTGACCAGAGTTCAGATTATGACACTGTTAAAGCTGCTATCCTTCGGGTTTACGAGTTGGTCCCAGAGGCATACAGACAACAGTTACACAAATTAAGAAAGACAGAATCACAAAGCCATGTTGAGTTTGCAAGGGAACAAGTATGTCTTTTTGATCAGTGGTGTGGTTCTCAAGAGGTCAAGGACCTGGAGGATTAAAACACACTCATACTTTTCGAACAGTTCAAGAATTGCCTTCACGAAAGGGTTAAGACCTACATTTATGAGCACAAGGATCTCACTCTTGAGAAAGCTGCAGTCCTTGCAGATGAGTTTGTGTTGACACAAAATTACCTTCACAAACAAAGCACCCAGTAGTTAGTCCTTTCACAAATAGCAAACTAGTGAATTCACCTCATACTACTAGGTTTCAGTCTTTTTCTACAGTGCCCAAAGATAAAGATCGGCAGAAAACTGTTTTTTTGTATCCGCTAGTTTTTCATTACTGCCGTGAGAAAGGACACATTGTCCTAGGTTAAAACAGAAAACAGAGAGAGAAAAATATGTTTATTCTTGTGGGAGCCTTTAAGTCTGGTTGGGATTGGTGTACGTATCTCCTAAACAAGATTTTGGAAAAGATGTGTATGAACCCTTTGTTTCAGACAGGTTCATGTCTCTGCAGAGTGGAGATACTTTTAAGCAGCTGGAAAAGATACTTTGAGACATTTGGGCAGCCCAATCCTTCATTTTGGAGGGTGTTTTTCTTTGTCTGACAACTCAGCAACTGATAGTCTGGTAGTACAAGGTGGGGAGATTTGTTTCATGGAAGTTCCTTTGTATACAGTAATGTGGAACTCGAGTCTGATCTTATTTCTGGTACCGTTGTCGTTGGAGTGAGGCCTAGCCTACCGGTGAAGGGGTCTTATTAATTTTGGGAAATTATTTGGCTGGAGGGAAGGTCGTGCCAAATCCTGTCATTTGTAAGGAACCCAGAGTAAAGGAACACTGTGTTCCCAGCGTGAAAGTTGCCGGGAGCAAGTCTAATGTTGAGGAGGATGTCAGAGATCCCACCATGGTCGATCTCTCCGATGTTTAAGGGTGATCCTGATTTCCCTAAACCTCCTGAGTGCCTCTCAAATTGTCGTTCCAGTTACGCTTCGACAAGAGATGCTGAGGTTGGCTCAAGATGGTATTATGGCAGGCCATCAAGACATATGACCGGATCTTGCGTAACTTCTTCTGGCCTGGTCTGAAACAGGATGTTGTGGCTTACTGTAAATCATGTTGTGTTTGCCAGCAGACGGGTAAACCGAACCAAGCTGTACTGGTTGCACCTTTGCAGCCTATTCCTGCTTTTGAAAGCCTTTCAACAGGGTTCTGGTGAATTGTGTTGGTCCTTTGTACAAAGCAAAGAGTGGTAATCAGTTTCTCTTGACCATTACGTGCGCTGTCACTCGTTTCCCTGAGGTCAATCCTCTGAGGAAAATCATGTCTCCCAATATTGTTAAGGCCCTGATGAAATGATTTTCAACATTTGGACTTCAGCAGGTAGTGTAGTTGGACCAAGGTTTGAATTTCATATCAAATGTCTTCAATGTTACCCATTGCCTCTCTAGTGCCTACCACCCAGAGTCTCAAGGTGCTCTTGAGAAACTTCATCAGACTTTGAAGTCCATGTTGAGAGCTAACTGTTTTGAGTTTGAGAATGACTGGAATGAAGGTGTCCCTCTTCTGCTGTTTGCAGCATGGGAGGTTGTTCAGGAATCTCTCGGTTTTAGTCCAAATGAGCTCGTTTGAATATCATGTCAGAGATCCTTTGAGTTTGCTGAGAGAGTGGTTGTTTCAAGGCAACCTTAAAAACAAATCTGTTGGCGAACGTTAGTGCTTTTTGATACAGATCTCACCACGCCAGCGAGTCTGCCAGTGAGAATCTGGAGAAGGCGCAAACGAAAATGAAAGTTCGGTACGATCAAAACGCCTGAAACCACACTTTCGATGTTGGTGACCAAATCCTGGTTTTGTTTCCCGTTCTGAGGTCACCATTGCAAGCTCGCTTTTCAGGCCCTTACCCCATACTGAAAAACATGTGTCATCTGGATTACATCAACGCCACGCCGGAGCTCAAGAACAAAAAAAATGCCTGTGTCATGTCAACATGTTGAAACCATACTTCACCCGCTACAATCAGGCGGACAAGTCGGTGGAAACCGATAGTGATGTTTTGCTGCTGTCACTGTTGACTATAGTCTTCCTCAAGAGCACAAGGAAAGCCCAATACACCCTGTGCATATTGGACGGTTGAGTAACTCAGAGATTCTAGAAAACCTTGATGTATTTTGGCACACTCGTCTCCGAAGGAAAAAGGAAACAATGTTTCACTGCTTTTAGAATATCAGGGTTTATTCTCAGATGTGCCAACTCAGGCAAATGTACTAGAGCATGACATTTGGGGACTCTGACCCAATCAAACAACATACCTATCGAGTGAATCCTGAAAAGAGAGAGAAGCTCCGCAGTGAGGTGGAGTTCATGCTTGAACACAGCATTGCACAACATGACAACGGTCAGTGGAGTTCGCCCTGTATTTTAGTACCTAAGGCGGATAGGTCTCTGCGGTTTTGTTCCGATTTTCGGAAACTCAATGCCATTACTAAGTCAGACTCGTACCCTTTGCACAGGGTCAATGATTGTGTGGACCTTGTTGGTGCTACTAAGTACGTTAGCAAGTTTGATCTGCTGAAGAGATATTGGCAGGTCCCTCTAACTGAGCGTGCCTACCTTTGTCTCCCGTTCAGGTTAGGAAACGCCAGAGACATGTTTCAAAGGCTCGTGCACATTGTGCTATGTGGCCTAGAAAATGCTGAAGCATATTTGGATGTGGTCATATTTAGCACCACCTGATCCCAACACCTTCAGTATATTAGGAGTCTGTTCGGCGTTTCGCAGCTGCCAACCTGACAATTAACCTGTCAAAGAGTGAAATTGCCCAAGCAACAGTGAAATATCTCGGGAAGGTGGTGGGGCAAGGGAGAGTCCGAAAAAGTGGAGGCCATCAATAACCTTCCAGTGCAAGCTTCTGTGCTGATTCTTGGGAAAGGCTGGCTACTACTTGGCTTTTTGCAAGAACTTTGCCCAGGTTGATGCACCACTTACAGATTGACCAGTCTGAAAGTCATTTTCTGTTGGAGCATCGACAGTCAGGAGGCATTTGAGAAGACAAAGACTCTTTTGGTCTCTGCACCGGTGCTAGCTGCTCTGGATTTCCGTTGTCCATTTGCTTTTTACACCGATGCCAGCAATGTAGGAGCAGGGGCTGTGCACCTACAGAAAGACGATACAAATGTTGAGCACCCTGTGGGGTATTTTTCCAAGAAATTGGCCTCATATCAAAAACACAACTCGAAGGAGACGCTTGGTACTGGCTCTTTAGCACTTCGAGGTTTATGTATCGGTCTCTACACCTCTGGTGGTCTACACCGATTATAACCCTCTCATTTCCCTGCAAAAGACAAGTTCCACGAACCACCGACTCCTTCACTGGAGTCTCATATTACAAGTCCGTAGTAAGGACAACTTGGTTTCTGATTTTGTCTTTCAAGGGTGGGCAGTCAATATGTTTTTGTGTTTAGCCAGTATGTAGCCCAGGCTTACAATTTATTTTGAAAGCACGTTCTGCCATATTGGAGATTTTGGTGTGCTCGTCCAAAGAGATGAGAGAACATACATGATTTTACAATATTTTCAAAACTTCTGTGTTTTAGGCAACTATACTGCTCAAAAAAATAAAGGGAACACTTAAACAACACATCCTAGATCTGAATGAAATAAATAATCTTATTAAATACTTTTTTCTTTACATAGTTGAATGTGCTGACAACAAAATCACGCAAAAATAATCAATGGAAATCCAATTTATCAACCCATGGAGGTCTGGATTTGGAGTCACACTCACAATTAAAGTGGAAAGCCACACTACAGGCTGATCCAACTTTGATGTAATGTCCTTAAAACAAGTCAAAATGAGGCTCAGTAGTGTGTGTGGCCTCCACGTGCCTGTATGACCTCCCTACAATGCCTGGGCATGCTCCTGATGAGGTGGCGGATGGTCTCCTGAGGGATCTCCTCCCAGACCTGGACTAAAGCATCCGCCAACTCCTGGACAGTCTGTGGTGCAACGTGGCGTTGGTGGATGGAGCGAGACATGATGTCCCAGATGTGCTCAATTGGATTCAGGTCTGGGGAACGGGCGGGCCAGTCCATAGCATCAATGCCTTCCTCTTGCAGGAACTGCTGACACACTCCAGCCACATGAGGTCTAGCATTGTCTTGCATTAGGAGGAACCCAGGGCCAACCGCACCAGCATATGGTCTCAAGGCGTCTGAGGATCTCATCTCGGTACCTAATGGCAGTCAGGCTACCTCTGGCGAGCACATGGAGGGCTGTGCAGCCCCCCAAAGAAATGCCACACCATGACTGACCCACCACCAAACCGGTCATGCTGGAGGATGTTGCAGGCAGCAGAACGTTCTCCACGGCGTCTCCAGACTCTGTCACGTCTGTCACGTGCTCAGTGTGAACCTGCTTTCATCTGTGAAGAGCACAGGGCGCCAGTGGCGAATTTGCCAATCTTGGTGTTCTCTGGCAAATGTCAAACGTCCTGCACGGTGAAGGGCTGTAAGCACAACCCCCACCTGTGGACGTTGGGCCCTCATACCACCCTCATGGAGTCTGTTTCTGACCGTTTGAGCAGACACATGCACATTTGTGGCCTGCTGGAGGTCATTTTGCAGGGCTCTGGCAGTGCTCCTCCTGCTCCTCCTTGCACAAAGGCGGAGGTAGCGGTCCTGCTGCTGGGTTGTTGCCCTCCTACGGCCTCCTCTACGTCTCCTGATGTACTGGCTTGTCTCCTGGTAGCGCCTCCATGCTCTGGACACTACGCTGACAGACACAGCAAACCTTCTTGCCACAGCTCGCATTGATGTGCCATCCTGGATGAGCTGCACTACCTGAGCCACTTGTGTGGGTTGTACACTCCGTCTCATGCTACCACTAGAGTGAAAGCACCGCCAGCATTCAAAAGTGACCAAAACATCAGCCAGGAAGCATAGGAACTGAGAAGTGGTCTGTGGTCCCCACCTGCAGAACCACTCCTTTATTGGGGGTGTCTTGCTAATTGCCTATAATTTCCACCTGTTGTCTATTCTATTTGCACAACAGCATGTGAAATTTATTGTCAATCAGTGTTGCTTCCTAAGTGGAAAGTTTAATTTCACAGAAGTGTGATTGACTTGGAGTTACATTGTGTTGTTTACATGTTCCCTTTATTTTTTTGAGCAGTGTATATATAGAAATATATTTATAGAGAAAAAAATAAAAAGGTGGCTGTTTTTGTCTTGTATTTAATTGTTGACAGTCAGTAGACACCATGTTTGTATTGTAAAAGGCGACACATTTAAGTAGCGATGCATATAAGTTGATGGAAGTTATTTTCTGTTGGTTGTGAGCAAATTTGTCCAACAAAAATATGGGATATATTTGTTGTCTTAAGGGGGAAGGTGTTACCGGTTTTGGTTTTTCCATTTATATTTTGATGTAGCACGTAGGGTGAACCGATTTGTTGTCACCTTGCTAGTAAGTATGGGTTACACCTGTGCTGGCTCGTCATCTGGATAGTCGGAAGTCACCTGGAATGCATTTCAATTAATAGGTGTGCCTGGTTAAAAGTTAATTTGTGGAATTTCTTTCCTTCTTAATGCGTTTGAGCAAATCAGTTGTGTTGTAAAGATAGCTCTATTTGGTAAAAGACTGTATACCACCCCTACCTTGTCACAACTCAACTGATTGCCTCAAACAAATTCAGAATGAAAGAAATTCGACAAATGAACTTTTAACAACACACCTGTTAATTGAAATGCATTCCAGGTGACTTTCTCATGAAGCTGGTTGAGAGAATGCCAAGCGTGTGCAAAGCTGTCATCAAGGCAAAGGGTGGCTAATGTAGAAAATAGTAAAAAATAAAGAAAAACCATGGAATGAGTAGGTGTGTCCAAACATTTGCTGGGAATGTACAAGCAAAATATGTTGCGCCCCTGCCTTTGACAAAGTGAGCACTGTTTCTCACAGGATGGCATCAGCGCTCACCTAAAAAGCCCATAGTTTTTATGTGTTGTTGGGGGTGTGTCTTGGTCAGTTTAGCTCAGAATATGTCTTCCTCTCAATCTTCCACCATAGCAGGCCATCTAATAAGTGGTCTCAGGGATGGAGAACTCTGGAAGTTCCTTTGGTCTCTACTGAGTTAGGTAAATCAGATTTTAGTGTTCTTGCACCTTATTGTTCCACAAATCTTCATAATATTCTTAAATTTGATGTTCTGGTGCCTCTATGACAATTCATAAAGCTGATTGAGGACTTATGTTACTTATGAATGTGTTTGTTTTTAATGACAGTTTTTTACTTTCTGCTTGCATTTCGTATTTATAGTTTGATGTGTGTATTTTCTACAATTTCTGTAAATTAGGGCTCATCTGTAAAATAGACCTTGGTCTCAGCATGACGCCCTGATAAAATAAAGGGGGAAAATAGCAGTTGAGGAATCATATTATAATTTGTCTGAAATGAGTTTACAATCTTGCACACATCCTAATACATAGGCCTATTAGATTCAGTATCCCGCGTTTAAAGGATTTACTGTATGAGCGAAGGTCTTTTTTGGCTTACACAAAAAGCACCCCCTAGAACTGTCCCCTCCCGTGCATTAATAAGGTATCATCGTCAGCGCACATTTCAGTAAACATATTGACAACATAGCACAACTGCGCAGATACTTCCATCACAGCCTTTCACTTGTAGTTTTGTCGATGACAATCACTGTAAGCGTTCCCGGGATAATGTCCAAATATAGAGAGGGGGTGGACAAAGCATTGAGTAGCCTAGGCTATTTATTCTGACAATAGTCGACATCTAAATATATAAGTTAATTTCTAGGCTACCATTTAAAAGATATCTGGTATGCGTGCATGCATGGTTCCTAATACATTTTAATTGTAGCCTAATGACTCACCACTGTCCCTCTTTTTTCTGTGCTTCACTGTCTATCTGTCTTGATGGGCTGCGCCGATGCAACTCGATACAATTTGTTCCGCATTCGATGTTTCGGCAAAGCGCCAGAGTATAATGTCCTCCTTTACGGAAAATACCGAAGGGTATATGATTTTAGACTTATTTATTTATCGTCTGGTCAATTGAAGTGAAATATATTTTTGTATTCTAATTAGCTTGGTATAGGCAATCTTAGTTTAAATGTTGCATGCTATCCCATCTCTAGCCTGGGCTTTTAGATGTGTGTTGCTGTTTCAGCACTGTTGGTGTACAGCTCTTCGCCAAGACAACCATGCAAATCTGCGAACATCCACCAGGGCGCATCTGTGAGCTATGACTCCCGACTTAAATGCCCTCACACACCAACGCTTCAACCATACAGGTAGAACCAGCTACCAGCGTTCCACCCACACCCGCTCGCTCCGGGGCCTAGAAATAAGAGAGAGGCGCATAGACATACCATCAACGAGAAAGGGGGGGAGCGGAGTCAGAAGACAGCAGGATACCTTTACACATATTTGGGAAGATCAATGGTAGTGATTAGGATATTAGAGGGGTGTAGTCACAAAGCCCCCTGCATACTCACACAAAGAGCAGGGCCGTGTGGGAGCAAATTATAATTTAAACAAATTTTATGTGCAGCATCAGCGCTGGTATTTTACGTAAGGGACTCGAAGGAACGCAGTAAAAGAAAACGTAGCTCAACCAACAATAGCCCGATTTTTGACTGAAACGCGAATACCGGTGTGTAAGAGAAGCGCATAATAATAAGGGAATAGATCAGGACGTGATTTTCCAGGTACGTATGCTTCCCTCGCTGCTAACTATTACGCATAGGCCTAATAATAAGCGCAGGTCTCTTTTTCTAATCCATCACATTGCACAACAAACGCTACCTGCATTGAAAATTAAACCAAACAAAAAATACTCCGGATTTTCTCTGACGCAAATACAAATTAGGCCTATTCATTTTTGATAGCCGTCCGGTGAGAGTGGTTATCGGGCAAATAGAATGATTTGGTGGATATTTTGAAAAAGAAAACGGAACGCCATTGAAAGCATGAAGGAATTAAACATTCTCCTGCGATGCATAACTTAACATTATAGGTCTATTCTATGAGGCCTATCATGTTTAGTTTAATGTAGCTATACAGATATATGATCTCTATTACAGTATTTTAGATCTGAGTGACCGTGACAGCACAGAAGGCATGTCATACGACCACGGATCTAAACCCCCTTGGGCCTTAGGACCCGCATAATGTAAATACGTGCTCACAATCTGAAATGTGATAGCCTTTTCCTCTTTATCTTATATTGTGAGATAGATTTACATGATGAGACATTGATGGAAGGCAACACTGAAAAACACCAATGATAATGCTGCACTGCTGATAATATCACGTTTGGAGCAATTTTACCTTTACCAAGGCACTTTTATTGTAGGTTTAAAGATACAAAATGCAATATGGCGATATGTTCAATGACATTGAAATGCTTGATATACCCATTGATAGAATTTATGTCTCTTAAGCTTAGCACAATTCTTATTTACAGTGACGGCCTACACCGGCCAAACTCGGACGATGATGGGCCAATTGTGCGCTGTCCTATGGGACTGCCAATCACGGCCGGTTGTGATACAGCCTGGATTCGAACCAGGGTGTCTGTAGTGACACCTCTAGCATTGAGATGCAGTACCTTAGACCGCTGCACCACTCGGGAGCAAGCTATCATAACCTAAAATAAGGTTTCTTTACCCCATTGTTTACAAATAACAATAGCATGTACAAATGTAAATACATGTTTTAAACTATCACCTGGATTACATTAATTTGTCTTTGAATTTGAGAGGGGGTTGTACATTAGGGTTGGATGGGTTGGGGAAATGTAACCATCCCTAATACACATTTTGTAAATGTAGAATTTGTTGTTAATTTACTTCCCTGGTTAAATAAAGTGAAATAAAATAAATAAACAACATGTTTAAACATTTTGAGGCTATACCTTGTTTGTTTATTGTTTGTAAACAATGGAGGGAGCAATATTACCTTTGGCTTATGATGGAGTAAGACAGTTGGGCTAAGCTCATGTGTATGCGATATTCTTTAGGAATCAAAATGTAAATGACCATTGAACAGATTCCCAGGTCCAAGACTGCACATCGTAATATCTGTCTCTCTAAAACAGGGGCGTCAAACTCATTTTGCTCTGGGGGCCTCATTCGGTCTTCGATGAGGTCCGAAGGGCTGCACTGAAATTGGTTATATTTCTTGCCTGTTGAAATATTTTTACTCCACCTGCGAGCCGGATTGGACTCCCTCCGTATGTTGACACCCCTGCTCTAAAGCTTAGATTTTTAATATAGTAGTAGTAGTTGCTAGTGCTGTTGTTCTTATTGATAAAGTACAATACTGCAGTAAGGAATCATTTAGGTTGTATCTGCTCTTCTTCCTTACAATCTCTTTCCCTCCCCACTTCTGTTTCCCTCCCCTCTCTGTCAGGCTGTTCTGATACTAAACCATGGCGTCTACAGTTCTTGCTGTGACACTATCTGTCACCATCCTCCACCTAACTACAGGTAACGTGTGTGTGTGTGTGTGTGTGTGTGTGTGTGTGTGTGTGTGTGTGTGTGTGTGTGTGTGTGTGTGTGTGTGTGTGTGTGTGTGTGTGTGTGTGTGTGTGTGTGTGTGTGTGTGAGAGTGCTGAGCGATTAATGTTGGTTATTTTTCTGCAGTTTCTCTAGAGATAAATCAGATCATATGCCCGAACTGTGCTTAGTAGTTGGGAGTTGTAGTTTCCAACAGGCCAATGTTCTATATACTGTAGTTTACTGTAGAAAATGTAATCATTTACTACAATGATCATAATCCATTGTGCGGCTAAACTTGTCCGATATTTGTATCTTTTACGCCTGCTAAGAGAGAAGAATACGCAATCAAGATGGGATACATAGAGAGCAGTTTATTTGCGAGGTATCTCTACCTGAAAATACCGTATATGATCTAAGTGATTGATAGTTGGCATTCAGCAGTCATAAAAGTATGGCTAATTTACTTTGAAAAACTACTAAAATAGTGACTTTGTCAGACAGCATGGCCAGCAGCTCTATAGAGATGAGATGATGATTTGGAATTAAATAAGTCATCAACTAAATCAAATGTAATATACACAACAACTTAAATATTTTATTAAAGTAATGTGAATAACTGATGGTTAATATATAAGTGATGAACAGTCATGGGCAGTCCCTACCATCATGGGACTTTTATTAATTGATTTACTCTGTTACAGCATTCAACCCACATAATGCATAGTGCATTTAATGTTTAAAAAAATTATCAAAATCGAAAATGGTGATTAATTTTTAGTAATCAACTGACCTCAAAGCTCCAATCGCTCAGCACAAGCGTGTGAGAGAGAGAGAAAGAGGCAGAAATGTTTCTTGTGACAGATGTTTCTTGAATTAAAAAAATATATATAATTTGCCAATCATAGTTTAAATTCCTCCATTTCCTCTGAAGTTAATTTTTTTCACAAGTCATTATATATCTCTTTCCTCTTAGGCTTGAACTTTGTGACCCCTGACCCTGAGGCTCCTCCCACAGCAAGTCCTGGTCCCCATCCATTGGGCAAGCTGATCCATGCAGCCCTTCTGAGTAAGGAGTACCTGGGCCATGCCCCAGATGATACAGGTAGCATAGCTCACCAGTAGCAGTTTTAGATTATTATATCAATACTGATATTCATTCATATGCTACTACTAATTAATAATAACAATAACAGTAATACTGTATTTTTATTTGTAAAACCTTTTTCAAATACACCAAAACAAACTGCTTAAATAGAATCAAGATGGCATCAGTGGTGTAGGGTAGGCGGGGGCCATGATGCGAACCAATCAGCACACTCATGACAAAACTGTGCGTGTTTAAACCAGGGATGGGCAACTTTGATGGGGGTGGGGGCCACAAAATACCCACACATGCAGTCCTTTTGGGGCCCTAAGTGAAATTAAGTTTTACAGTTAATTTCCTGCAATTCTACACATTTGCCATGGGGTGGTGAGAAAATGTATACATCTTATAAATAATTTCATGCAATTCTACTCATTTTGCCATAGGTTGTAGAGAAATGTTAGCATTTTTTAAATATGATAACTGACTGAGTGATTTGTTATCAACGTGGGCCCCCCGGTTGGTATTTCAACCATTATTGCTAGAAGTTTAGATACCTGACCACAAAACTAACTTACAATCAAAAAAATGTTAGCTGACATGAGTGACTTTCAGTGACTGACATAACAAGAGAAAACTGCTGATGCAAAACCATATTTTGAAATTGCACCTTGTGTATTCCACAATTCTAACTCTCAACAGTAAGTTGAGACCTCTAGTGAGTCCACCCCTGCCAAAAATATAAACGAAACATGTAAAGTGTTGGTCCCATGTTTCATGAGCAGAAATGAAAAATACCAGAAATGTTCCATATGCACAAAAAGCTTCTTTCTCTCAAATTGTGTGTACAAATTTGTTGACATCCCTGTTGTTGAGCATTTCTCCTTTGCCAAGATAACCCATTCACGTGAAAGGTGTGACATGTCAAGAAGCTGATTATACAGCACAAGGTGCCGCAGACCATGTGTATGTAAATTTGGACTTGAACCCGATCGAACATTTCTGGAGAGACCCGAAAATAGCTGCGCAGCAACGCTGTGCACCTTGTGCTGGGGACAATAAAATGCCACTCTAAAATGTGCAGTTTGCCACACAACACAATGCTACAGATGTCTCAAGTTCTGAAGGAGTGTGCAATTGGCATGCTGACTGTAGGAATGTCCACCAGAGCTGTTGGCAGAGAATATAATGTTAATTTCTGCACCATAAGCCGCCCCCAACGTCATTTAAGAGAATTTACATACACGTGGTCTGCGGCCTCACAACCGCAGACCACGTGTATGGCGCCGTGTGGGCGAGTGGTTTGCTGATGTCAATGTTGTGAACAGAGTGCCCCATGGTGGCGGTGGGGTTATGGTATGGGCAGGCATAAGCTACGGCCAACGAACACAATTGCATTTTATCGATTGGCAATTTGAATGCACAGAGATACTGTGACAAGATCCTGAGGCCTATTGTCGTGCCATTCATCCGCCGCCACAACCTCATATTTCAGCATGATAATGCAAGGCCCCATGTCGCAAGGATCTGTACATAATTCCTGCAAGCTAAAAATGTTCCAGATCTTCCATGGCCTGCATACTCACTAAACATGTCACCCATTGAGCATGTTTGGGATGCTCTGGATCGATGTGTACGACGTGTGTTCCAGTTCCCGACAATATCCAGCAACTTCGCACAGTCATTGAAGATGAGTGGGACAACATTCTACAAGCCACAATCAACCGCCTGATCAACTCAATGCGAAGGAGACTGCATGAGGCAAATGGTGGTCACATTAGATACTAACTGGTTTTCAGATCTCCACCCCTACCTTTTTTTAAGGTATTTGTGACCAACAGATGTCTATCTGTAATCCCAGTCATGTGTTATACATAGATTAGGGCCTAAAGAATTTATTTCAATTGACTGAGTTCCTTAAATGAACTGTAACTCAGTAAAATCATTCAAATTGTTGCATGTTGTGTTTATATTTTGGTCAGTGTATGTACAGTGCATTCAGAAAGTATTCAGACCCCTTGCCATTTACACATTTTGTTACGTTACAGCCTTATTCTAAAATGTATTAAATTGTTTTTTTCCATTATCTACACACAATACCCCGTAATGACAAAGCAAAAACAGGTTTCTAGAAATGTTTGCAAATGTATTATAAATAAAAAACTGATATCATATTTACATAAGTATTTAGACCCTTTACTCAGTACTTTGTTGCAGCACTTTTGGCAGCTGTTATAGCCTCGAGCCTTCTTGGGTATGATGCAGCAAGTTTGGCACACCTGTATTTGGAGTTTCTCCCATTCTTCTCTGCAGATCCTCTCAAACTCTGTCAGGTTGGATGGGGAGCATTGCTGCACAGCTATTTTCAGGTCTCCAGAGTTGTTCGATTGGGTTCAAGTCCGGGCTCTGGCTGGGCCACTCAAGGACATTCAGAGACTTGTCCCGAAGCCACTCCTGCATTGTCTTAGCTGTGTGCTAAGGGTTGTTGCCCTGTTCGAAGGTGAACCTGCGACCCAGTCTGAGGTCCTGAGCGCTGTGAAGCAGGTTTTCATCAAGGATCTCTCTGTACTTTGCTCCGTTCATCTTTCCCTCGATCCTGACTAGTCTCCCAGCCCCTGCCACTGAAAAACATCTCCACAGCATGATGCTGCCACCACTATGCTTCACTGTAGGGATGGTGCCAGGTTTCCTCCAGATGTGACTCTTGGCATTCAGGCCAAAGCATTCAATCTTGGTTTCATCAGACCAGAGAATCTTGTTTCTCATGGTCTGAGATTCTTTAGGCGCCTTTTGGCAAACTCCAAGCGGGCTGTCATGTGCTTTTACTGAGGAGTGGCTTCCATCTGGCCACTGATTGGTGGAGTGAAAGGCCTAATTAGTGGAGTGCTGCAGAGATGTTTGTCCCATCTCCACAGAGGAAGTCTAGAGCTCTGTCAGAGTGACCATCAGGTACTTCGTCACCTCCCAGACCAAGGCCCTTCTCCCTAAATGATTTTTTTAAATGTACCCTTTATTTTACTAGGCAAGTCAGTTAAAAACAAATTCTTATTTACAATGACTAACTGGGGACAGTGGGTTAACTTGTTCAGGGGCTGAACGACAGATTTGTACCTTGTCAGCTCGGGGATTCAATCTAGCAACCTATCAGTTACTAGTCCAATGCTCTAACCACTAGGCTATCTGCCGCCCCAATTGCTCAGTTTGGCCGGGCGGCCAGCTCTAGGAAGAGTCTTGGTGGTTCCAAACTTCTTCCATTTAAGAATGATGGAGGCCACTGTGATCTTGGGGGCCTTTAATGCTTCAAACATTTTTTGGTACCCTTCTCCAGATCTGTGCCTCGACACAGTCCTGTCTCAGAGCTCTACGGACAATTCCTTCAACCTCATGGCTTGTTTTTTTTTCTCTGATATCCACTGTCAACCTTATATAGACAGGTGTGTGCCTTTCCAGATCATGTCCAATCAATTGAATTGACTGCAGGTGGACTCTAATCAAGTTGGAGAAACATCTCACGGATGATAAATGGAAACAGGATGCACCTGAGCTCAATTTCGAGTTTCATAGCAAAGGGTCAGAATACTTATGTAAATGTGTTATTTCAGTTTTTTATTTTTAATCAATTTGCAAAAATTTCTAAACACCTGTTTTCGCTTTGTCATTATGGGGTATCGTGTGTACATTAATACTTTTTTTGTATATATATTTTTTTAATTTTACAAAATGTACATCAATGTATTTTTATTTATTCAACCTTTATTTAACTTGACAAGTCAGTTAAGAGCAAATTCTTATTTTCAATGACGGCCTACACTGTCAATGTAAGTACAAAGATTTCACCATATCCCAACCTTCCTCCCTCCACACAACACATCCCAAAAAGTGGAGCAACAGAAATAAATAAGTAAATTAATTAATAGTAAACCTTAGACAAACTTGCTTGGACTGGATAGCATTATATTGATGACTGTACCTATTATGTAATGACTACTGGAAATACCTACTGGGAAACCTTAAAGCATCTCATCAGAGGGGAGCCTCTGCTAGCTATTGAAGTATGATATAAATGGTTGCCATTTTCTAACAAATGTATCAGTGGAACTCCTAAGAGAATACTTCATCTTCTCAAGCTTTAGGAAGAACATTACATCATTTAGCAATTGAGAAGTAGAGGGGGGCTGCTGAGCAGACTTCCACTGGAAAATAAATCTATGTCGAGCTAATAAGGATGTAAAAGCAACAACATCAGCATGTTTCGGGTCCAAGTAGAACAAGTATTCTGGAATACCAAAAACAGCTATCAAGGGACATGGCTGCAGATTAATTTCAAACACCATTTTAAAAATAGAATCCCAGTAATTTTGTAGTTTAGAGCATTAAATGAATATGTGACTAAGGTCACATGGTGAGACATGACATCTATCACACTCATCATTTACATTTGTATATATTTCAGACAATCTGGATTGTATCAATCGCCTCATCCCACCACTCGTGTATATTCAACACCCATTTCCCGTTCCCAAGCAGATTTTGTTTTGGTGGAGTGTTTGTCCAATGACATAATACACAGATAGATCAGATAAATGACTGCTTTCTGTCGAGGTAATATAGTCAATATGCCATCCCAGGGTTAGCAAGGGGGTGGAGCAGGGAAGCCAGACAATTGGGAGGAGACACAATGCCTAATTTGAAGGTAACAGAAAAAGTGTGATGGATGCAAAGAGTATTTAGAGGGCAAATTGGGAAAACTAGAAAAAAATCCATATATTCTACATATAAGTCTTTCCTTGTCCAGTAAGAGAAAGCATTATCTATTAGGGAAGCGGGGAATAAGTGATTCTTATCAATAGGACCCATAGTAGATGCAGAGGAGAATTTAAAATGCCTTCAAAACTGGTGTGGAAAGTGTGGAAAGCACTACAGGATTGCCAGTATAGCAAGAGGGGGATGCTGGGAGAGAAGAGCAGAGTAAAGCAGGAAGAGAAGCAGAAATACAAGAATGTGCCTCTAGGTGGCACCTGGAGTATGTAACCAGAATGGCAATTTCTGAAAGTTGTCTGCCCAGTAATAGTATAAAAAGTTGGGTATTGCAAGCCCTCCACTAAACTTGCATCTCTGAAGTAAAGATCTACTGACTCTGGGTACCTTTCCTCCACAGACAAATGTGGTAACAGCCTGATTGATTGACTTTAAAAAGCACTTTGGTAAAAACAATGGGTTAATCTTGTTAAAATGTCAGTTAAGAACAAATTCTTATTTACAATGACGGCCTAGATTGAAAATAGATAATGGAACTTGGGTAAACTGTTCATATTTACATCATTAATCCTTCCTATAAGTGATAGTGGTAAGCTACCCCATCTCTGAAAATCAGTTTTAATTTGCATAAAGGAGAGGAGCAAAGTATGCAGAAAAAAGAGCATGTAATGAACGAGTTACATTCACTCCAAGATATTTGAAACCAGAGCTGAAAATCCAAGTCTGTCTGCTGGAGCTGTAGCGCTGCTGAATTGATTACTTCTTCAAGGATGGGAGGAGAATGAAAATCATCTGTAGTTTCAGCCTCAACTGTGGGCGTCTCCAGTTCACCCAAAAATGTAGTCATATTGGCAGTATCTGATGGAAATGCAGATGTATACAGGGAGGAATAGAAAGACTTGAAGGTGTCATTGATCCCCGTAGGGTCAGAAATCAAGCTATGAGAGGAATCTTTCATTTGGGGAATCAGACGGTTGCAGCACTGCGTTTTAATTGGCGTGCGAGCAGACGACTTGCCCTGTCGCCATGTTCACAGTAGCTACCACGGGAATGCAATAGTAAACATTCTTTATCTGTAGTGGACAAGAGATTGATTTCAGATTGTAAATTGAAATGTTGCTTATATATCCCTGGTGATGGCGTCAAGGCATATTGGTGATCTAAGTCAAGGATGGCTTTAGAGAGTTCTTCAAGTTTAGCTTCCCGAGTTTTGTTTAAATGAGAAGAATTATGTCAACAGTGAAGGGGCGACTCCGGGATGCTGGCCTTCTAGGCAGAGTTGCAAAGAAAAAGTCATATCACAGACTGGCCAATAAAAATAAAAGATTAAGATTGGCAAAAGAACACAGACACTGGACAGAGGAACTGCCTAGAAGGCCAGCATCCCGGAGTCGCCTCTTCACTGTTGACGTTGAGACTCGTGTTTTGCGGGTACTATTTAATGAAGCTACCAGTTGAGGACTTGTGAGACGTCTGTTTCTCAAACTAGACACTAATGTACTTGTCCTCTTGCTCAGTTGTGCACCGGGACCTCCCACTCCTCTTTCTATTCTGCTTAGAGCCAGTTTGCGCTGTTCTGTGAAGGGAGTAGTACACAGCATTGTACGAGATCTTCAGTTTCTTGGAAATTTCTCACATGGAATTGCCTTCATTTCTTAGAACAAGAATAGACTGAGTTTCAGAAGAAAGTCTTTGTTTCTGGCCATTTTGAGCCTGTAATCGAACCCACAAATGCTGATGCTCCAGATGCTCCAGGCCAGTTTTATTGCTTCTTTAATCAGGACAACAGTTTTCAGCTGTGCTAACATAATTGCAAAAGGGTTTTCTAATGATCAATTAGCCTTTTAAAATGATAAACTTGGATTAGCTAACACAACTTGCCATTGGAACACAGGAGTGATGGTTGCTGATAATGGGCCTCTGTACGCCTATGTAGATATTCCTTTAAAAATCAACCGTTTCCAGCTACAATATTAATTTACAACATTAACAATGTCTACACTGTATTCCTGATCAATTTGATGTTATTTTAATGGACAAAAAAAATATGTTTTTCTTTCAAAAACAAGGACATTTCTAAGTGACCCCAAACATTTGAACAGTAGTGTACATTGACCAATACTACAGGTGTGTGCCAAATGTTGCCAGTTATGATTAAATATCTACCATTACTGTCTAAAATAGCATTAGTAGTAGAGACATTTATAGAAGTGTAGTTGGTCTCTGCCTTGCCTCTGGAGGATGCGTTCCTTGTCACAGTAGTACTGAAAACGGACGATAAACACTGTAGGCTTGGAGTTGTCGTCTCCTCCCGCTGGGGAGGGGCCAATGCGGTGGGCTCGGTCCAGCTTCGGGGGTGATGGAATGATGGCAGGACCTAGCACCTCCGCGAAGAAGTCTGACATGAACTTAACTGAGTCCACTCCTTAAAGTTTCTCTGGTATACCAACAACCCAAAGATTGCAATGGTGAGAATAGGATTCCAGGTCATCTGTCTTGTCAATCAGCTTTTGGTTTTCGGAGCTCAGACGGGCGACCGTTTTCTCAAGGGCTACTCTGCGGTCACTGTAGTTATACAGGTCAAGTTCAAAGCCGTCAAGTCGGCGCCCATGTTCATCCGCAACGGCTCGGACACCATCCAGGACGGCGGAGAATGGGGCCAGAGCAGCGTCGATGGCAGTTTTGATCTGAGTGCCCCTTAAATACAGTTCAACTATGATGGCTACAGGTTCGTCTGCCTCACCTAAAGCCCATTTGGGTGGGAAGCTGCTATAGATCACCAAGTGCTAACAGTCAGTATCTGGATAACGTATGAGTTATAAACAGAGGTATATTTTCTGGGTGATTTTAAATATTGTCTGGCTTTCATCAAGCTGCCCACTCAGTAAAAAGCTTCAAACTGTAACTAGTGCCTGTAACCTCGTTCAGGTTATCAGTCAACCTACCGGGGTTGTTACAAACAGCACAGGAATGAAATCATCAAATGAGTGATATGCTTACTTACAAGCCCTTAACTAACAAAGCAGTTTTAAGAAAATACATGAAAAAAAGTAAGAGATAAGAATAACAAATTATTAAAGAGCAGCAGTAAATAACAATAGCGGGGCTATATACAGGGGGTACCGGTACAGAGTCAATGTGTCAATTTGCGGGGGCACCGGTGTCGAGGCAATTTAGGTAATTATGTGCATGTAGATAGAGTTATTAAATTGGCTATGCATAGATAATAACAGAGTAGCAGCAACATAGTGGGGTGGTGTCACGTCCTGACCAGTAAAGGGGTTATTTGTTATTATAGCTTGGTCAGGACGTGGCAGGGGGTATTTGTTTTATATGGTTTTGAGTGTATGTTTATCTAGAGGGGCGTTTTATTTATGTTTCCGGGGTTTTTGGTTTAGTTCTATGTTGTACAGTTCTATGTCTGTTTCTAGGGTGTTTATTTCTATGTTTAGTATTTGGGATTGGGGCCTTCAATTGGAGGCAGCTGGTTATCGTTGCCTCTGATTGAAGGTCCTATAATTAGGAGTTTGTTTGTTTTGGGGATTGTGGGAGATTGTTCCTTGTATTGCTGTAGGTTGCCTACAAGACTGTTTTGTCGTCAGTTTATCGTTTTTCGTGTTTGTTTTGGATAAATAAAAATGAGCATTCATGTACCCGCTGCGCCTTGGTCCATCTATTACGACGGCCGTGACAGAATCTCCCACCACAAACGGACCAAGCAGCGGAGGAAGGAGCAGCAGCAGAGCTTTGTGGAATCATGGACATGGGAGGAAATTCTGGACGGGGCTGGACCATGGCACCAGGCTGGGGAATACCGTCACCCACCGGAGGAGATAGAGGCAATGAAGGCGAAGCGGCGCCGGAATGAGGCTTTGTACGCGCCGAAGGGGAAGCACGAGAGGCACCCCCAAGAATCTTTTGGGGGGGGGACACACGGGTAGTTTGGCTGGGCCAAGGTTGAGCCCTAAGCCAGCTCCCCGTGCTTATTGTGGGAAGCATTTGGAGTGGAGAGCGCCGGAGTATGCGGTAGTGCGCACGATCTCGCCCATGCGCACACACAGTCCGGTGCGAGCTATCCCAGCCCCTCGCAAGTGGCGTGCTAGAGTTGGAATCCAGCCTGGAAGGAGGATGCCTGCACAGCGCATCTGGCCACCAGTGCACCTCCTAGGCCCAGGCTACCTGACGCCTGCTCTACGCACGGCAACCATCAGGCCTCTGCACAGCCCAGTTCGCCCGTACCAGCACTCTGCTCGTGCAGGGCTGCTATTTCCATCCAGCCAGGACTGGTTGTGCTACAGGTGCGCTCCAGACCTCCAGTGCTTACCCATGGCCTGGTGTATCCAGTTCCTGCTTCTCGTCCTAGCCCTGTGGTGCGTGTGCTTAGTCTGGTGCGCCCTAAGCCAGCCCCACGCACCAGGCTTTCAGTGCGTCAGCCCAGTCCAGTACATCCTGTTCCCGCTCCTCGCACTAGCCTTGAGGTGCGTGTCCCCTGTCTGGTACCTCCACTACCAGCCCCACGCATCAGGCTTCCAGTGCGTCAGCCCAGTCCCGAGCTTCCGACGACAGTGCCTCGTCCAGAGTGTCCGGTAACAGTGCCTCGTCCAGAACTTCCGGCAACAGTGCCTCGTCCAGAACTTCCGGCAACAGTGCCTCATCCAGAACTTCCGGCAACAGTGCCTCGTCCAGAACTTCCGGCAACAATGCCTCGTCCAGAACTTCCGGCAACAATGCCTCGTCCAGAACTTCCGGCAACAGTGCCTCGTCCAGAGTGTCCGGCAACAGTGCCTCATCCAGACTGTCCGGAACCAAGAGAGACGGCCCACTGTCCGGAACCAGGAGAGACGGCCCACTGTCCGGAACCAGGAGAGACGGCCCACTGTCCGGAACCAGGAGAGACGGCCTACAGTCCGGAGCTCCCAGAGTCGTCCTACAGTCCGGAGCTCCCAGAGTCGTCCTACAGTCCGGAGCTCCCAGAGTCGTCCTACAGTCCGGAGCTCCTAGAGTCGTCCTACAGTCCGGAGCTCCCAGAGTCGTCCTACAGTCCGGAGCTCCCAGAGTCGTCCTACAGTCCGGAGCTCCCAGAGTCGCCCTACAGTCCGGAACTCCCAGAGTCCAGTCCAGGGTCTACAGTGACAGGCTTCAGGCCGAGGTATTTAGTGGGGGTGGACTGGTCAGGTAGGGGACTAAGGCCTAAGCCTAAGCCACCTCCACTGTAGGAGGTTTGGGGAGGGGGGGGTGTAGCACGGGAGCCGTCGGTGACGGCAGCCACCCTCCCTTCCCTCCCTTTAGTTTAGGGGTTTATTTTGTGGGTCTTTTGTTGTCAGGTGCATCTGGGGTCTGCACCTTTGGTGGGGGGGGGGGGTACTGTCACGTCCTGACCAGTAAAGTGGTTATTATAGTTTGGTCAGGACGTGGCAGGGTGTATTTGTTTTATATGGTTTTGAGTGTGTGTTTATGTAGAGGGGCGTTTTATTTATGTTTCCGGGGTTTTTGGTTTAGTTCTATGTTGTACAGTTCTATGTCTGTTTCTAGGGTGTTTATTTCTATGTTTATTTCAATTGGAGGCAGCTGGTTATCGTTGCCTCTGATTGAAGGTCCTATAATTAGGAGTTTGTTTGTTTTGGGGATTGTGGGAGATTGTTTCTTGTATTGCTGTGTGTTGCCTACAAGACTGTTTTGTCATCAGTTTATCGTTTTTCGTGTTTGTTTTGGATAAATAAAAACGAGCATTCACGTTCCCGCTGCGCCTTGGTCCATCTATTACGACGGCCGTGACAGGTGGGGGGAAGGGGGAAATGCAAATAGTCTGGGTAGCCATTTGATTAGCTGTTCAGGAGTCTTATGACTTGGGGATAGAAGCTGTTTAGAAGCCTCTTGGACCTAGACTTGGCACTCCGGTACTGCTTGCAGTGCGGTAGCAGAGAGGACAGTCTATGACTAGAGTGGCTGGAGTCTTTGACAATTTTTAGGGACTTCCTCTGACACCGCCTGGTAAAGATGTCCTGGATGGCAGGAAGCTTGGCCCCAGTGATGTACTGGGCCGTACACACTACCCTCTGTAGTGCCTTGCAGTCGGAGGTCGAACAGTTGCCATACCAGGCAGTGATGCAACCCGTCAGGATGCTCTCGATGGTGGTAAACCTTGTGAGGATCTGAGGATCCATGCCAAATCGTTTCAGTCTCCTGAGGAGGCATAGGTTTTGTCGTGTCCTCTTCACGACTTTCTTGGTGTGCTTGGGCAATGTTAGTTTGTTGGTGATGTGGACGCCAAGGAACTTGAAGCTCTCAACCTGCTCCATTACAGCCCTGTCAATGAGAATGGGGGCATGCTCGGTCCTCCTTTTCCTGAATCATCTCCTTTGTCTTGATCACGTTGAAGGATAGGTTGTTGTCCTTGCACCACACGGTCAGGTCTCTGACCTCCTCCCTATAGGCTGTCTCATCATTGTCGGTGATCAGGCCTACAACTATTGTGTCATCAGCAAACTTAATGATGGTGTTGGAGTCGTGCCTGGCCGTGCAGTCATTAGTGAACAGCGAGTACACAAGGGGACAAAGCACGCACCCCTGAGGGGCCCGCATGTTGAGGATCAGCGTGGTGGATGTGTTGTTACCTACCCTTACCACCTGGGGGCGGCCCATCAGGAAGTCCAGGATCCAGTTGCAGAGGGAGGTGTTTAGTCCAAGGGTCCTTAGCTTAGTGATGAGCTTTGAGGGTACTATGGTGTTGAAAGCTGAGCTTCTAGTTAATGAATAGCATTCTCACATTGGTGTTCCTTTTGTCCAGGTGGGAAAGGGCAGTGTTGAGTGCAGTAGAGATTGCATCATCTGTGGATCTGTTGGTGCGGTATGCAAATTGGAGTGGGTCTAGGGTTTCTGGGATAATGACGTTGATGTGAGCCATGACCAGCCTTTCAAAGCATTTCATGGCTACAGACGTGAGTGCTACGGGTCGGTAGTCATTTAGGCAGGTTACCTTAGTGTTCTTGGGCACAGGGACTATGGTGGTCTGCTTGAAATATGTTGGTATTACAGACACTTGCCTGTTAGTCAGCGCATGCTCGGGAGTACACGTCCTGGTAATCCGTATGGCCCAGCGGCCTTGTGAATGTTTACCTGTTTCTGTGTCTTATTCACATCGGCTGCGGAGAGCGTGATCGCACAGTCGTCTGGAACAGCTGATGCTCTCATGCATGTTTAAGGGTTACTTGCCTCAAAGCGAGCATAGAAGATATTTAGCTCGTCTGGTAGGCTCGTATCACTGGGCAGCTCTCGGCTGTGCTTCCCTTTGTAGTTTGTAATAGTTTGCAAGCCCTGCAACATCTGACGAACGTCGGAGCCGGTGTAGTACGATTCGAGCTTAGTCCTGTATTGATGCTTTGCCTGTTTGATGGTTTGTCTTAGGGCATAGCGGGTTAGAGTCCCACTCCTTGAAAGTGGCAGCTCTACCCTTTAGCTCAGTGTGAATGTTACCTGTAATCCATGGCTTCTGGTTGGGGTATGTACGTACAGTCACTGTGGGGACGACGTCCTCGATGCACTTATTGATAAAGCCAGTGACTGATGTGGTGTACTCCTCAATGCCATCGGAAGCATCCCGGAACATATTCCAGTCTGTGCTAGCAAAACAGTCCTGTAGTTTAGCATCTGCTTCATCTGACCACTATAGACTGAGTCACTGGTGCTTCCTGCTTAAATATTTGCTTGTAAGCAGGAATCAGGAGAATATAACTATAGTCATATTTACCAAATGGAGGGCGAGGGAGAGCTTTGTACGCGTATCTGTGTGTGGAGTAAAGGTGGTCTAGAATTTTTTCCCTCTGGTTGCACATTTAACATGCTGATAGAAATGAGGTAAAACTAATTTAAGTTTCCCTGCATTTAAAGTCCCCGGCCGCTAGGAGCGCCGCCTCTGGATGAGCGTTTTCCTGTTTGCTTATGGCGGAATACAGCTCATTGAGTGCAGTTTTAGTGCCAGCCTCGGTCTGTGGTGGTATGTAGACAGCTATGAAAAATACAGATGAAAACTCTAGATAGATAGTGTGGTCTACAGCTTATCATGAGATACTTTACCTCAGGTGAGCAAATCTTGAGACTTCCTTAGATATCGTGCACTAGCTGTTTACATATATGCATAGGCCCCAGCCCCGTGTCTTACCAGAGGCTGCTGTTCTCTCCTGCCGATAGAGTGTATAACCCGCCAGCTGTATGTTCTTAATGTCGTCGTTCAGCCACGACTCGGTGAAACATAAGATATTACATTTTTTAATGTGCTGTTGGTAGGATATACGTGCTTTCAGTTCGTCCCATTTATTTTCCAGCGATTGAACGTTAGCTAGCAGAATGGAAGACAAGGACAGATTAGCGACTCATCGCCTAATCCTCACAAGGCATCCTGATCTCTTTCCATGAAACCTACGTTTCCTTTTCCAGGGAATCAAGGGGATCTGGACCTGGTCGGGTGTCTGTAGTATATCCCTAGAATCTATTTGGACACATGTGTTAATCACATCTTTTTACTAATGCTGCAGAAATTAGCTTTAAAGAATTATCCAAATCCATTGGATGTAGTAATCACAATATAGTAACCATATCTAGGAACCAAAGTTCCAAAGGCTGGGCCTAAGATAGTGTATAAGAGGTCATACAATAACTTTTGTAGTGATTCTTATGTTGTTGATGTAAAGAATATTTGTTCGTCTGTGGTGTGTCATGAGGAGCAACCAGACACTGCACTTGACACATTTATGAAATTGCTTATTCCAGTTACTAATAAGCACGCACCCATTAAGAAAATGACAGTACAGACTGTTAAATACCCTTGGATTGACGAGGAATTGAAAAATTGTATGGTTGAGAGGGATGAGGCAAAAGGAATGGCCAATAAGTCTGGCTGTACAACCGATTGACAAATGTACTGTAAATTGAGAAATCATGTGACTAAACCAAATAAAAAGAAGAAACTATACTATGAAACAAAGATAAATGATATAATGATAGTAAAAAGCTTTGGAGCATCTTCAATAAAATTTTAGACAAAAAGGCAAACTCGGCTCCATCATTCATTGAATCAGATTCATCACATCATCAAATCAAATCAAATCAAATTTATTTATATAGCCCTTCGTACATCAGCTGAAATCTCAAAGTGCTGTACAGAAACCCAGCCTAAAACCCCAAACAGCAAGCAATGCATGTGAAAGAAGCACGGTGGCTGGGAAAAACTCCCTAGGAAAAACTCCTGAGAAAGGCCAAAAACCTAGGAAGAAACCTAGAGAGGAACCAGGCTATGAGGGGTGGCCAGTCCTCTTCTGGCTGTGCCGGGTGGATATTATAACAGAACATGGTCAAGATGTTAAAATGTTCGTAAATGACCAGCATGGTCAAATAATAATAATCATAGTAATTGTCGAGGGTGCAACAAGCACGTCCGGTGAACAGGTCAGGGTTCCGTAGCCGCAGGCAGAACAGTTGAAACTGGAGCAGCAGCATGGCCAGGTGGACTGGGGACAGCAAGGAGTCATCATGCCAGGTAGTCCTAGGGCTCAGGTCCTCCGAGAGAAAGAGAGAAAGAAAGAGAGAATTAGAGAGAGCATATTTACATTCACACAGGACACTGGATAAGACAAGAGAATACTCCAGATGTAACAGACTGACCCTAGCCCCCCGACACATAAACTACTGCAGCATAAATACTGGAGGCTGAGACAGGAGGGATCAGAAGACACTGTGGCCCCATCCGATGATACCCCCGGACAGGGCCAAACAGGCAGGATATAATGTCACATCACATTCATCACAAAACCCAAAGATATTGCCAATTACTTTAATGATTTTTGTCATTGACAAGATTAGTACATTTAGGCATTGACATGCCAGCAACAAATGCTGACACTACACATCCAAGTATAACCTGTTATGGATAGGGGGCAGTATTTTCATGGCCGGATAAAAAACGTACCCGATTTAATCTGATTATTACTCCTGCCCAGAAACTAGAATATGCATATAATTATTAGCTTTGGATAGAAAACACTCCAAAGTTTCTAAAACTGTTTGAATGGTGTCTGTGAGTATAACAGAACTCATTTGGCAGGCCAAAACCTGAGAAGATTCAAACAGGAAGCGCCCTGTCCGACCATTTCTTGGCCTTCTTGATCATCTCTAACCAAAACAGGGGATCTCTGCTGTAACGTGACACTTCCTACGGCTCCCATAGGCTCTCAGAAACCGGGAAAAAGCTGAATGGTGGCTTTGCAGCCCCTGGCTGAAAAACATTAGCGCATTTTGATAGTGGTCGATCAGAGTACAATGAGACTGAGGCGCGTGCACGAGGCGACCCCATGTTTTTATTCTTTCATCTTTGAACGTAAACAACGACTCCCGGTCGGAATATTATCGCTTTTTTACGAGAAAAATAGCATAAAAATTGATTTTAAACAGCGGTTGACATGCTTCGAAGTACGGTAATGGAATATTTAGAATGTTTTTGTCACGAAACGCGTCGGGCGCGTAACCCTTCGTCACCCTTGGATAGTGTCTTGAACGCACGAACAAAACGCCGCTATTTGGATATAACTATGGATTATTTTGAACCAAACCAACATTTGTTATTGAAGTAGCGGTCCTGGGAGTGCATTCTGACGAAGAACAGCAAAGGTAATAACATTTTTCTTATAGTAAATCTGACTTTGGTGAGGGCTAAACTTGGTGGGTGTCTAAATAGCTAGCCGTGATGGCTGGGTTATCTACTCAGAATATTGCAAAATGTGCTTTCACCGAAAAGCTATTTTAAAATCGGACATAGCAAGTGCATAAAGGAGTTCTGTATCTATAATTCTTAAAATAATTGTTATGTTTTTTGTGAACGTTTATCGTGAGTAATTTAGTAAATTCACCGGAAGTTTGCGGGGGGTATGCTAGTTCTGAATGTCACATGCTAATGTAAAAAGCTGGTTTTTGATATAAATATGAACTTGATTGAACAAAACATGCATGTATTGTATAACATAATGTCCTAGGCGTGTCATCTGATGAAGATCATCAAAGGTTAGTGCTGCATTTAGCTGTGGTTTTGTTTTTTGTGACATTATATGCTAGCTTGAAAAATGGGTGTCAGATTTTTTCAGGCTGGGTTCTCTGCTGACATAATCTAATGTTTTGCTTTCGCTGTAAAGCCTGTTTGAAATCGGACAGTGTGGTTAGATAAAGGAGAGTCTTGTCTTTAAAATGTTGTAAAATAGTCATATGTTTGAAAAATTGAAGTTTTTGGATTTTTGAGGAATTTGTAATTCGCGCCACGCCTATCATTGGATATTGGAGCAGGTGTTCCGCTAGCGGAACGTCTAGATGTAAGAGGATAACTGATTAAATTATGAAAGAGAACCATTTTTATTTGGAATTCGGTGAAGTGAGTTTTTTTAATGGATTTTTTATTTCACCTTTATTTAACCAGGTAGGCAAGTTGAGAACAAGTTCTCATTTACAACTGCAACCTGGCCAAGATAAAGCAAAGCAGGTCGACACATACAACAACACAGAGTTACACATGGAGTAAAACAAACATACAGTCAATAATACAGTAGAAAAATAAGTCTATATACAATGTGAGCAAATGAGGTGAGATAAGGGCAATAAATAGGCCCTGGTGGCGAAGTAAATACAATATACCAAGTTAAACACTGGAATGGTAGATTTGCAGTGGATTAATGTGCAAAGTAGAAATACTGGGGTGCAAAGGAGCAAAATAAATAAATAAATACAGTAGGGAAAGAGGTAGTTGTTTGGGCTAATTATAGATGGGCTATGTGTCACGTCCTGATCCTAGTAAGATGTCATTTTCTATAGTAGACTAGGTCAGGGCGTGACAGGGGGTGTTTTGGGTTGTTCTATGTTTTCTATTTCTATGTTGGGATTGTTTGGGTTGATCTCTAATTGGAGGCAGCTGATCCTCGTTGCCTCTGATTAGAGATCATATTTAAGTAGGGGTTTTTCTTCCTGGGTTTTGTGGGTAGTTGTTTTCTGTTTAGTGTATGTCACCTGACGGAACTGTTGTCGGTCATTTTGTTGTTTTTGTTTAAGTATATTCATTAAAAGTAAATATGAACACTTCACACGCCGCACCTTGGTCTCCTTTATACGACCCGCGTGACAGAATCGCCCACCAAAAAAGGACCAAGCAGAGTGCCCAGGAGGAGCAGGGATCCTGGGCCAAGGAAAGGAGAGAATGGAGGACGTCCTGGACATGGGAGGAGGTAATGGCAGGGGACAAGACCCTGCCATGGAAGCAGGTGGAGACAGCGAGGGAGGAACAGCGAGGGAGGAACGGCGATATTACGAGGAGCTAGCCCAACGAAGGAAGCACGAGAGGCATCCCCCCCAATAATTTTTTTGGGGGGGGCACACGGGAAGTTTGGCAGAGTCAGGATGGAGACCTGAGCCAACTCCCTGTGTTTACCGTGGGGAGCGAGTGACGGGGAAAGCACCGTGTTATGCGGTGATGCGCACTGTGTCGTCAGGGCGCACTCACAGGCCGGTGCGATCTGTGCCTGCGCCCTGCATTAGTCGAGCTAGGTTGAGCATCCAGCCAGAACGGGTTGTGCCAGCTCTACGCTCGAGATCTCCAGTGCACCTGCACGGCCCAGTAAATCCTGTTCCTGCTCCCCGCACTTGCCCTGAGGTGCGTGTTACTAGTCTGGCGCTTCCAAAGCCAGCCCCACGCATCAGGCCTCCAGTGCGCCTGCCCAGTCCGGGGTGTCCTGTTCCTGCTCCCCGCACTCGCCCTGAGGTGCGTGTTACTAGTCTGGCGCTTCCAAAGCCAGCCCCACGCATCAGGCCTCCAGTGCGCATCCCCAGCCCGGAGCCTCCAGCAACGCTCCTCAGTCCGGAGCCTCCAGCGACCCTCCTCAGTCCAGAGCCTCCAGTGACGCTCACAAGTACGGAGCCTCAAACAAAGCTCCTTAATCCAGAGCCTCCAGCGATGCTCCTCAACCCGGAGCCTCCAGTGACGCTCCTCAGTCCAGAGTCTCCAGCGACGCTCATCAGTACGGAGCCTCCAGCGACGCTCCCCAGTCCGGAGCCTCCAGCGACGCTCCCCATCCGGAGCCTCCAGCGACGCTCCCCAGTCCGGAGCCTCCAGCGAAGGTCCGCAGCCCAGAGTCTTCAACGGCGGTCCGCAGCCCAGAGTCTTCAGCGGCGGTCCGCAGCCCAGAGTCTTCAGCGGCGGTCCGCAGCCCAGAGTCTTCAGCGACGGTCCGCAGCCCAGAGTCTTCAGCGACGGTCCGCAGCCCAGAGTCTTCAGCGGCGGTCCTCAGCCCAGAGCCTTCAGCGGCGGTCCGCAGCCCAGAGCCTTCAGCGGCGGTCTGCAGCCCAGAGCCTCTAGCAATGATCTACAGTCCGGTTCTTTCGACGACGATCCACGGACAGGTGGTAAAGAAGCAGAGGGATCAGTAGGTGGAGTGGGGGAGGCGCTAGATAAGAAGGTTCTGGGTACTGCATATGAGCTGCCATAGACATTAGTCGCCCACCCTACCCTCCCTTTGTGTTTTGCGGTCTCCAACCGCATACTGTCCAATTTCAAAAAGGCTTTACAACGAAAGCAAAACATTAGATTATGTCAGCAGAGTACCCAGCCAGAAATAATCAGACACCCATTTTTCAAGCTAGCATATAATGTCACAAAAAACAAAACCACAGCTAAATGCAGCACTAACCTTTGATGATCTTCATCAGATGACACTCCTAGGACATTATGTTATACAATACATGCATGTTTTGTTCAATCAAGTTCATATTTATATCAAAACCAGCTTTTTACATTAGCATGTGACGTTCAGAACTAGCATACCCCCCGCAAACTTCCGGTGAATTTACTAAATTACTCACGATAAACGTTCACAAAAAACATAACAATTACTTTAAGAATTATAGATACAGAACTCCTTTATGCACTCGCTATGTCCGATTTTAAAATAGCTTTTCGGTGAAAGCACATTTTGCAATATTCTGAGTAGATAGCCCGGCATCACAGGGCTAGCTATTTAGACACCCACCAAGTTTAGCCCTCACCAAAGTCAGATTTACTATAAGAAAAATGTTATTACCTTTGCTGTTCTTCGTCAGAATGCCCTCCCAGGACTTCTACTTCAATAACAAATGTTGGTTTGGTTCAAAATAATCCATAGTTATGTTTGAATATCCTCTGTTTTGTTCGTGCATTCAAGACACTATCCGAAAGGGTAAAGAAGGGTGACGGGCCCGACGCGCTTCGTGACAAAAAAATTCTAAATATTCCATTACCGTACTTCGAAGCATGTCAACCGCTGTTTAAAATCAATATTTATGCCATTTTTCTCGTAAAAAAGCGATAATATTCCGACCGGGAAACCGTGTTTTAGTTCAAAGAGAGAGAAAATAAAACATGGGGTCGCCTCGTGCACGCACCTCAGTCTCATTGTCCTCTGATAGACCACTTACCAAAGGCGCTAATGTTTTTCAGCCAGGGGCTGCAAAGACATCATTCAGCTTTTTCCCGGGTTCTGAGAGCCTATGGGAGCCGTAGGAAGTGTCACGTTACAGCAAAGATCCTAAGTTTTCAATAAAGAGAGTCAAGAAGCCCAAGGAATGGTCAGAGAGGGCACTTCCTGTACAGAATCTTCTCAGGTTTTTGCCTGCCATATGAGTTATGTTATACTCACAGACACCATTCAAACAGTTTTAGAAACTTTAGGGTGTTTTCTATCCAAAGCCAATAATTATATGCATATTCTAGTTTCTGGGCAGTAGTAATAACACACTGAACTCTATCAGAGAAGTAGTTGGTGAACCAGGCGAGGCAATAATTTGAGAAACCAAGGCTGTTGAGTCTGCCGATGAGGATGTGGTGATTGACAGGTCATTGAATCTGGCTGCACAGTTTTGTTTCTTATCGATGGCGGTTAAGATATCGTTTAGGACCTTGAGCGTGGCTGAGGGGCACCCATGACCAGCTCTGAAACCAGATTGCATAGCGGAGAAGGTACGGTGGGATTCGAAATGGTCGGTAATCTGTTTGTTGACTTGGCTTTCGAAGACCTTAGAAAGGCAGGGTAGGATAGATATAGGTCTGTAGCAGTTTGGGTCAAGAGTGTCCCCCCCCTTTGAAGAGGGGGATGACCGCAGCTGCTTTCCAATCTTTGGGAATCTCAGACGACACGAAGGAGAGTTTGAACAGGCTAGTAATAGGGGTTGCAACAATTTGGCAGATCATTTTAGAAAGAAAGGGTCCAGATTGTCTAGCCCGGCTGATTTGAAAGGGGTCCAGATTTTGCAGCTCTTTCAGAACATCAGCTGACTGGATTTGGGAGAAGGAGAAATGGGGAAGGCTTGGGCGAGATGCTGTGGGGGGTGCAGTGCTGTTGAACGGGATAGGGGTAGCCAGGTGGAAAGCAAGGCTAGCCGTAGAAAAATGCTTATTGAAATTCTCAATTATAGTGGATTTATCGGTGGTGACAGAGTTTCCTATCCTCAGTGTGTTTGGCAGCTGGGAGGAGGTGCTTTTATTCTCCATGGACTTTAGTGTCCCAGAACTTTTTTGAGTTTGTGTTACAGGAAGCAAATTTCTGCTTGAAAAAGCTAGCCTTGGCTTTTCTAACTGCCTGTGTATATTGGTTTCTAACTTCCCTAAAAAGTTGCATATCACGGGAGCTGTTCGATGCTAATGCAGAACGCCACAGGATGGTTTTGTGTTGGTTAAGGGCAGTCAGGTCTGGAGAGAACCAAGGGCTATATCTGTTCCTGGTTCTAAATTTCTAGAATAGGTTGTGCTTATTTAAGATGGTGAGGAAGGCATTCAAAAAAAATAACCAGGCATCCTCTACTGACGGGATGAGGTCAATATCCTTCCAGGATAACCGGGCCAGGTCGATTAGAAAGGCCTGCTCGCTGAAGTGTTTCAGGGAGCGTTTGACAGTGATGTGTGGAGGTCGTTTGACCGCTGACCCATTATGGATGCAGGCAATGAGGCAGTGATTGCTGAGATCTTGGTGTAAAACAGCAGAGGTGTATTTGGAGGGCAAGTTGGTTAGGATGATATCTGTGAGGGTACCCATGTTTACGGATTTGGGGTTGTACCTGGTAGGTTCATTGATAATTTGGGTGAGATTGAGGGCATCAAGCTTAGATTGTAGGATGGCTGGGGTGTTAAGCATGTCCCAGTTTTGGTCACCTAGCAGCATGAGCTCTGAAGATAGATGGGGGCAATCAGTCCACATATGGTGTCCAGAGCACAGCTGGGGGCAGAGGGTGGTCTATAGCAAGCGGCAACGGTGAGAGACTTGTTTTTAGAGAGGTGGATTTTTAAAAGTAGAAGTTCAAATTGTTTGGGTACAGACCTGGATAGTAGGACAGAACTCTGCAGGCTATCTCTGCAGTAGATTGCAACACCGCCCCCTTTGGCCGTTCTATCTTGTCTGAAAATGTTGTAGTTAGGGATGGACATTTCTGGGTTTTTGGTGGTCTTCCTAAGCCAGGATTCAGACACGGCTAGGACATCCGGGTTGGCAGAGTGTGCTAAAGAAGTGAATAAAACAAACTTAGGGAGGAGGCTTCTAATGTTAACATGCATAAAACCAAGGCTATTACGGTTACAGAAGTCATCAAAAGAGAGCGCCTGGGAATAGGAGTGGAGCTAGGCACTGCAGGGCCTGGATTCACCTCTACATCGCCAGAGGAACAGAAGAGGAGTAGGATAAGGGTACGGCTAAAAGCTATGAGAATTGGTCGTCTAGGACGTCTGGAACAGAGAGTAAAAGGAACAGGTTTCTGGGGGCGATAAAATAGCTTCAAGGCATAATGTGCAGATAACGGTATGGTAGGATGTGAATACAGTGGATGTAAACCTAGGCATTGAGTGATGATGAGAGAGATATTGTCTCTAGAAACATCATTGAAACCAGGTGCTGTCATCGCATGTGTGGGTGGTGGAACTGAAAGTTTGGATAAGGTATAATGAGCAGGGCTAGAGGCTCTACTGTGAAATAAGCCAATAAACACTAACCAGAACAGCAATGGACAAGGCATATTGACATTAAGGAGAGGCATGCTTAGCCGAGTGATCATAAGGGTCCAGTGAGTAGTGACGTTGGTTGGGGTCACGGTTATTCAGCTAGCCGGGCCATGGGTAGCAAGCTGGCAGAAGATTGAGGTCTGTTTTTAGCCACCTTGTGCGTTTCCATCGGTAGATTAGTGGGGTTCTTTGTGGTAGAGGGGACCAATCCAATTGGCAAAATAGTTATAGTTATAGTGGCCCAAGAAAATTGTCCGATAGACCTATTCAGATAGCAGCCGGTAAGACAGCTAACGATTAGCGGGCCGCAGTTAGCAGATGGGCGTTCAGGTTACATCGCGACGGAGCCAGTTGGATAACTCCCTCGGGCAGATAACGTCGGTAGTCCAGTCGTGAAGGCCCGGTGGGGCTCCGCATCGGCAGTAAAACTGGGCTGGATAGGTGATTATAGCCCAGGAGTGGCTGATGTAACTCTTCAGCTGGCTAGCTCCGGAATAATTGGTGTTTGCTCTGGGACCGACGTTAGCCAATAGTCACTCGGATAGCAGCTAGCTAGGTGGAAGATCCGAGTGTGGAACAAGTGAAAAAATAATTGTCTATCAACCATGACAAGCCAACGGGGTCTGACAACTTGAATGGAAAATTACTGAGGATAATAGCGGACGATATTGCCACTCCTATTTGCCATATTTTCAATCTAAGCCTACTAGAAAGTGTGCGCACTCAGGCCTGGAGGGAAGCAAAAGTAATTCCGCTACCTAAGAATAGTAAAGCCCCCTTTACTGGCTCCAAAAGAAACCAATCAGCCTGTTACCAACTTTCATGGAAATTCTACACAGGGATATTCAAAGTCAATCTTAAATGAATCGTTGTTAATTATCAGCATGCTGGAGAGGACATAGTCAAATTTTGATGCATAAAGTACCAGTCTGAAGTGAAGTCCCGTTAGTCCTCTTATATACTGCAGACAAGTTATCTTTGTATGATTTAGCTTATTTGCATGATTTGCATGATATAGCGTAAAGCCATAACACATATGTTTTTCCAGCAGCAGACTATGATCGATAATGTCAAAAGCTGCACTGAAGTCTAACAAGACAGCCCCCACAATCATTTTATCATCAATTTCTCTCAGCCAATCATCAGTAATTTGTGTAAGTGCTGTGTGTCCGTCCATATAAGCATGCTGAAATTCTGTTGTCAATTTGTTTACTGTGAAATAGCATTGTATCTAGTCAAACACTATTTTTCCAGAAGTTTACTAAGGGTTGGTAACAGACTGATTGGTCGGCTATTTGAGCCAGTAAAGGGGACTTTACTATTCTTGGGTAGCGGAACAACTTTAGCTTCCCTCCAGGCCTGAGGGCACACACTCTCTCGTAGGCTTAAATTGAAGATGTGGCAAATAGGAGTGGCAATATCGTATGCTATTATCCTCAGCAATTTTCCATCTAGATTGTCGGACCCTGGTGGCTTGTCATTGTTGATAGGCAACAATAATTTTTTCACGTCTTCCACACTAACTTTACGGAATTCAAAAGTACAATTCTTGTCTTTCATAATTTGGCTCTATATACTTGGATGTGTAGTGTCAGCGTTTGTTGCTGGCATGATATACCTAAGTTTGCTTATCTTGTCAATGAAAAAGTCATTAAAGTAGTTGGCAATATCAGTGGGCTTTGTGATGAATGAACCATCTGATTCAATAAATGAAAGAGCCGAGTTGGCTTTTTTTCCCAAAAATTTCATTTAAGGTACCCCAAAGCTTTTTACTATCATTCTTTATATAATTTATCTTTGTTTCATAGTGTAGGTTATTTTTATTTTTATTTAGTTTAGTCATAGGATTTCTTATTTTGCAGTACGTTTGCCAATCAGTTGGGCTGCCAGACTTAATTGCCATACCTTTTGCCTCATCCCTCTCAACCGTAACATTTTTCAATTCCTCATCAATCCAAGGGGATTTAACAGTTTTTACAGTCATTTTCTTAGTGGGTGCGTGCTTATTAGTAAGTGGAATAAGTGGTTTCATAAATGCGTCAAGTGCAGCGTCTGGTCTCTCCTCAGATAAACACCACAGACCAGCAAATATTCTTTACATCATCAACATATGAATCACTACAAAACTTATTGTATGACTTCTTATACACTATATTAGGCCAAGCCTTTGGAACTTTGGTTTTCCTAGATATGGCTATTATATTGTGATCACTACATCCTATGGATTTAGATACTACTTTAAAGCAAATACCTGCAACGTCAGTAAAAATGTGATTAATACATGATGATTTAATTCCTGTGCTGTTTGTAACTACCCTGGTAGGTTGACTGACAACCTGATTCAGGTTACAGGCACTGGTTACAGTTTGAAGTTTTTTCCTGAGTGGGCAGCTTGATGATAGCCAGGCAATATTTAAATCACCCAGAAAATATACTTCTCTGTTGATATCACATACATTATCAAGCATTTCACACATATTATACAGATACTGACTGTTAGCACTTGGTGGTCTATAGCAGCTTCCAACAAGAATGGGCTTTAGGTGAGGCAGATGAACCTGTAGCCATATTACTTCAACAGTATTTAACATTAGATCGTCTCTAAGCTTTACAGGAATGTGGTTCTGAATACAGACCGCAACACCACCTTCGTTGGCATTTCTGTCTTTTTGGTAGATGTTATAACCATGTATTGCTACCACTGTATCATCAAAGGTATTATCTAAGTGAGTTTCAGAGATAGTCAGAATATGAATTTCATCTGTTACAAGCAAGTTATTAACTTAATGGACCTTGTTTCTCAGGATGCATATGTTAATATGGGCTATTTTTAGCACTTTTCTGGGTTGCTTGATTGTTTTTAATGCTTTACTGGGAAGCTTATCAGAGGTAGACTTTCTCGTGTTATTTACATTGGAGCTGATGGTGCAGGGTGAGCTGGATAAAGTGGTCTTCCTACTATTGCACACCACCTAAGTGCTAACAGTGTAACTCTGGTTTATAGGCTCATGATTACTGCTTACAATAGCTGTAGGATAAACAGATGTATTCGGTGCAATTAGGGGTACATAAATTAAATTACTTACATTGTGTTTGCCAATGCCCCTAAGATCATGTACATTTGATGCAGCATTATGACGACTCATTGTCACAATGGTAGGGATTAACTGAGCTGGTCTTGGATCATTTACCAGTCATTGTTTCAACGCAGCCTTGAAATGCGTGGACAGAGTCCAGGAGCCAAGATGATTTGGATTGACTCCGTCATTCCTGTAGAGTATCTGCTGTTTCCAGAAGGTGTCAAAAGTTATCAATAAAAGTGACTCCAGCAGAGCTACAGTAGTCTTTTCGCCAGATGTGTAATGCCAGCAGTCTGCTGAATCTTTCACACCTGCGGCCCAACGATGGTACTGGACCTGAAATTATTGGCCGTGTTTTGGAGTCTTTTAGTGCTAAAATCAGTTCTTTAAGATCCATTTTCAAATGTTCTGAGCTAGCCCTCATGTTGTCGTTTGACCCCACATGGATTACGACAGTGTCAGCTCCCGGCATCTGTGGTAGAACAGTCGGAAGCAGCCTCGTTATGTCCTGTACTCGTGCTCCTGTGTAGCACAGGGTTTTTGCCTTGGGGACCGAGATGTTTCTCACCATAGAGCTGCCTATGATGACAGCTGGTGATGTTGAATGGGCCAGTCTCTCAGGCAGCCTCACGGTCTGGTTAGGATCTGAACCCGAGGTAGAAGCCACCGGAGATGGAGACAGAGCCGAGGACGAAGACGCAGGTACCTCCGAATCCGATCTTGATTGGGAAGCCACCACTGACGAAGGCGCCGATACCTCTGGATCCAGAGCGGCAAAGCTGTTTCTGGTCTGTGTCAGTTCCGGGCTCAACATCTCCATGGAGACCCCCGTTTTCAGAGGACATCTTCTTCGACTTACACGGCGAGTGACGTACCTCCATGGCTGGTTGGGTGGGTCAACATCAGCTGCAACACCTAACAAAGAGCTGCAGTTAGTTTTAGGATGGGTGGCAAGGAATAAGTCAGTCCTAAATATTTCAAAAACTAAAAGTATTGTATTTGGGACAAATCATTCACTAAACCCTAAACCTTGAAATTGAGCAAGTTGAGGTGACTAAACTGCTTGGAGTAACCCTGGATTGTAAACTGTCATAGTCAAAACATGTTGATACAACAATAGCTAAAATGGGGAGAAGTCTGTCCATAATAAAGCCCTGCTCTGCCTTGTTAACAAAACTATCAACAAGGCAGGTCCTACAGGCCCTAGTTTTGTCACACCTGGACTACTGTTCAGTCGTGTGATCGGGTGCCACAAAGAGGGACCTCGGAAAATTACAATTGGCACAGAATAGGGCAGCACGGCTGGCCCTTAAATGTACATGGAGAGCTAACATTAATAATATGCATGTTAATCTCTCATAGCTCAAAGTGGAGGAGAGATTGACTTCATCATTACCTGTTTTTGTAAGAAGTGTTGACTGGCTGAATGCACCAAGGTGTCTGTTTAAACTACTAGCACATAGCTCGGACGCCCATGTATACCCCACAAGACATGCTACCAAAGGTCTCTTCACAATCCCCAAGTCAATAACAGACTATGGGAGGTGCACAGTACTACATAGAGCCCTGGCTATGTGGAACTCTATTCCACATCAGGCAACTGATGCAAGCAGTAAAATCAGATTTATACAACAGATACAAATACACCTTATGGAACGTCGGAGACTGTGAAGAGACACACATACAGTACTGTCACGCCCTGATCTGTTTCACCTGTCCTTGTGCTTATCTCCATCCCCTCCAGGTGTCGCCCATCTTCCCCACTTATCCTCCATAGGTATTTATACCTGTGGTTTCTGTTTGTCTGTGCCAATTTGTCTCGTTTGTCAAGCTTACCAGCGTTCGTCCTGTCAGCTCCTGTCTTTTCCTAGACTCTTTTTTCTCGTCCTCATGGTTTTTGACCCTTGCCTGCCCTGACCTTGTACCCGCCCCCCTGACCACTCTGCCCGTTCCTGATCCTGCCTCAGTCAGGTATTCGTGGCTGAGTAGAGAAGTTTTCGAGGCTCCTGTGTCCGGGAGAGAGGATGCCCGGAAGTTACTCCAGCTTCGGCAGGACACCCTCAGTGTGGCAGACTATGCAGTGGAGTTCCGCTC
Organism: Salmo trutta; assembly: GCF_901001165.1. Taxonomy (NCBI): domain Eukaryota; kingdom Metazoa; phylum Chordata; class Actinopteri; order Salmoniformes; family Salmonidae; genus Salmo; species Salmo trutta. Next base: position 1,070,249 of record NC_042988.1, read on the forward strand.
GCTAGCAGAGGGTACCTGGAACACAGAAGCGCTGTTCAACACGTTCCTGCACGGATTATCGGAGGAGGTAAAGGATGAGCTGGCAGCCTGAGAACTACCGATGGATCTCGACTCACTCATCGCTTTAACCATCCGGATCGATGGTCAGCTATGGGCACGTAGGAGGGAGAAGAGGTCCGATTGTGGTCCCAATCGCTCACTCAGGGATCCCACCTTGCAGCTGATGAACTCCGGAAGATCCCGACGTCTACGTCCCCGAGAGGATCCGAGCTTACCCGAGTCCCTCCAAGAGCCTCCGGAGTCTGCCGATTCACCTCTTCCCGAGCCGATGCAGCTCGGCAGGTTTAGGCTGTCTCCAGCCGAACGCATACCAGACTTGAGACCCAGAGTCGTCTGTATTGCAGTATTGCCGGTCATTTTGTGTACCCTCCGTACCTGTCCTACCTTTTCTGTGTCTAGAGGGTCAAAAACCAGGAGGACGACCCAGTACCCGCCCGCCTGACCACTCTGCCCGTCCCTGAGCCTGCCTGCCGTCCTGTACCTTTGCTCCACCTCTGCCTGTCTCTGACCTTGAGCCTGCCTGCTGTCCTGTACCTTTGCTCCTACTCTGGATTATCGACACCTGCCTGCTTTGCCTGCCTTGCCCTGTCGTTTGCCTGCCACTGTGGTTACAATAAACATTGTTACTTCACACAGTCTGCACTTGGGTCTTACCTTGATTCCTGATACAGTACACATGATAAGACACACACTTTACACACATACACATGGATGTTTTTTGTAATATATGGGAATGTGGAGTAGTGGCCTAAGGGAACACACTAAATGTAAATGGTGAAGTGTTATGAAATGTCATGTAATATTTTAAACTGTAAGTAAATGCCTTATGTTGCTGGACCTCAGGAAGAATAGCTGCTGCCTTGGCTAATGGAGATCCTTAATAATTACAAATGCAAACCAGTGTGCCTGGAACCTACTACCATACCCAGTTCAAAGGCACTTAAATCTTGAATCTAGCCCATTCACCCTCTGAACAGCACACATACTGTACACAATCCATGTCTCAATTGTCTCAAGGCTTAAAAATCCTTCTTTAACCGGTGTCCTCTCCTTCATCTGCACTGATTTGAGGTGGATTTAACAAGATTTAACATCAACAATATGAAGGGTGGTACTCAGTGATGTGTTGGATTTTCCCTAAACATAATACTTTGTATTGAGGACATAAAATGTATTTCTTTGTCACATTTTAGGCATATTTACTTTAGTGCCTTATTGCAAACAGGATGCATGTTTTGGAATATGTTTTGTACTTACTCCGCAATAATCATCTAAGTGACAGAGTAAAAAGAAGGAAGCCTGTACAGAATTCAAATAGTGTTTCTATGGGCTATAGTAGTAATGGGCCATAGTAGTAGTATTTAGATTTTGGTATGACCATCTTAAAACAATTCCATATGTTAGCTTAGTAGAATCCCCCCTCCATTTTGACATTATGGAGTATTGTGTATAGGCCAGTGAAGATCTCAATGTATTCAATTTTAATTTCAGACTGTAGCACAACAAAATGTGGAAAAAGTAAAGAGGTGTGAATACTTTCTGGAAATTGATCCACCTACAAAAGAGGGGTTCCGCGGGCCGCAAGTTGCCAATCTCTGGTTTAAACACTCTTCCCTGATTGCAGGTACAACCACCAACCCTACTCAGGCTGTACCACAGCTTGGGCAGACTGAGCCTGCAGCCACTGTGATGCTACCAGGGGTGCTAACCACGGCCCTGACCTCATCGCCTCCAGTTAGCCTATCAGGAGCAGGGAAAACTGTAACATCATCACCCACAGAGGAGGAGACGACAACCACTTTGATCACCACAACAACCATCACCACGGTGCACATGCCGGGTAAATGCATTGTGTGATTGCAAGCCTAACATGTTAGGATGATGGTAGTGTTTCATAGGCATTACTTTCATAAGGTTGAGATATTTGTGCATTTTCAGTCAAGTGTCCTGACTTTCTCTCTCCAGTGCAGTGCAATGCCAGTCTCTCTGGGATGGAGGGCATTGTGGAGTCTCCAGATCCTCTCTCTTCATCCCCTTACTCTCCTCTGGAGTGCACCTACAGCATCACAGTGTATCCGGGTTATGGAGTGGAAATTCAGGTAAGTTACCGTTAGTCATCATCATCATACCACTATTGTTTGTTTTTTATTTTTTGCACACAACAAAAATACAAAGCAATGGGATGAGAGTTTAAGAAGCAAGTGAAAAGTGCATGTATGGGAAAGGGTCTGGAAAGGCTCCTTGATGTTGTAGGCACAAAGCATCTAATGAAGGGGGCTATGCTTTTATACTGATTGGTTCTCTTGTGTCTTTCTCACTCAAACAACCACTTGGACAGCCAAAAATCACATTTTGGTTTTCATAAATTTTTACGATATAGCCAATTTTGACTTTGTGGCTGTGAACTCTAGTGGAAAACGTTTATCAAGCACATAGGCTTGAAAATCACAGCACCAGTTTAAGCACCACCTTCTCCCAATACTGATTTGTCAAAATAATCAATGAAGAAAACCCAGAATCAGGAACTACTCCAGTGTTGCCAATTTAGCAACCTTGTCAGTATATTTAGTGAGTTTTCAGACCCCTCCAACAACTTTTAGTGGTAAAAGATTCAAGCAAGAAATACAGTCATTTTGCGGGCTGCCTTCAGGGAGTTGGACACTGAGGGATTCTATGGTTTTGATAGCATTTAGCTAGTCTTGCTTATACCAGCCTCTCTACGTCCTTGATGTGAGAGTCTGGAACGGCTACTTTGATGTGTCGGCAAGAAGCGACCATAATGAAGGGGCTGTGTGCCCTCAGACTTCAAAGCAGCATCCTACGCTGGTAGGATATCCCCGTTTTGAATTTAATCATGATCTATTGTTTTACATAGGACCGCTTAAGCACTTCCGCTTCCAGGATAAGCAAACACACACAGTGGCTAGCTTGCACAAACTTTCAGAGTTCGGACATCGTTTTCCACTAATCCATTTTTTATTTTTGTATTTATCTATTCAGGGAAAACACATTGAGACCATGGTCGAAGGAGACCATGGTCTCAATGGGTTTTCCCTGAATTAACTGATGACCTAGTAACGGAGTACTGTAACTGTTTTTCATAAATGTTGAGTTTTGTATTGATTGCTGTTTTGTTTGACATTGTGTTGGTTGTTGTATTGTTGCTATCAGGACCCCCTTGCGAAGGAGCAAGGGGGTCCACCACTACCACATATCTACAGTACAAAATCCATGTGTATGTGTGTGTATAGCATGTGTCTGTGCCTATGTATGTGTTGCTTCACAGTCCCCGCTGTTCCATATGGTGTATTTTTATCTGTTTTTTAAATCTAATTTTACTGCTTGGTAATGATGGACTGTCATTTCTCTTTCCTTATTTGAGCTGTTCTTGCCATAATATGGACTTGGTCTTTTACCAAATAGGGCTGTCTTCTGTATACCATCCCTACCTTGTCACAACACAACTGATTGGCTCAAATGCATTAAGAAGGAAAGAAATTCCACAAATTAACATTTAACAAGGCAACCCTATTCATGTAAATGCATTCCAGGTGACTACCTCATGAAGCTGGTTGAGAGAATGCCAAGAGTGTGCAAAGCTGAAAAAAATATATATTTTGATTTGTTTAACACTTTTTCGGTTACTAAATGATTCCATGTGTGTTATTTCATAGTTTCGATGTATTCACTATTATTCTACAATGTACAAAATAGTCAAAATAAAGAAAAACCCTTGAATGAGTAAGTGTTCTAAAACTTTTGACTGGTACTGTATGTACAGTTGAAGTCAGAAGTTTACATACACTTTAGCCAAGTACATTTAAACTCAGTTCTTCACAATTCCTGACATTTAATCCTAATAAAAATTCCCTGTTTTAGGCCAGTTAGGATCACCACTTTATTTTAAGAATGTGAAATGTCAGAATAATAGTAGAGAGAATGATTTATTTCAGCTTTTATTTATTTCATCACATTCCCAGTGGGTCAGAAGTTTACATATACTCAATTAGTATTTGGTAGCATTGCCTTTAAATTGTTTAACTTGGGTCAAAGGTTTCAGGTAGCCTTCCACAAGCTTCCCGCAATAAGTTGGGTGAATTTTCACCCATTCCTCCTGACAGAGCTGTTGTAACTGAGTCAGACCTTGCTCGCACATGTTTTTCAGTTCTGCCCACAAATTTTCTATTAGATTGAGGTCAGGGCTTTGTGATGGCCACTCCAATACCTTGACTTTGTTGTCCTTAAGCCATTTTGCCACAACTTTGGAAGTATGCTTGGAGTCAATGTCCATTTGGAAGACCCATTTGCGACCAAGCTTTAACTTCCTGACTGATGTCTTGAGATGTTGCTTCAATATATCCACATAATGTTCTGTCCTCATGATGCCATCTATTTTGTGAAGTGCACCAGTCCCTCCTGCAGCAAAGCACCCCCACAACATGATGCTGCCAACCCCGTGCTTCACGGTTGGGATGGTGTCTTCGGCTTGCAAGCCTCACCCTTTTTCCTCCAAACAAAACAATGGTCATTATGGCCAAACAGTTCTATTTTTGTTTCATCAGACCAGAGGACATTTCTCCAAAAAGTACGATCTTTGTCCCCATGTGCAGTTGCAAACCGTAGTCTGGCTTTTTTATGGCGGTTTGGAGCAGTGGCTTTTTCCTTGCTGAGCGGCCTTTCAGGTTATGTCGATATAAGACTCGTTTTACTGTGGATATAGATACTTTTGTACCTGTTTCCTCCAGCATCTTCACAAGGTCCTTTGCTGTTGTTCTGGGATTGATTTGCACATTTCACACCAAAGTACGTTCATCTCTAGGAGACAGAACACGTCTCCTTCCTGAGCGGTATGACGGCTGCGTGGTCCCATGGTCTTCATACTTGCATACTATTAATTGTACAGATGAACATGCATTTGGAAATTGCTCCCAAGGATTAACCAGACTTGTGGAGGTCCACAATGTTTTTTCTGAGGTAATGGCTGATTTCCTTTGATTTTCCTTTGATGTCAAGCAAAGAGGCACTGAGTTTGAAGGTAGGCCTTGAAATATATCCACAGGTACACCTCCAATTGACTCAAATTATGTCAATTAGCCTATCAGAAGCTTCTAAAGCCATGACATAATTTTCTGGAATTTTCCAAGCTGTTTAAAGGCACAGTCAACTTAGTGTATGTAAACTTCTGACCCACTGGAATTGTGATACAGTGAAATAATCTGTCTGTAAACAATTGTTGGAAAAATGAGTTGTGTCATGCACAAAGTAGATGTCCTAACCGACTTGCCAAAACTATAGTTTGTTAACAAGAAATTTGTGGAGTGGTTGAAAAACTACTTTAATGACTCCAACCTAAGTGTATGTAAAGTTCCTACTTCAACTGTATGTGCTGAGAGAAGGACAGTGCACCATCTAGCCATACTCCCAAGTACTTGTATGAGGGGACTACCAAAAGCTCTAAACCCTCAGAGGTAGTAATGACACCTGTGGTAAGAGGGGCGTTCTTCTTACCAAATCACATGACCTTTGTTTTGGAGGTGTTCAGAACAAGGTTAAGGGTAGAGAAAGCTTATTGGACACTAAGAAAGCTTTGTTGTAGAGTATTTAACACAAAATCCAGGGAGGGGCCAGCTGAGTATACGACTATCATCTGCATATAAATGGATGAGAGAGCTTCCTGATGCCTGAGCTATGTTGTTGATGTAAATTGAGAAGAGCGTGGGGCCTAGGATTGAACCTTGGGGTACTCCCTTGGTTACAGGCAGTGGCTGAGACAGCAGATTTTCTGACTTTTTACACTGAACTCTTTGTGAGAGGTAGTTAGCAAACCAGGCCAAAGACCCCTCAGAGACACCAACACTCGACACAATAATGGAATGGTCTACCGTATCAAAAGCTTTGGCCAAGTCAATAAAAATAGCAGCAAAATATTGCTTAGAATCAAGGGCAATGGTGGCATCATTGAAGACCATTTAGGTTGCAGTGACACATCCATAACCTGAGCGGAAACCAGATTGCTTACCAGAGATAATACTATAGACATCAAGAAAGCCAATCAGTTGATTATTGACAAGTTTTTCAACACTTTTGATAAACAGGGCAAAATAGAAATAGGCCTATAACAGTTAGGATCAGCTTGATCTCCCCCTTTAAATGAAGGAGGAACTATGGCTGCCTTCCAAGCAATGGGAACCTCCCCAGAAAGGAGAGACAGGTTAAAATGTTTGGAGAAAGGCTTGGCGATGATAGGGGCAACAACATTAAAGAAGAAAGGGTCTAAACAATCTGACTCAGATGTTTTTTTGGGGTGAAGTTTAAGAAGCTCCTTTATCACCTTGGACTCAGTGACTGCCTGCAGGGAGAAACCTTGTAGCAGGGTAGGGGGAAAAGAGGAAGAAACATCGGGGATAGTCACATTAGAAGGGGTGGGAGATGAGGAAATGTTGGACGCGCAGGGAGGCATGGCTGAGTCAAATAGGAATCCTGACTTAATGAAGTGGTGATTAAAGAGCTCAGCCATGTGCTTCTTGTCAGTAACAACCACATCATCAACATTAAGGGACATGGGCAGCTGTGAGGAGGAGGGTTTATTCTCCAGGTCTTTAACCGTTTTCCAGATCTTCTTGGGGTTAGACCCGCAGAGAGAGAACTGCTCCTTAAAATAACTAATTTTGGCCTTCCCGGGTAACCTGAGTGCACTTATTTCTCATTTGCCTGTACAATAGCCAGTCAGCCTGAGTATGCGTGTGCCGAGCCTTTCTCCAAATGTAACTCTTGAGGTGGAGTAACTCTGCAAGATCACGGTCGAACAAGGGGCTGAACCTGTTTTTAATTCTCATTTTTAACAATACCATTACCATTGAAAATATAAAAAAAGAAGGTCCAAGCGTCTTCTACTGGGGTAGAGGAGAAATAAAAAGTAGGCGGGCTTGGATTTCCCAGCTACCTGTTTGCTCAGAGTAGTCCTCTGCAAGCAAACAGTTGCAGTATACATCATGTGAAATCCATTTGACATTGGGGAGAACCAGTTTTGAATAAGTAAACATGGTGGTTGGCAACCAGTGTTAGGCATTTTTACTCCTCAATGATTCCTAAATGAGTCACTAGATGTCCACCATCTCCCCTCTCCCCAGGTGAAGAAAGTGAAACTGTCCAAGGACGAGTCCCTGACTATCCTTGGCTATGGAGGGACGGGACCAGAACTCTTAGCCAATGAGACCCTAATGAGTGACGGTCAGGTGATTCGAAGCTCAACCAATCAGGTGCAGATTTACTACCGCAGTCTCCGGCAGACCGATCATGGCATGTTCAGCCTACACTATCAAGGTAAATTCAGAGTGGCGTCTTTTCTTTTTCCAATAAAATATTTTTTAGTCAATAAAATGTTCTTATAAGGGTGCAGTCCACAACAAGGAGGTTATTATTTTAGTTTAATAAAAAAAAATGAAACAAAGACGTCATTTTTCGCATGAATTATCAAGGTATTCCATCCCAGTGAGCGGTTTGAGTGTTACTGTTTGTTTACATGTCATTCTGCCTTGTTTTGTGCAATTAATCTGTAGCTCTCTCTCTTTCCTCCATATTTCTCACTCCCTTAATATGTTCTACATGCAACAGCCTTCCTCCTCTCCTGCTCATTCCCTCTTTCTCCTGAGGGAGGGGGTGTGACAGTAACGGACATCCACCCCGGAGGCCAGGCCCACTTCCACTGTGACCCTGGCTTCCAGGTCAGGGGCCACGAGGTAGCCACTTGCTTGAACATGACTCAACCTCATTGGAGCTCTCCTGAACCTCAGTGTGTGGGTCAGTGTCCGCTATCTTCTGACAGTAGAATCTTTGACCATGTCAATATGATTCAACAATTGTCTGGCCTGCACAGAAAATGTGTATCTGAAACGTACAATGCAGCTTTGTTGTGGCCAGCATGGGTACTGTAAGCTCATGAGAAATTATGTTTGTCCACGGAAGGCCCCACATCTCACACAGTTGAGGGAAGTGTTGATGTTTCTGTGGCTGGCCCCAATGCCAGTGTCCATACACAGTGTGTATAACTCTTGATTGTTCTTCCCAACTGTCAGCTGTGTCATGTGGAGGGTGGATCCGAAATGCGACCGTGGGTAGAATCTTCTCGCCGCCTCCTCCATCTGCGAGTAACCACAGCAACGGCAATAATCTGAGCTGCCATTGGCTACTGGAGGCCAGGGAGGGACACAGGCTTCACCTCCACTTTGAGAGGGTTGCTCTGGACGAGGATGATGATAAGTAAGTTAAGATGTTAAATGGGCAATCTGCGATTGCTACATCAATTTCTTTACTTTTAAATTCACGATATATATATTTTAATCCTTGAAGAATATAATTTATAAATGCCTCATGAGCTTCAACTGTTTTACCCCATCAGTACCCAAAATATAACCTTGTTTTTACTTCTATGTAAACAAACACTGTATAACATCAAAACATGTAGAAGTCTCATGGATGGTCAGTCTATGAATTTGAGAGTGGTTACATTTCTCCAGCCCCATCCCTCAGCTATTTACCAAATCAGTGACAGGGTGACAGCGGTGTTATTGTTTAAACTGCAGATTCAGCTGCTCAATTCTACAAAAATCATGTAAAACCCATCTTAGTACAATTCTATTTTCTAACCCAGTACTGTGTATTGGTTAGATAATAAATTCCTTCTCATGGTCTTTGAAAAAGTGAAGTTGCAAAAGTACAACAATAATCTGGCTGCATTGTATTGTGAGTTCCCTGCTAAAAAAAAATACAGCATAGACCATCATAGGCTGGTCCAGTATAGATGCTGGTTTTGCTGGTGACCAGCCTTCGCTGAGCCTTCACTGTGTTTTTGCTGGTGACCTGCTTTCACTGTGTTTTGGACACTGGTGTTCTGACAAACAGAGTGAAAAACGAACGGAGTACCCGTCGTTGGCTTCACCCCTCAGCATCCACTCCACCTTAAAGGAAGGGGTATAATGGTGGCCCACTAGATGTGACCTGTTTCACCTTGTAGCATGGGTCGAACGGTGGAGGAGTGGCAATTGCATATACAGTGCCTTCAGAAAGTATTCAGACCCCTTGACTTTTTCCACATTTTGTTATGTTACAGCCTTACTCTGAAATGGATTTTTTTTAAATCCACAGCAATCTACGCACAATACTCAATAATGACAAAGCAAAAACAGGTTTTGAAAATGTTGCAAAATAATTTAAATTAAAAACATAAATACTTTATTTACATACACTACTGGTCAAAAGTTTTAGAACACCTACTTATTCAAGGGCTTTTCTTTATTTTTACTAATTTCTACATTGTAGAATAATAGTGAAGACATCAAAACTATGAAATAACACATATGGAATCATGTAGTAACCAAAAAAGTGTTAAACAAATCAAAATGTGTTTTATATTTGAGATTCTTCAAATAGCCACCATTGCCTTGATGACAGCTTTGTACACTCTTGGCATTCTCTCAACCAGCTTCACCTGGAATGCTTTTCCAAAAGTTTTGAAGGAGGTTCCATATATGCTGAACACTTGTTGGCTGCTTTTCCTTCACTCTGCGGTCTGACTCATCCCAAACCATCTCAATTTGGTTGAGGTTGGGGGATTGTGGAGGTCCAGGTCAACTGATGCAGCACTCCATCACTCTCCTTCTCGGTAAAATAGCCCTTACGCAGCCTGGAAGTGTGTTGGGTCATAGTCCTACTAATCTCTAACCAGATGGGATGGCGTATCGCTGCAGAATGCTGTGGTAGCCATGCTGGTTAAGTGTGCCTTGAATTCTAAATAAATCACAGACAGTGTCACCAGAAAAGCACTCCCACACCATAACACCTCCTCCTCCATGCTTTACGGTGGGAAATACACATCATCCATACACCCACACCACGTCTCACAAAGACACAGCAGTTGGAGCCAAAAATACAAAATTTGAACTCCAGACCAAAGGACAAATTTCCACCGGTCTAATGTCCATTGCTCGTGTTTCTTGGCCCAAGCAAGTCTCTTCTTCTTATTGGTGTCCTTTAGTAATGTTTTCTTTGTAGCAATTCAAACATTAAGGCCTGATTCACACAGTCTCCTCTGAACAGTTGATGTTGAGATGTGTCTGTTACTTGAACTCTGTGAAGCATTTATTTGGGCTGCAATTTCTGAAGCTGGTAACTCTAATTAGGGATAGGCGTCCCGTCAACAGGACAGTTGTAAATCATGCAGCGCCGTGCGTCACGATTGCAGATTGTAGAGAAACAACAAATGTCAGTACATATAGTGTCTTATATCGGCTGCAAGCTTAAATTATTGTTAATATAACTGCATTGTCCAATTTACAGTAGCTATTACTGCGAAAAAATGCCATGCTATTGTTTGAGGAGAGCTCTTAACAACTGTAATGGCTGTCTTCTGAAATGAACCAAGGAGCAGCAGGTATGTGAATACTCATGGTCATTTATTACCAAAAAAGGAGTAGAGCATTCACTTAACAACAAAAAGGGTGACAACAGTGACAGTTCTACAGGCTATACAAGCAGTGTAAAAAACAACCACCCACAACCCCACAAGGCAAAGTAGGCAACTTATGTGTGACTCCCAATCAACCACAACCCTCTACAGCTGTGCTTGATTGGAAGTCACACGGCCAAAATCAATGAAACAATAAAAAACACACACTCCCTGCTGCCACGTCCTGACCCAACTACCCCCTCTACTGGTCAGGACGTGACAGTACCCCCCCCTCAAGGTGCAGACGCCGGGATGCACCTAAAAAAAGGAAAACAAGAAAATCCCCAACAAAATTTAAAACCTAAACAATAAGGGAGGGAAGGGAGGGTGGCTGCCGTCACCGACGGCACTGTGCTACACCCTCCCTCCCCAACCCACCTATCCTGGAGGTGGCTCAGGTGCAGGACGTGGACCTCGCTCCACCTTCGGCGTCGACCACTTTGTTGGCGCCGATAGCTGCGCCGGGCAGACGGGCCACTCGGGCTGACCCTGGCAGACGGACCACTCTGGCTGGGTCGGAAGACATGCGGGCCACTCGGGCTGGGCCGGAAAGCATGCGGGCCACTCGGGCTGGGCCGGAAGGCATGCGGGCCACTCGGGCTGGGCCGGAAGGCAGGAGGGCCACTCGGGCTGGGCCGAAAGGCAGGAGGGCCACTCGGGCTGGGCCGGAAGACAGGAGGGCCACTCGGGCTGGACCGGAGGGCAGGAGAACCACTCGGGCTGGGCCGGAAGGCAGGAGGGCCACTCGGGCTGGGCCGGAAGGCAGGAGGACCACTCGGGCTGGACCGGAGGGCAGGAGGGCCACTCGGGCTGGACCGGCGGGCAGGAGGGCCACTCGGGCTGGGCCGGAGGGCAGGAGGGCCACTCGGGCTGGGCCGGAGGGCAGGAGGGCCACTCGGGCTGGGCCGGAGGACAAGAGGGCCACTCCGGCAGAACAGGGCAGTCTGGCCACTCCGGCAGTTCAGGGCAGTCTGGCCACTCCGGCAGTTCAGGGCAGTCTGGCCACTCCGGCAGTTCAGGGCAGTCTGGCCACTCCGGCAGTTCAGGGCAGTCTGGCCACTCCGGCAGTTCTGGGCAGTCTGGCCACTCCGGCAGTTCAGCGCAGTCTGGCCACTCCAGCAGTTCAGCGCAGTCTGACCTCTCTGGCGACTGTTGACTGGCGGGCAGCTCTGACGACTGTTGACTGGCGGGCAGCTCGGACGACTGTTGACTGGCGGACAGCTCTGACGACTGTTGACTGGCGGACAGCTCTGACGACTGTTGACTGGCGGGCAGCTCTGGTGATGGTTGACTGGCGGGCAGCTCTGGTGATTGTTGACTGGCGGGCAGCTCTGGTGACTGTTGACTGGCGAGGCTGGGCTGACACACTAGACTCCTGATGCGTGGGGCTGGTATTGGACTTTCCAGCCTGGAGACACGCACCTCCATGCTAGTGCGTCTAGCGGGAAACACCGGACCGAAAGGGCACACTGGCGGTCTTGAGTGCAGGGTTGGCATCACCCCTTCCGGCCCGATGCTCCCCTTGCCCTGGCACCTGCGGGGCGCTGGTACTGGGCGAACTGGGCTGTGCGTCCGTATAGGCGAGATGGTGCGTACCACAGCGTAACATGGCGCCCTCCACCTCATACGCACCTCCCTGTAGTCACGGGTAGCTGGCTTACGGCTCTTCCCTGGCCTGGCCAAACTACCCGTGTGCCCCCCCCAAAAAAAATCTTGGGGCTGCCTCTCGGGTTTCCTACCCAACCGTGTTCCAGCAAAACATTCCCGTTGGTTCCTCTGTCCAGCTGCCTCCACTCTCCTGAGTGCCTCCACCTGTTCCCATGGGAGGCGATCCCTTCCGGCCAGGATCTCTTCCCAGGTGTAGGCTCCCTTGCCATCCAGGACGTCCTCCCATGTCCATTCCTCCTTTTTTCTCTCCTGTGGCTTCCTCCTCTTCTGCTGCTTGGTCCTGGTTAGGTGGGTGGTTCTGTAACGGCTGTCTTCTGAAATGAACCAAGGCGCAGCAGGTATGTGAATACTCATGGTCATTTATTACCAAAAAAGGAGTAGAGCATTCACTTAACAACAAAAAGGGTGACAACAGTGACAGTTCTACAGGCTATACAAGCAGTGTAAAAAACAACCACCCACAACCCCACAAGGCAAAGTAGGCAACTTATGTGTGACTCCCAATCAACCACAACCTTCTACAGCTGTGCTTGATTGGAAGTCACACGGCCAAAATCAATGAAACAATAAAAAACACACACTCCCTGCTGCCACGTCCTGACCCAACTACCCCCTCTACTGGTCAGGACGTGACAACAACAAAACTATTTTTTCACCGCGGTTTGATAAATTCATCTCTGAAGGTGAAATGTGTACTTACATTCTGAAATCTTGCTCTGATTTATTATCCAAAGGGTCCCCGAGATAACATGAAGTGTCGTTTTGTTAGATAAAATCCTTTTTCATATCCTAAAAAGGTCCATATAGCATGCACGATCAATTTTGTATTTCCACTCGTTGTATTTGCAAAGAAAGGAATCTGTGAAAGGCTAACCCTAAATGTTGTTTCAACCAGTCAAATCACGTTCGTATTTATTCCTCAGAAATCCTAGAATGTAACCAGACTTCACTATATCATTAGGAGTGTAGTATATCCTATAGGACACCAAATTTGGTCAGAGAGCGATGCCTTCATGTCACGCCGATGACGTGGGCGGTCTTCACTTGATTGACTGTAACTTTGTCAAATAAGCACCAATCGCAAAATGTTGCTGCTAACCTTGTGCAACAGCAAGCCTTTTCCTTTTGGACAAAAATTATAAAAATATGGAGAGTTATGAAGTTATGAAAACTGGGTGTTTTGCAAATGTTGAACTTATAATATGGCTAATAATACTGGAAAAGCTAAATCAAAGTCCAAGTATACAGATTTGACGATATTCTTGCAGAAAAATGTAATGTGAATATAAATGTCTCCTTCACGATTTGCCCAAATATACCTGGGTGACTTCACACTAAATGTCATGTAGTTTGCTCATACTTCAAGTTATCCGTCTGAAACCTTACACATACACTGCTGCCATCTTGCGGACACCATCGGAATTACAACCAGAGTGATGGCTAGATTTGGGACCTTTCATTTGCATTTCCAAGATGGATGTTTTTTTCTTTGTGTTTTCTTCTACCAGATCGATTGTGTTGTATTCTCATACATTCAATTCACATTTCCACAAACTTCAAAGTGTTTCCTTTCAAATGGTACCAAGAATATGCATATCCTTGCTTCAGGGCCTGAGCTATAGGCAGTCAGATTTGGGTATGACATTTTAGGCGAAAATTGAAAAAAAGGGGGATATCCCTTATCCTCTGCAGCAGAGGTAACTCTGGGTCTTCCATTCCTGTGGCGGTCCTCATGAGAGCCAGTTCCATCAAAGCACTTGATTGTTTTTGCAACTGCACTTGAAGAAAGTTCTTGAAATGTTCCATTTTGACTGACCTTCATGTCTCAAAGTAATGATGGACTGTGATTTCTTTTTGCTTATTTGAGCTGTTCTTGCCATACTATGGACTTGGTCTTTTACTAAATAGGGCTATCTTCTGTATACCCCCACTATCTTGTCACAACACAACTGTTTGGCTCGAACGCTTTTATAAGGAAATAAATTACACAAATGAACTTTTAAGAAGGTACACCTGTTAATTGAAATGCATTCCAGGTGAATACCTCATGAAGCTGGTTGAGAGATTACCAAGAGTGTGCAAAGCTGTCATCAAGGCAAAGGGTGGCTATTGGAGGAATCTCAAATATAAAATATATTTTGATTTGTTTAACTCTTTATTTGTTACTACATGATTCCATATGTGTTATTTCATAGTTTTGATGTCTTCACTATTATTCTACAATGTAGAAATTAGTAAAAAATAAAGAAAAACCCTTGAATGAGTAGGTGTTCTAAAACATTTGACCTGTACTGTAAGTATTCAGACCCTTTACTATGAGACTCGAAATTGAGCTGAGGTGCTTCCTGTTTCCTTTGATCATCCTTGAGATGTTTCTACAACTTCATTGGAGTCCACCTGTGGTAAATTCAATTGATTAGACATGATTTGGAAAGGCACACACTTGTCTATGTAAGGTCCCACTGTTGACAGTGCATATCAGAGTAAATACCAGGCCATGAGGTCGAAGGAATTATCCATAGAGCGGATTGTGTCGAGGCACAGATCTGGGGAAGGGTACCAAAAAATGTCTGCAGTATTGAAGGTCCCCAAGAAAACGGTGGCCTCCATCATTCTTAAATGGAAGAAGTTTGGATCCACCAAGACTCTTCCTAGAGCTGGCCACCCGGCCACACTGAGCAATTGGGGAAAAAGGGCCTTGGCCAGGGAGGTGACTTAGAACCTGATGGTCACTCTGACAGAGCTCCAGAGTTCCTCTGTGGAGATGGGAGAACCTTCCAGAAATCATCTCAGCAGCACTCCATCAATCAGGACTTTATGGTAGAGTGGACAGGCGGAAGCCACTCCTCAGTAAAAGGCGCATGACAGCCCACTTGGAGTTTGCCAAAAGGCACCTAAAGACTCTCAGACCATGAGAAACAAGATTTTCTGGTCTGATGAAACCAAGATTGAACTTTTTGGCCTGAAGGCCAAGCGTCACATCTGGAAGAAACATGGCACCATCCCTACGGTGAAGCGTGGTGGTGGCAGAATCATGCTGTGGGGATGTTTTTCAGTGGCAGGGACTGTGAGACTACCAGGATCGAGGCAAAGACAAATGGAGCAAAGTACAGAGAGATCCTTAATGAAAACCTGCTGTAGACCTCTTAGGATCTGAGACTGGGGTGAAGGTTCACCTTCCAACAGGACAACGACTCTAAGTACACAGCCAAGACAACGCAGGATTGGCTTTGGGACAAGTCTAAATGTCCTTGAGTGTCCCAGCCAGAGGCCAAACTTAAACCCGATCAAACATCTCTGGAGAGACCTGAACATAGCTGTGCAGCAACTCTCCCCATCCAACCTGACAGAACTTGAGAGGATCTGCAGTGAAGAATGGGAGAAACTCCCCAAATACAGGTGTGCCAAGCTTGTAGCGTCATACCCAAGAAGACTCGAGGCTGTAATCACTGGCAAAGGTGATTCAATAAAATTGCTGATTAAAGGGTCTGAATACTTATGCACATTTAATATCAGTTAGGGTAGGGTTTGGCCGGCAGGGATGTCCTTGTCCCATTGCGCACTAGCGACTTCTGTGGCAGGTCAGGCACAGTGCACGCTGACACGGTCGCCAGGTGTACAGTGTTTCCTCCGACACATTGGTTCAGCTGGCTTCTGGGTTAAGTGGGCATTGTGTCAAGAAGCAGTGCGGCTTGGTTCGGTTGTGTTTCGGAGCACACACGGCTCTCGACCTTCACCTCTCCTGAGTCCGTACGGGAGTTGCAGCGATGAGACAAGACTGTTGCTACCAATTGGATACTACAAAATTGGGGAGAAAAAGGGGTAAAAAAATATGAAAATAAATAAATAGATTGATGAGGGAAAAAACTATTTAATCAATTTTAGAATAAGACTGCAACCTAACAAAATGTGGAAAAAGTCTGTATACTTTCCAAAGGCACTGTACTCCTCCACACGTATTTTGATACTGTTCAAGTGCAACCATGAGTTGTTTTATGTGTTTTTGTCTATCCTCAAGGGCTCCCTCTAATTCCTGATTTAGGTTTTGACTATTTTCTAGCGCAATAGCCAATTCCTGCTTCTGTTCATCTAATCTATGTGCACACCCTTCGGATATCCCCAGTTTTTAATTAATTGCCTCGTTCTTGTCTACTGCATTTTATATCGCAGGTCTCTATTTTTCTCTTTTTCCATATTCACCCACTGCTGATAAAATGCCATTGTTAGGATGCCTGCATCTTGTGGTCTGGACCTTTCCAGTATTCCACACTACGATTGCATCCACACACTCTTGACTGGTTTTAAACTTCCCATCTACGAGATAATGTGTGCCAATTTTGTCCAATTTGGAATATTTTTCCCACCATCTATTTGGTTATTGGTGCTGGTCATATGCCTTTTTTAGTGTATCTAATGCTTTGGTAACATTGTCCCCTTCTACCCCTCCCACTCCGGGAGTCTCCTGGACTCTAGAAGCCACATGTTATTTTTGTCACGCTGTATAATGATAGGAGACAGGCGCAGGAATACGTAATAGGGTTTTTTATTTCTCCACCCAAAATAAAGTACGTCATGAAAATGATGGGGACGAAGCCTAAAACAAACACGTACTGTATATATATATATATATATATATATAACACAGGGATGTAACCCAAATAAAAGAGTGAGGTGTAAACCTCTAACCTAAAACCTCTAGTGCACAAACACCTAGCATGAAAGCCGATACAACAGAGCACAGGTACTCACAAGACCAATGGACATGGGACAATGGACAAGGACAATGGGGAACAGAGGGCACATATATACACATACTAATCAGGGGGAATGGGATCCAGGTGTGCGTAATCAGACAAGACAGTCTGCGGTTGGTGGTAATGAATCCAGTTTAGTGACGTCTAGAAGGCCGGTGACGTAGACCTTCGGAGCTGGTGAACGGAATGAGCAGAATTACCAGGGCATCTGTGACAATTATTGACTCGGTGTCACCCCCCAATCTGTTAAGTAGTAACAACTTAGCATGTGATTGGGTTTTAGTCCAATTTCTCAACATAAAATACCACTGTTCCCAACACTCCCGAAACTTGACCCCAAAAAAACATCTGGGTCAGATGGTTTAGACCCTTCTTTAAGGTTGCTGCCCCTATCATCGCCAAGCCTATCTCCAACCTCTTTAACCTGTTTCTCCTTTCTGAGGAGGTTCCCATTGCTTGGAAGGCAGCCACGGTTCATCCTTTATTTAATGGGGGAGATCAAGCTGATCCTAACTGTTATAGGCTTATTTCTATTTTGCCCTGTTTATCAAAAGTGTTGGAAAACTTGTCAATAATCAACTGATTGGCTTTCTTGATGTCTATAGTATTATCTCTGGTATGCAATCTGGTTTCCACTCAGGTTATGAATGCACCACTGCAACCTTAAAGGTTCTCAATGATGTTACCATTGCCCTTGATTCTAAGCAATATTGTGCTGCTATTTTTATTGACTTGGCCACGGCTTTTGATACGGTAGGCCATTCCATTCTTGTGGGCTGGCTAAGGAGTGTTGGTGTCTCTGAGAGTTTTTGGCCTGGTTTGCTAACTACCTCTCTCAAAGAGTGCAGTGTATAAAGTCAGAAAATCTGCTGTCTCAGCTACTGCCTGTAACCAAGGGAGTACCCCAAGGCTTGATCCTAGGCCCCACACTATTCTCAATTTACATCAACAACATAGCTCAGGCAGTAGGAAGCTCTCTCATCCATTTATTTGCAGATGATACAATCTTCTACTTATACAATCTTAGCATTTAACACAAAATCCTAGACGGTACGCTGTCCTTCTCTAGACGGTACGCTGTCCTTCTTCAGCACTTATCAAAGCTGCAGGCTAATGTTAAATCTAGACTTGGTTTCCTCTATCGTAATCACTCCTCTTTCACTCCACCTGCCAAACTAACCCTGATTCAGATGACCATCCTACCCATGCTAGATTACGGAGACATAATTTACAGATTGGCAGGTAAGGGTGCTCTCGAGCGGCTAGATGTTCTTTACCATTCGGCCATCAGATTTTCCACCAATGCTCCTTATAGGACACATCACTGCACTCTATACTCTGTAAACTGTTGTTCTTAACTGACTTGCCTAGTTCAATAAAGGTTAAATAAAATAAATAAATATGTCAGTCACTGACATTCACTCAATTAGCCATGTCAGCTAACAATTTTTTGATTGTTAAGTTTGTCTAGCCAGCTATCTAAACTTGTTGAATGCTGACCAGGCATGCAGGGCACGTGCCCAGGGGCCCTGACCTGCAGGGGGGGGCCCATTGATTGTATTAGTAGCTCTCATTCAGATATCATATTAACATGGCATAAGTCATGGAAAATTTTGTAGAATTGCAGGAAATTAGTTATAAAAAGTGAACATTTTCTCTCTGCCCCGTGGCAAAATGTGTAGAAGTGCAACAAAAACTGCTTTAACACTGCAGCATTTCTCTAAGCCCCATGACAAAATGTGTAGAATTGCCAGAAATATACTTTAAAATGTTTCACTCCACCGTCAAGACGGGGCCAGTAAAATGTTTTGTCTGCGAGGTGGTGGGGCCACCCAAGCAAATCTCGCTTAGGGTCCCCAAAAAGCTAGGGCCCTTGCTTCTGGTATATTGCATTTAGTTAAGAGAGTTAAGTAGTCTAACTGCACAGATAGATTGATTGCACAAATCAGTTGACTGCATGTGTGGGTATAGATGTGGGTACGCCACTTATTTTGTGGCCCCCATCAAAGTTGTCCATTCCTGAGCTAGACCATGCTGGTCAGACCAGCTTGACCACCTAGACCATGCTGGTCAGACCAGCTTGACCAGCCTCTGACCAGCCCTGACCAGTTAAAGACCAACATGGACCAGCATAAAACAGCATGGACCTGCTTGAAATGTATACTGGTCTATGCTGTTTTTTCTCAGCAGGGTTGTTTGAAAACGGTGCAAGATGTATAAAATATGTTAAAATACCCTGTGTAAATAAGCTCTATGAGAGTTACTCTCTCGTGGACAGACTACATAAACATAAATTGTACCATAGATCTGTCATGATACAACAGGATGAGTGAGATAATGAGCAGCATTAGTTCCAGTGGTTTGGACATGCCTGTAACTTGCATAGACTGAGGATGGAGCTCTTCGTTCTAGTTCCGATCCTCATTCTACCTCTTCTCTTACTGTATGGACCCAGAACTTAATCAAGCATCTGACCAAGAAGTTAGTTCTGGGTTAAGAGATTATATTCAAGTTAACAGTCCAACTATGAGAATGCCACAGTTTATTTAGTGATCACAGAGAGTCAAGACCTTGTTGACCGTTTTTTTTTTGGCTCACTGCCTGCAATTTACTGCTTGTTTCTACAGCACCAACTTGCGAGTTGGTCATCTCCTGCTCGTACAGTGTATGTGTAGCCAGGATCCATACAGAGAGCAAGGCCTCTGCTTTCTCTTTGTTTGCCGTACTGGTGTGTGCTTGTTTCGGGAGGCGGGGTTAGGGCTGTATTTGCGAACCTGAAGCTCATAGCAAACTTGTAAATTATTTTCAAGAAGAGAGACACTGAAGCCCAGCTAGCCTGTTTCAAATGGAGGTCGCTAACAAACGTTTTCAACGCTGCAGGAACTGTGTTGGTGGGAGTGTTGCCGCCGTGTTGTCTCTCCACAGCCGACTGGCCGGTGCCCTGCAGTGATTCCTCCCTGAAGGGGTTTCCACCTTCCCTGGAGAATAGAAATAGTAGGATGCTTTTGGATGACTTAGTGGATGTTCCTATTCTTGACCCTACTAAGCAGCCATGGAGGCACGTCACTCGCCGTGGAAGTTGAAAGCAGCAGCATTTGGCAATAGGGGCCTCCTTGGCAGTGGTAAGCCCGGACCAGATACATACTTCAAACAGCTTCATCACCCTGGATCAAAAGGTTCGGGCGCCTTCGTCCCTGGGGACTTCCACTTCGAGATCAGATGCGGAGGTACCTGCATCTTCGTCCCATGTTCTGTCTCCCTCTCTGGTGGTGTCTACCTCAATTTCAGATCTTCAGAGCTCCCACCTTCATTGGGCCATGAGGATGTCTGGGCGAAAGAAAGTCCGGACCTCCTCAGCCATTTCACCAGCTTTCATCATCGGTAGCTCTATGGTGAGAAACATCTCGGTTCCCGGGGAAAAAACCCTGTGCTATCCCAGAGCATGCGTACAGGACATTACGAGACTCTCTCCTACCATTCTCCGACAGCTGTTGGGGGCTGATGCTGTCGTAGTCCATGTTGGGTTAAATTACATTAGGAGGGCTAGCTCGGGAACTGCTAAAAATGGATTTTGAAGAACTGATTCTGGCTCTGAAAGATTCCAAAAAGCGGCCAGTTATTTCAGGCCTGGTGCCATCACAGGGCCACGGCTGTGAAAGATTCAGCAGGCTACTGGTATTACACATCTGGCTAAAATACTACTGTAGATCTGTTGCATAGCT
Organism: Salmo trutta; assembly: GCF_901001165.1. Taxonomy (NCBI): domain Eukaryota; kingdom Metazoa; phylum Chordata; class Actinopteri; order Salmoniformes; family Salmonidae; genus Salmo; species Salmo trutta. The sequence continues at coordinate 1,090,957 of NC_042988.1, forward strand.
TTTATAGATAACTTTGACACCTTTTGGAAACAGAAGATGCTCTACAGGAATGACAGAGTCCATCCAAATCATCTTGGCTCCTGGACCCTGCCCACGGATTTCAAGGCTGCATTGAGACAATGACATATCAGTAACTAAGCCCTGCTCAGATAATCCCTACCATTGTGTTGCTGAGTTGTCGTAGTGCTCCTGCAAATGTGCATTGTCCCAGGGGCGTTGGCAATCATAATATGAATAACCTAATGTATGTCCTTCTAACTCCGCTCAATGCCTCTGTCAACCCTACAGCTATTGTATGCAGTAATCATGCGCCTATGAACCTGAGTTATACTGTTAGCACTGAGGCGGATTGCACTAGTAACAAGTCCACTTGGTGCAGCTCACCTTGCATTATCAGCTCAAACATAAATATCACTGTCATATCTACCACTGATAAGCCTCCCAGTAAAGCAATAAAATCAAATCAAATTTATTTATATAGCCCTTCGTACATCAGCTGAAATCTCAAAGTGCTGTACAGAAACCCAGCCTAAAACCCCAAACGGCAAGCAATGCATGTGAAAGAAGCACGGTGGCTAGGAAAAACTCCCTAGGAAAAACTCCCTAGAAAGGCCAAAAACCTAGGAAGAAACCTAGAGAGGAACCAGGCTATGAGGGGTGGCCAGTCCTCTTCTGGCTGTGCCGGGTGGATATTATAACAGAACATGGTCAAGATGTTAAAATGTTCATAAATGACCAGCATGGTCAAATAATAATAATCATAGTAGTTGTCGAGGGTGCAACAAGCACGTCCGGTGAACAGGTCAGGGTTCCGTAGCCGCAGGCAGAACAGTTGAAACTAGAGCAGCAGCATGGCCAGGTGGACTGGGGACAGCAAGGAGTCATCATGCCAGGTAGTCCTGAGGCATGGTCCTAGGGCTCAGGTCCTCCGAGAGAAAGAAAGAAAGAGAGAAAGAGAGAGCATATTTAAATTCACACAGGACACCGGATAAGACAAGAGAAATACTCCAGATGTAACAGACTGACCCTAGCCCCCCGACACATAAACTACTGCAGCATAAATACTGGAGGCTGAGACAGGAGGGATCAGAAGACACTGTGGCCCCATCCGATGATACCCCCGGACAGGGCCAAACAGGCAGGATATAACCCCACCCACTTTGCCAAAGAACAGCCCCCACACCACTAGAGGGATGTCTACAACCACCAACTTACCATCCTAAGACAAGGCCGAGTATAGCCCACAAAGATCTCTGCCATGGCACAACCCAAGGGAGGGGGGGCGCCAACCCGGACAGGAAGACCACGTCAGTGACTCAACCCACTCAAGGGACGCACCCCTCCCATGACTCAGCCCCTGTAATAGGGTTAGAGGCAGAGAATCCCAGTGGAAAGAGGGGAACCGGCAGACAGAGACAGCAAGGGCGGTTCGTTGCTCCAGCCTTTCCGTTCACCTTCACACTCCTGGGCCAGACTATACTTAATCATAGGACCTACTGAAGAGATAAGTCTTCAGTAAAGACTTAAAGGTTGAGACTGAGTCTGCGTCTCTCACATGGGTAGGCAGACCATTCCATAAAAATGGAGCTCTATAGGAGAAAGCCCTACCTCTAGCCGTTTGCTTAGAAATTCTAGGGACAATTAGGAGGCCTGCGTCTTGTGACCGTAGCGTACGTGTAGGTATGTACGGCAGGACCAAATCGGAAAGATAGGTAGGAGCAAGCCCATGTAATGCTTTGTAGGTTAGCAGTAAAACCTTGAAATCAGCCCTTGCCTTAACAGGAAGCCAGTGTAGGGAGGCTAGCACTGGAGTAATATGATCAAATGTTTTGGTTCTAGTCAGGATTCTAGCAGCCGTATTTAGCACTAACTGAAGTTTGTTTAGTGCTTTATCCGGGTAGCCGGAAAGTAGAGCATTGCAGTAGTCCAGCCTAGAAGTAACAAAAGCATGGATACATTTTTCTGCGTCATTTTTGGACAGAAAGTTTCTGATTTTTGCAATGTTACGTAGATGGAAAAAGCTGTCCTTGAAACAGTCTTGATATGTTCTTCAAAAGAGAGATCAGGGTCCAGAGTAACGCCGAGGTCCTTCACAGTTTTATTTGAGACGACTGACCAACCATCCAGATTAATTGTCAGATTCAACAGAAGATCTCTTTGTTTCTTGGGACCTAGAACAAGCATCTCTGTTTTGTCCGAGTTTAAAAGTAGAAAGTTTGCAGCCATCCACTTCCTTATGTCTGAAACACAGGCTTCTAGCGAGGGCAATTTTGGGGCTTCACCATGTTTCATTGAAATGTACAGCTGTGTGTCGTCCGCATAGCAGTGAAATTGAACATTATGTTTTCGAATGACATCCCCAAGAGGTAAAATATATAGTGAAAACAATAGTGGTCCTAAAACGGAACCTTGAGGAACACCAAAATGTACAATTGATTTGTCAGAGGACAAACCATTCACAGAGACAAACTGATATCTTTCCGACAGATAAGATCTAAACCAGGCCAGAACTTGTCCATGTAGACCAATTTGGGTTTCCAATCTCTCCAAAAGAATGTGGTGATCGATGGTATCAAAAGCGGCACTAAGATCTAGGAGCACGAGGACAGATGCAGAGCCTCGGTCTGACGTCATTAAAAGGTCATTTACCACCTTCACAAGTGCCGTCTCAGTGCTATGATGGGGTCTAAAACCAGACTGAAGCGTTTCGTATACATTGTTTGTCTTCAGGAAGGCAGTGAGTTGCTGTGCAACAGCTTTTTCTAACATTTTTGAGAGGAATGGAAGATTCAATATAATTTTTTTTATAATTTCTGGGTCAAGATTCGGCTTTTTCAAGAGAGGCTTTATTACTGCCACTTTTAGTGAGCTTGGTACACATCCGGTGGATAGAGAGCCGTTTATTATGTTCAACATAGGAGAGCCAAGCACAGGAAGCAGCTCTTTCAGTAGTTTAGTTGGAATAGGGTCCAGTATGCAGCTTGAGGGTTTGGAGGCCATGATTATTTTCATCATTGTGTCAAGAGATATAGTACTAAAACACTTTAGTATCTCCCTTGATCCTAGGTCCTGGCAGAGTTGTACAGACTCAGGACAATGGAGCTTTGGAGGAATACCCAGATTTAAAGAGGAGTCCGTAATTTAAAACAATCAAGAATTCCAGAAAAGTGCTAAAAATAGCCCACATTAAACTGGTACCTTCAGACTAGTCTTGTGAGGTTTATGGGCATCCAAGGGCAACACAACCGTCAAGTACACTTCTTTTCAAAAGTTAGGGGTCACTTGTTTTTGAAAGAAAAGCACATTTTTTGTCCATTAAAATAACATAACATTTTTAATGTTGTAAATGACTATTGTAGCTGGAAACGGCTGATTTTTAATGGAATATCTACATAGGTGTACAGAGGCCCATTATAAGCAACCATCACTCCTGTGTTCCAATGGCACGTTGTGTTTGCTAATCCAAGTTTATAATTTTAAAAGGCTAATTGATCATTAGAAAATCCTTTTGTAATTATGTTAGCACAGCTGAAAACTGTTGTACTGATTAAAGAAGCAATAAAACTTGCCTTCTTTAGACTAGTTGAGTATCTGGAGCATATGTGGGTTCGATTACAGGCTCAAAATGGCCAGAAACAAAGAACTTTCTTCTGAAACTCGTCAGTCTATTCTTGTTCTGAGAAATGAAGGCTATTCCATGTGAGAAATTGCCAAGAAACTGAAAATCTCGTACAACGCTGTGTACTACTCCCTTCACAGAACAGCGCAAACTGGCTCTAACCAGAATAGAAAGAGGCCAAACCATTCGGATGCTACATAAAACATTTTATTATGCGAATTAGCATTCTCCTACCCAATAATAGCAAAGCACCCTTTACTGGCTCAAACAGCCGACTAATCAGCTTGTTACCCACCCTTAGTACATTTTTTGAAAAAATGGTGTTTGACTAGATACAATTATTATTATTATTTTTTTTTATTTCACCTTTATTTAACCAAGTAGGCTAGTTGAGAACAAGTTCTCATTTACAACTGTGACCTGGCCAAGATAAAGCAAAGCAGTTCGACACATACAACAACACAGAGTTACACATGGAATAAACAAACATACAGTCAATAATACAGGAGAAAAAGTCTATATACAGTGTGTGCAAATGAGGTAAGATAAGGGAGGTAAGGTAATTACAATATCCCAATTAAACACTGGAGTGATAAATGTGCAGAAGATGAATGTGCAAGTAGAGATACTAGGGTGCAAAGGAGCAAGATAAATAAATAAATACAATATGGGGATGAGGTAGTTGGATGGGCTATTTACAGATGGGCTATGTACAGGTGCAGTGATCTGTGAGCTGCTCTGACAGCTGCTGCTTAAAGCTAGTGAGAGTGATATAAGTCTCCAGCTTCAGTGATTTTTGCAGTTCGTTCCAGTCATTGGCAGTAGAGAACTGGAAGGAAAGGCAACCAAAGGAGGAATTGGCTTTGGGGGTGACCAGTGAGATATACTTGCTGGAGCACATGATACGGGTGGGTGCTGCTATGGTGACCAGTGAGCTGAGATAAGGTGGGGCTTTACCTAGCAAAGACTTGTAGATGACCTGGAGCCAGTGGGTTTGGCGACGAGTATGAAGCGAGCGCCAGCCAACAAGAGCGTACAGGTCGCAGTGGTGGGTAGTATATGGGGCTTTGGTGACAAAACAGATGGCACTGTGATAGACTGCATCCAATTTGTTGAGTAGAGTGTTGGAGGCTATTTTGTAAATGACATCGCCAAAGTCAAGGATCGGTAGGATAGCCAGTTTGGCAGCATGAGTGAAGGATGCTTTGTTGTGAAATAGGAAGTCGATTCTAGATTTAATTTTGGATTGGAGATGCTTAATGTGAGTCTGGAAGGAGAGTTTACAGTCTAGCCAGACACCTAGGTATTTGGAGTTGTCCACATATTCTAAGTCAGAACCGTCCGGAGTAGTGATGCTGGACGGGCAGGCGCCTGCGGGCAGCGATCGGGTTGAAGAGCATGCATTTAATTTTACTTGCATTTAAGAGCAGTTGGAGTCTACGGAAGGAGAGTTGTATGGCATTGAAGCTCGTCTGGAGTGCAGTTAACACAGTGTCCAAACAAGGGCCAGAAGTATACAGAATGGTGTCGTCTGCGTAGAGGTGGATCAGAGAATCACCAGCAGCAAGAGCGACATCATTGATGTATACAGAGAAGTCGGCCCAAGAATTGATTCCTGTGGCACTCCCAAAGAGACTGCCAGAGGTCCGGACAACAAGCCCTCTGATTTGACACACTGAACTCTATCAGAGAAGTAGTTGGTGAACCAGGCTAGGCAGTAATTTGAGAAACCAAGGCTGTTGAGGCTGCCGATAAGAATGTGGTGATTGACAGAGTCGAAAGCCTTGGCCAGGTCGTTGAATACGGCTGCACAGTAATGTCTCTTATTGATGGTGGTTATGATATCGTTTAGGACCTTGAGCGTGGCTGAGGTGCACCCATGACCAGCTCTGAAACCAGATTGCATAGCGGAGAAGGTACGGTGGGATTCGAAATGGTTGGTAATCTGTTTGTTAACTTGGCTTTCGAAGACCTTAGAAAGGCAGGGTAGGATAGATATAGGTCTGTAGCAGTTTGGGTCTAGAGTGTCTCCCCCTTTGAAGAGGGGGATGATCGCGGCAGCTTTCCAATCTTTAGGAATCTCAGACGATACAAAAGAGAGGTTGAACATGCTAGTAACAGGGGTTGCAACAATTTCGGCAGATAATTTCATAAAGAGAGGGTCCAGATTGTCGAGCACGGCTGATTTGCAGGGGTCCAGATTTTGCAGCTCTTTCAGAACATCAGCTATCTGGATATGGGTGAAGGAGAAATGGGGGAGGCTTGGGCGAGTTGCTGTGGGGGGTTCAGGGCAGTTGACCGGGGTAGGGGTAGCCAGGTGGAAAGCATGGCCAGCCATAGAAAAATGCTTATTGAAATTCTCAATTATAGTGGATTTATCGGTGGTGACAGTGTTTCCTAGCCTCAGTGCAGTAGGCAGTTGGGAGAAGGTGCTCTTTACTCCATGAACTTTACAGTGTCCCAGAACTTTTTTGAGTTTGTGCTACAGGATGCAAATTTCTGTTAGGAAAGCTAAGGCTAGCTTTTTCAAACTGCCTGTGTATATTGGTTCCTGACTTCCCTAAAAAGTTGCATATCACGGGGGCTATTCGATGCTAATGCAGTACGCCACAGGATATTTTTGTGCTGGTCAAGGGCAGTCAGGTCGGGAGTGAACCAAAGGCTATATCTGTTACTGGTTCACATTTTTTGAATGGGGCATGCTTATTTAAGATGGTGAGGAAGGCACTTTTAAAGAATAACGAGGCATCCTCTACTGACAGGATGAGGTCAATATCCTTCCAGGATAGCCGGGCCAGGTCGATTAGAAAGGCCTGCTCGCTGAAGTGTTTCAGGGAGCGTTTGACAGTGATGAGGGGTGGTCGTTTGACCGTACACCCATTACGGATGCAGTCAGTGATCGCTGAGATCTTGGTGGAAAACAGCAGAGGGGTATTTGGAGGGCAAGTTGGCTAGGATGATATCTGTGAGGGTGCCCGTGTTTACGGATTTGGGGTTGTACCTGGTAGGTTCATTGATAATTTGTGTGAGATTGAGGGCATCAAGCTTAGATTGTAGGATGGCCGGGGCGTTAAGCATGTCCCAGTTTAGGTCACCTAGCAGCACGAGCTCTGAAGATAGATGGGGGCAATCAATTCTCATATGGTGTCCAGGGCACAGCTGGGGGCAGAGGGTGGTCTATAACAAGAGGCAACGGTGAGAGACTTGTTTCTGGAAAGGTGGATTTTTAAAAGTAGAAGCTCGAATTGTTTGGGTACAGACCTGGATAGTAAGACAGAACTCTGCAGGCTATCTCTGTAGTAGATTGCAACTCCGCCCCCTTTGGCAGTTCTATCTTGTCGGAAAATGTTATAGTTAGGGATGGAATTTTCAGGGTTTTTGATGGTCTCCCTAAACCAGGATTAAGACACGGCAAGGACATCCGGGTTGGCAGAGTGTGCTAAAGCAGTGAATTAAACAAACTTAGGGAGGAGGCTTCTAATGTTAACATGCATGTTACCATGGCTTTTACGGTTACAGAAGTCAACAAATGAGAACACCTGGGGAATAGGAGTGGAGCTAGGCACTGCAGGGCCTGGATTAACCTCTACATCACCAGAGGAACAGAGGAGGAGTAGGATAAGGGTATGGCTAAAGGCTATAAGAACTGGTCGTCTAGTACGTTCGGAACAGAGAGTAAAAGGAGCAGGTTTCTGGGCGCGATAGAATAGATTCAAGGCATAATGTACAGACAAAGGTATGGTAGGATGTGAATACATAGGAGGTAAACCTAGGCATTGAGTGATGATGAGAGAGATATTGTCTCTAGAAACATTTAAACCAGCTGATGTCACCGCATGTATGGGAGGTGGAACTAAAGGGTTGGCTAAGGCATATTGAGCAGGGCTAGAGGCTCTACAGTGAAATAAGACAATAATCACTAATCAGAACAGCAATGGACAAGGCATATTGACATTAGGGAGAGGCATGCGTAGCCGAGTGATCATAGGGGTCCAGTGAGTAGTTAGGCTGGCTGGAGACACGGTGATTCAGACAGCTTCCAGGCCGGGGCTAGCAAGCTAGCAGAAGGGCCTTAGAGTGACGTCGTGACGGAAGAAGTCTGTTATAGCCTCCTCGTGCGGAGCCTCCTTGTGCGGTTACGTCGATAGACCAGTCGTGATGGATTAGTAGGGTTCCGTGTAGCAAGGGGGTCCAGTCCAATTGGCAAAATAGGTATAGTGTCACAATAAATTGGCCGATGGATCTCTTCAGCTAACAGTCCAATATGCTCTAGACAGCTAGCGGGCTGTGACTAGCAGGCTAGCAGATGGGCAATGGTGGGACGTCACGACGGAGGGGCCTGTTGGAAAAAATATATATGTGCTACCACAATGCTATTTCACAGTAAACAAATTAACAACTGCACGTTTATAGGGAAGGGCATTCAACATGTGCGGGACTTACACAAATGACTGATGGTTTGCTGAGAGAAATTGATAATAAAACGTTTGTGGGATCTGTTTTATTAGACTTCAGTGCAGCTTTTGACATTATTGATCATAATCTGCTGCTGGAAAAACATATATGTTATGGCTTTACATCCACTGCTATATTGTGGATCAAGTGTTACCTGTCTAACAGAACATGGGGGTGTTCTTTAATGGAAGCCTACCCAACATAATCCAGTTAGAGTCAGGCATTCCCCAGAGCAGCTGTCTAGGACCCTTACTTTTTAAAATCTTTACTAATGGCCTGCCACTAGCTGTGCGTAAAGAATGTGTGTCTATGTATGCTGATGACCCAACACTATACACATCAGTTATCACAGCACGTGAAATCACTGCAACAGTTAACAAAGAGCTGCTGTCAGTTTCAGAATGGGTGGCAAGAAATAAGTTAGTCCTAAATATTTCAAAAAGTATTGTATTTGGGACACATTCACTAAACACTAAACCTGGTCAAAACATATTGATGCAACAGTAGCTAAGCTGGGGAGAGGTCTGTCCATAATAAAGCGCTACTCTGCCTTCTTAAGAACGCTATCAACAAGGCAGGTCCTACAGGCCCTAGTTCTGTCGCACCTTGACTACTGTCCAGTCATGTAGTCAGGCGCCACAAAGAGGGACCTCAGAAAATTACAACTGGCCCAGAACAGGGCAGCACGCCTGGCCCTTAAATTTACACGGACAGCTAACAGTAATAATATGCATGTCAATCTCTCCTGGTTCAAAGTAGAGGAGAGATTGACTTCATCACTACTTGTATTTGTGAGAAGTATTGACATGTTGAATGCACTGAATGCTGTCTGTTCAAACTACTAGCACACAGCTCAGACACCCATGCATACCCCACAAGACATGCCATCAGAGGTCTCGCACAGTCCCCAAGTCCAGAACAGACTATGGGAGGCGCACAGTACTACAAAGAGCGATGACTACATGGAACTCTATTCCATATTGTGTAACTCATGCAAGCAGTAAAATCTGATTTAAAAACAGATAAAAATACACCTTGTGGAACAGTGGGGACTGTGAAGAGACACTTGCACAGGCAGACACATGCATACACGCACGATAACATACGCACAACACACACACGTACACATATTTTCTGTTGTAGATATGTGGTAGTAGAGTAGTGTCCTTGGCAGCGGCTAATGGGGATCCATAATAAATACAAATACAAATAAAATTATTAAACGTCTTGATGTAATAACCTCTCTCCCTTCACTCTTCTTTTCTCCCTTCTTTCCTTCCTTTTAACTTTCTTTCCTTTCTATCGTCCTTCCTTCCTGCCCGCTATTCTTCCTCCCTTTGCCCTCCATTCCCCCTTTCTCCTCATCTTCCGCCTCTCTACTCTTCTTTCTTTCCCTTTATCCTTTCTTCTCCCTCTTTGTCAGGCTGATTGTGCGCAGCGGAAACAACTCCATGTCTCCGCTGCTCTTTGACTCAGACCTGGATGATGTTCCAGAGCGTGGCATCGTGAGCGAGGGCTCCATACTCTACCTGGAGCTCACAGCCGACTCCTCTTCCATCCCGTTACTGCTAGCTCTGCGCTATGAGGGTGAGACCTTAAAATGCTCCCAGCATCAGTACACACAGTTTCTCTTGTCTCTTTTTCACTCTTATTTGTAATTGACTGTGATATGACTGTGCAATACAGACACTGCTGCTTGCTTTAGTTTAGGGCTGTCCCCGACAAAAACATTTTTGGGGTCGACCAAGAGTCGTTGTGTCCTTTCGACCAATAGATTGGTCAAAATGTTTAAACTTGTTTTTCCATATATGTGTTTGAATAAAACCAATTACGTATGCACTGAGCTTGTCTGATGGTTTAAGCACACTGTTTGATTAAGTCACACAAATGACTCAAGAAATAGCCCGATGGTCACACTGTTAAAAGAATTGACAGCGAGTGTCTGTGTGACTGGCGCACGTTGTCTCGCTCTCTTCGCATGCATGTGACTAATAGGGCCTGACCTATAGCCCACCATAATCGCATCAATAAATTGGTTATAACAAACTCTGAACACAGTAATGTTAACAGCAAAATGGAGGCGGAGGACGTAAAAAAAAACACGAAACGGGCGAATGTTTACTGGTTGCTCAGGAGGGAAAGGGGAAGTCAGATCTCTGGAAGACATTTGACTTAGCTGTGGAAACTACTGAAGATCAAAAAAAAGGAGTGTATTGGAGCAAGTGTTACGTTAGTATTGTGTGTGCCAAACAGTTGCTGTTAGATTACAATATTATCATTTTTCTGAACATTCGGAACAGTGTAAACAACACTAAATAAATAAATGTACCAAAGACTGTTCTAACACAAAATAAATCATATACAGCCTTTATTACAGCAGACAAAAAATAGTTGCATGCATTCTTGAATTGCGGTTTATTTGTTGTTTAGGCAAATTATTCAAAGCTCCCTTTGTTATTTAATTTTTAAAATAAAGTGCTTGATTGCATTTCAAAGCACAAATGTATCATATACTGTGTGATGGCATGAACAATTTATTGATTGATACATTAGCCTATATATTGAAATATAGTCCTAAGTAAGTTACGGTATTAAGACTAAATAGGATGCACTCTTAGGCCTACAGCTCAATAGTGGTTATACAAGGCCTACTAATGATAACAACATTACTTATCATAATGATGATCATAATAATAATTGTAATAATAACAATAAGAAGGAGATAAATAAAAAGGAGGTATAGGAGAAAGAGCTGCTTGTTTGATAAACAGGTGCTGTTAGATTACAATAAGATTTTCCTGCCTGTTTGGAACAGTGTAAACAACACTAAATAATTAAGTAGTAACAGTCTGTTCTAACGGGGGAAAAGCCTTTATTACAGCATTGCAAAGAACCCTGCGCCGGTGGGGGAGGCAGAAAGACAGATGAACCTAGCAGCTAGGGAGTCCTCAATGTAGGTCTCCATAGCCTTGGTCTCCAGACACGACAGAGAGTACAGTCGTCGCCAGGGCGGAGTGTTGCCTGGGAGAAGGTCAATCCCGCAGTCATATGGTCGGTGCGGCAGCAGCTAGGTGGCCTGGGCCTTACTGAACACCTCCCGGGGGTCCTGGTACTCCGCGGGAATGGCGGAGAGGTCTGGGGCAACTTCCGAGCTCCCAGGAAGACGTCCCGGGGCAGGCTGCGCTGACTTCAGGCAATGAGCTTGGCAGAACGGGCTAGGAGAATCCCAATACCCTGGGAACCTGAGGAGACTTAATGAGCAGGAACTGGATAATTTTGCTGTGGTTCCCTGACACACCTAGGTTGATGGGGGTGGAATTGTGGGTGACCCGGCCTATAGAGTGCCCGTCCAGTGCTCTAACGTCCATGGGAATGGAGAGGGGCTGAGTGGGGATATCCAGCTCGGAAGCCAGGGTAGCATCCATAAAGCTCTCAACGGCCCCAGAGTCGATGAGTACCCAGAGAGATTTCGACTGGTTCCCCCACAGCAACATGGCATGAAAGGGGGTGCAAGTAAGGGGAGAGGAAAAGTTATCCGTATGGCCTGCCAGAGTACTCACTCCTACCGGTGAGCCTGGTCTTTTAGTGGACAGGTGGACAGGTGGAGACGAAATTACCAGTAGTCCCGCAATACAGGCAGCTCTTAGTGTGAAGCCTGTATGGCTGTTCAGCTGGAGACAGCCTAGCTCTGCCTAGTTACATGGGCTCAGGAAGAGGTAAATTGGCAGTCTTTGGAGACCCTTGGGGGAACACGGGTAGCCTCGGGTTCTCTCGACAACGGAGCCGTCGGGGACTTCCGGGATACCTCGGAGGCGAGGTGGAATCCATGGACGGGTGGGCAAAATCGAATCTGGCCAGAGCCCTCCTGGACATCAGCGTGATGAGCTATGCTATCTTATTTATAATACAGGGGCAGGCATATGACAGGTCAAAGGCAGGCAGGGGTCAGTAATCCACCCATTATACCCTAAATATTTCTGATCAATTTGATGTTATTTTAATGGACCAAAAAATGTGCTTTTCTTTCAAAAACAAGGACATTTCTAAGTGACCCCAAACTTTTGAACGGTAGTGTACATAATATAAACATTTACAATTTCAGTATCACATGTCTTAGAGTGATGAACTGTGCCATCCCTGTGGTCTCCGCAATGGATTAGTCCACTGAGACAGGTGTGAATCAGGCGTGAATCATGTGCACCATGAAAAAAAAATAACATTGCTACTGCTCAACTAAAGAAATCTCGGTCGACCAACAGCCTATCAACCAAACAATCGACCGTTTGACTAAATGGGGTCAGCCCTACTTTAATTAATCTTATATTATGCACTTATCCTACTTCTCTCCTTTTCTCTCCTCATATTCACACGTGCACACTGTTGTATCTCTTTCGCTCTCTCTCAGCCTTTGACGGGGAACACTGTTATGAGCCCTACTTGCCCCATGGGAATTTCAGCAGCAGTGACATCACCTTTCCGTTGGGCACCACAGTCACCTTCTCCTGCTCCCCAGGCTTTGTCATGGAGCAGGGCACTGGGGTCATTGAGTGTGTGGACCAAAGCGATCCACACTGGAATGAGAGCGAGCCTGTGTGTAAAGGTAATACTATTGAATATTACCACTACATTATGATAATTTGTTTATAAAGCCCCTTTCATTCACTAAACTAAAACTAAAGACAATAATACAAGTAATGTTACAATAACTTTTTTTCCTGTGCTAGTACCTCACACCCTCTCTTCCCACCCCCTCTCAGCTTTGTGTGGGGGAGAGTTGACCGATCCCTCCAGTACTGTTCTATCCCCCGATTGGCCACAGAGCTACTCCAAGGGGCAAGACTGTGTGTGGCAGATCCATGGCAATGAGGAGAAGCGCATCGAACTGGACATCCAGATGTGAGTTTGGCCTCACCAACATCCAACAGGCATAATTTTGGTCTTTGAAGCTGTGGTTGAGGCATTTGGGAGAAGGAATTGTTCTCCTTTAATTTGCCAAAACCTCACTGCATAACATGAGCGCTCCCTTTGCATAGTTTTTTTCCCCCACTACACAAGAGGTATATGATGGAGGTATAACTCAAAATAAGCATGTTTATGTTTCAGAAACGTGCATGTTTTGTAAGGAATATACTTGAGGTATAAAATGTAGGTCGAACAATGTGAGCCTTGCGTTTCGCTGCTTCACTGATGGCTACTTCCGTGGCTGGTGTAGCGCATCTTTTTGATTATAATGGGTGGATTTCAACTGTGACTGACAGACATAAAAAAAACTGATGTGATGCTTCCAGTGAAGTTTTTATTGTAAGGATTAGAAATGACAATGTTTGTGAGAAGCTACATTTTATGATGACATTTTATGATTCCATTCAAAGTGACATTGTGATTTAACGTGAAAGTTGTTTTCCTCTCCATGTATTTTGTCGCTCTCAAAGTTTGAATATCCGCCACAACGACGTTCTCACCATATTCGATGGTCACGACCTCATGTCCCATGTGATTGGCCAGTACCTGGGGTCACGAGAGCGTTTCCAGGTCGTGTCAGGTGGTTCTGAGGTCACTATTCAGTTCCAGAGTGACCCTGACGACTCCTCCTTTATTCTCAGCCAGGGGTTCCTTATTCACTACCGTGGTACGTACACATACAGGACTTATTGGCCTCACCAACACCCACAGGCATTTGGCCGAAGCAAACCTACACAGAAAATTGTCCAAAACTAAGAAACCAAAACTATTAAAAAAAAAGAAATTATAACATAACTCAAACGGAAGGAGTTTGCATTTTGGCGTTTTGCATTTTGATTGCCCATACATGACATCACACGTGTATTCAGTGAAGCAGAATGTTAATAACTTTGTAGATATAATATGACCAGACAATACGATTACGTATTCTACCTCAATTGTGTGTTCTACATGATATATTTCAATCTGAATGTTCTGAAACATTATATCCTCCTGAACAAGTACCTGGTTTATCCTACATCTAATGACATCTTTTTTATCCAGAGGTAGAGCCTAATGACACCTGCCCTGCCCTCCCTCAAATCGAATTTGGCTGGATTAGCTCCTCCCACACCTCTCCCGTGAGGGGAAGTGTGTTGACCTATCAGTGCCAGCCGGGGTATGACATCAGTGGCTCTGACATCATCACTTGCCAATGGGATCTTTCCTGGAGCAACAGCCCACCCACCTGCATCAAAGGTGAGCTAAAGTGCGTTCCTGCCCGACTAAGTTGGCATGATCTGGCATGCTGACGCATGCCAGATCATATATTATAGCAATCTGGTGCCCAACAGCACAGTCAATGTGGCATGCAATCATTGGTTGATGCAATGCAACACCTGAGTAGGGGAACACAACTCTATACTTCCAACAACACTTCGGATGTGTTTGAGATCATCGATTTTACTCTGTTGCACATCACCGACTGAGCATACTAGGTGATTTACAAATCACTTTACATCTTAGAAGTTGAGTAAGGCCTAGATTCAATCAGATCGAGCGTTAACTGGCAATAGCCAACACCCGCATAGCTGATGTTTTGGTGGTGTCGGAGGTGGAACTGCATTGGAGCTTTCAAATCAGTGAGCAGCTGCTCTTGATCATTGTCACAAAGCCACACCCGTCTCACTCGCGTTAGAAGTTCAGAATGAGAAAGTTTAGGCTATATAGAAATAATGACGCTCAAATTAAAAATCATTGAACTAAATAATGAGGATTTCTCTCAGCCTAATCAAGGTGGAGATTACATATCATATTCCAGTGTTCGACCTTGTAAGCAAGGCTACATGGGATTTATCTTAATGCGACTCTGAGCAGCCAATGGCAATGTCCGCTTTAGGTAGAATACCAGGAGCCGTTTGTAGATTTGACAGCTCTAACGCAGTTCCACCTCCGACACCGCCAAAACAACCACTATGCAGATGTTGGCTAAATTGAATAGAGCCTTTGAAGATTGCAGAATTAGGTTGCTGTTAAACATTATGATTGGTTTCATCCTTCCAATTAAAAGTCCCAATTTGACATATCACTTTACATATATACGTTTTGGGAGAAATGTACATTTCATCAGAATTTGACCCAAGTCATGTTGGAAAAGTGACGTCGAGAGAATAACACACGAGTGAATACACAGCAGGAGTAAAGCCACTGTCCACATAAGACGGTAAAGACCCACATCATACCGAATACTCTTTTTTTTAAAGAATAATTGGCACTGATTAAAACCAACTTATCATCTGAGCATATCCTCTGATTTCTTTATTCTGTATCAGCAAAAAATTGGTTTATCATTTACACGGTGTGCAGGCTTTTAACATAGCCCTTTTTACACCCCTGCTGGTTTACCCCTACTAGCTAACCACTAGCAGCCTTGAAACACATAACTTATTAGCAGTTCATCACATCAGCATTTCTTATGCTTTTACACAAAATCCAGAAACTTTTCCCATCATAGTAGACATTGAACGTTTATAACCTAAACTCTGTTGTTGGCTGATAGTACAGTGGTTCTTCCTTTAAAAGTTGTGGCACGCAAGCTGTGCTGCATAATTGTATGGCACGTTAGAGTGCATGAAGTCATATTATTTTACTGTCAGCCGTTGTTGCCATTAATGCTAGTTTGACCACCAGAGGGCATCTTTGAAAAGCGAAGTTATTGAAATGACATGGAGCTGTAGGCCTAAGAGTCCTGTTTACTGTAGCTGTTATAGCATAACTTACTTATTGGCATACAGGCATACTTCAATATACAGTATATCATTCATTCATTTGTGCATGTCATCACACAGCATACAAGTCATCCATGTCTTTAAATACAGTCAAGCATTTTAGTTATAAAACGAAATAACAAAGGGAGCCTTGAATAATTAAACAATGAAAAAATCGCAACATGTCGGCTAAAGCAATTGAATTCACAAATGCATTTGGCTGTTTTGAATATTGGCTGTACTAGAGACTTTAAAACCTTTTTTTGTAGAAAGGTTGCTTAATTGATTAATATTATGGTGTTTCTATTCCAAGAAAAGCGGAAATGCATTTTACAGTAGCCTCAGGGTTTCCGTAAGAAAAGAATGGCGCTGTACCATGTGACCGGTCGGGTGTAGACCTAGGCTACTAAGTGACTGCGAGTGAAGAGCAAAATAATCTTAACATTTCCACACCCTAATTGTAGGCTAACCAATACCCAAACGGAGTATGTGAAAATAATAATCTGATTGATTTATCAAGACCAGTCCCCATGCTTGTCTCAAAGCTGCGTGAAACGGAAATAGTTGCTTCAAATCCTATTATAACAATTGGATGACTTTGGGTGTTTCAGTAAGCAACAATTTGTTGCCTTCATTAGCCTACTTAATTCCATTATTTATGTAATTCAGTGATATTCATTCCCATAGTAATTCATTATGGATCCATCCAGATGTGGTTAGAAAACAGTGCATTTGGTGGGCTATGCAAAGAGATGGGAGAAGTGACATGCCTCGCAAACATGACCGGTCGGGAGTAGGCCTAGGATACTAAATGACTGCAAGTGAAGAGCAAATTAATCCTAACATTTCTACACCGTAATTGTAGGCTAACCAATACCCAAAGATGTTGATGAACAAATACTGTAAATGCATCTATGTGCGTGTTACATGGTCCAATTACAACTTCTTCTGACAAGTAGAGAAAAACAGTGTCTTTTTTATGTGTGTGTGCGCAAGACAGAGGGAGAGCAGTTCTTACACTCTAGTTTTAAATTCAATCACTCTCTTCTTCTTCATCCTCATCATTCAGTTAATTGAAATTCAATTGAAATATATTATGTCACTCCCATGGCAAAGTTTAAAAACAGCCAGATTTGTGAAATTGATTTATCCAACATTTTGTGGTTGCATGAGATTTGGTGATCACAGAATCAGTAGGATATTAAATAAACACTCAAATAGGCAACAGAAGCAGGAACAGCATAGGGCTGAGTGACTCACTCATTCCTGGCTTTCGTTCAAAATAAGTTATATTATAATTCAGGGTTAAAGACACATTCTTTGATATTGAGTTTGAAATGTAAAACTTTAGAGTACTTAATCATTGAATACATTGCAAGTTTTCTATTTTTTGGCCATTTCTTTGTCAGTGGGCAAACGTACAAAATCAGCAGGGGATCAAACACTTTTTTCCCTCACTGTATCTACCACAAACAGTCACGGCATAAGCTCAAAACTTTTAAAGGAAGAACCACTGTAGCTATAGCTCGCCAAATGCTAACCTGAGTGCTAACATTACTAAAATTATTAGCAGCAGTAACAGCAAAATTCAGGTATAATGGCAAACACAAACATTGGCTATCATGATATCCTGCAAGTTGTATCCGCCCAATAAAGATCAGGTAGTTCAGCAAAAATAAAGACATACCTTGAAATAAATAATGACATTAATCTGATTCATATTTCACCTTTCATTTCTGCAAAACATACAGTGTTGGATGCTGTAGCTTGCTTGCTAACTATCTAGCTAGCTTATTCCATCAGCAAACACCATGCTAAATCTGAATGGGCCAGCTTGTTTTGCATGGCCAGTTGGACTTAGATAGCTGGCTATCTTAGTTTTTAATCATCTACTAGCAACATAACATGACAAAACATTTTAGGGCACTTTAGTAACTACTTACCCGATTCACCTCCATCACAGAAGTCGTCCGCCGTCGTGCTGTAACACCGGTGGTGTCAGTGGACTTGGAGCCGGCAGGATTTAATTGTGGGCAGAGAACTGGTTTTTACTAGCCCGAGCTTCATAGTGAATACACTATTCCACTGTTGGTAGCCATCGTAGTCCTTTGGGGCAGAGTGGGACTGAAGCGCCAGGGGTTCCCCTGAACTATTCTTTCTGAAGAGGTCCGACTTTTTCCCAAATAAACCAAATATGCCTACTGTTTCATTTTTTTGGTACTTTTACATGCATTTTTTAATTATTACCCTTTTTCTCCCCAATTTTGTGGTATCCAATTGGTAGTTAGTCTTGTCTCATCGCTGCAACTCCCGTACGGACTCCGGAGAGGCGAAGGGCGAGAGCCGTGCATCCTCCGAAACACAACCCAACCAAGCTGCACTGCTTCTTGACACAATGCCCACTTAACCCGGAAGCCAGCCGCACCAATGTGTCGGAGGAAATACCGTACACCTGGCAACCATGTCAATGTGCACTGCATCCGGCCCGCCACAGGAGTCGCTAGTGCACGATGGGACAAGGACATCCCTGCTGGCCAAACCCTAACCCTAACCCGGACTACGCTGGGACAATTGTGCACCGCACCATGGGTCTCCCAGTCGCGGCTAGCTGCGACAGAGCCTGGACTCGAACCCAGAATCTCTAGTGGCACATGGTGATGCAGTGCCCTAGACCACTATGTGTATAAGTGTATAATTATTATACTTCTTAAAAACGTTTTAATCAATTTCCCTTGTTCGATATGTGGAAATATACAGTGCATTCGGAAAGTATTCAGACCCCTTCACTTTTTCCATATTTTGTTACGTTACAGCCTTATTTTAATATATATATATTTTAAATCCTCATCAATCTACACACAATACCCCATAATGACAAAGCAAAACCAGTTTTTTGGTGTTTTTTGCAAATGTATTACAAATAAAAAACAGAAATACCTTATTTACGTAAGTATTCAGAACCTTTGCCATGAGACTCGAAATTGAGCTCAGGTGCATCCTGTTTCCATTGATCATCCTTGAGATGTTTCTACAAATTTATTGGAGTCCACCTGTGGTATCAGATATGAAGGTAAGACCGAGATGCAGACCACGTCGGATAACGAATACTTTAATAATCCCAAAGGGACAGGCAAATGGACAGATCAAGGCAGTCAGGGGTCAATAGTCCAGAGAAGTGGGGGAAAAGCAGGAGCTGAGACAAAACGCTGCTTGGCTTGAACAAACAAGACGAACTGGCACAGACAGACAGAAAACACAGGTATAAATACACAGGGGACAATGGGGAAGATGGGCGACACCTGGAGTGGGGTGGAGACAATCACAAAGACACATGAAACAGACCAGGGTGTGATGTGTGGTAAATTCAATAATTGGACATGATTTGGAAAGGCACACACCTGTCTATATAAGGTCCCACAATTGACAATGCATGTCAGAGCAAAAACCAAGCCATGAGGTCGGAGGAATTGTCTGCACAGATCTGGGAAAGGGTACCAAAAAATGTCTGCAACATTAAAGGTCCCCAATAACACAGTGGTCTACATCATTCTTAAATGGAAGAGGTTTGGAACCACCAAGACTCTTCCTAGAGTTGCTGCCCGGCCAAACTGAGCATTCGGGGGAGAAAAGCCTTGGTCAGGGAGGTGACCAAGAACACAATGGTCACTCTGACAGAGCTCCAGAGTTCCTCTGTGGAGATGGGAGAACCTTCCAGAAGGGCAACCATCTCTGAAAAACTCCACCAGTCAGGCCTTTATGGTAGAGTGGCCAGACGGAAGCCACTCCTCACTAAAAGGCACATGACAACCTGCTTGGAGTTTGCCAAAAGGCACCTAAAGGACAATCAGACCATGAGAAACGAGATTCTCTGGTCTGATGAAACAAATATTTAACTGTTTTGTCTGATAGCCAAGTGTCTGGCTCATCACCTGGCTAATACTATCCCTACGGTTTAGCATGGTGGTGGCAGCATCATGATGTGGGTTTGTTTTTCAGCAGCAGACTAAGAGACTTGTCAGAATCGAGGGAAAGATGAACGGAGAAAAGTACAGAGATCCTTGATGAAAACCTGCTCAAGAGCTCCGACCTCAGACTGGGGTGAAGGTTCACCTTCCAACAGGACAACGGCCCTAAGCAAAGAGCCAAGACAAAGCAGGAGTGGCTTCGGGACAAGTCTCTTAATGTCCTTGAGTGACCAAGCCAGAGTCCGGACTTGAATCCGATCGAACATCTCTGGAGAGCCCTGAAAAGAGCTGTGCAACGACGTTCCCCATCCAACCTGACAGAGCTTGAGAGGATCTGCAGAGAAGAATGGGAGAAATTCCCCAAGTGCAGGTGTGCCAAGCTTGTAGCGTCATACCCAAGTAGACTCGAGGCTGTAATCGCTGTCAAAGGTGCTTCAACAAAGTACTAAGTAAAGGGTCTTAATACTTACGTAAATTTATTATTTCATTTTTCATACATTTACAAAAAATTCCTAAAACCTGTTTTTGCTTTGTCATTATGGGGTATTTTGTGTAGATTGATGAGGGGAAAAAAACATTTAATCCATTTTAGAATAAGGCTGTAACGTAACAAAATGTGGAAAAAGTCAAGGTTGTCTGAATACTTTCTGAATGCCCTGTGCAACCTTCCCTTTAAGGGTAATTATTTATTGTACCAACAACATTTTTACATTTTTAGTCATTTAACAGACGCTCTTATCCAGAGCGACTTACAGTAGTGAATACATTTCATTTCATGCATTTAAAAAAAATTATGTTTTTGTACTGGCCCCCCATGGGAATCGAACCCACAACCCTGGCGTTGCACATACCATGCTGGCATTGCAAACACCATGCTCTACCAACTGAGCCACAGGGAAGGCTACATCTGCAAATCCCAATAAAACTGTATCACGTTTCGAAGTTTACTTTCCTTGCTTTGTCCAACAACACTATTATGAATCTAGCAAGTACGTTTTGTGGTTCAGAGTGCACTATTTATTTAGTTCCATAGTGCAAATATTTTGTGGTTTTTGTATACGTGTTTGTTTTGGTTTTTCCTTCTTTGTCCTTTAATAAAAGAAGATGAGTATACATTTTCCCGCTGCGTCTTGGTCCTCCACACACGACACTCGTGACAGAATCTCCCACCAAACACGGACCAAGCAGTGGAGGAGGGAGCAGCAACAGATGGACTACAAGGAGTACTGGAGTTGGGAGGACATCTTGGAGGGGAAAGGATCCTACACATGGGAGGAGATCCAAGCTGGAATGGATCGCCTGCCATGGAAACAGTTGGAGACAGCGAGGGAGGAACGGCGTAAATGGAGCAAAGAGAACAGGAACAGTTACAGAGTGCTTCCTCATTTTTGAGCTACAGCCATCTTCGTTCCCTTCGGATCGGTCGAAGATAGCATATGTTATTACGCTAATGTCGGGAAGGGCGCTCTCCTGGGCTACGGCAGTTTGGGAGCAACAATCCACCATTTGTCGTCCTCTGGAAGACTTCATGGCAGAGTTGAGGAAGGTATTCGATTCTCCGGGCTCCTGGAAAGAGGCGGCCTGAAAACGTCAAACAACTCCCATAGTGTGGCAGACTACGCAGTAGCAGCTTGGGAGTTACCGCTGGACCTCAATTCCCTCATCGCCCTTACTATTAGAATTGATGGGCGTCTATGGGAATGCAGGCGTGAGAGGAGGTCTGGTCTTGGTCACACTCGTTCATCCGCTGCTGCTTGCTCAACTCCGAAGGAATCTGGAAGTCCCCGAAGGCTGTATTTCCGAAAAGACCTGAAGCCACCCGAGTTCCCTCAAGAGTCATCGGCAACGGGTGAGTCAGATACATCGGAACCAATGCAACTGGGCAGAGCTAGATTATCGCCTAGGGAACGTTCACGTAGGCTAAGCTCCAACAGTTGTCTGTATTGTGGTGCTGCGGGGCATTTCATAGCCACCAGCCCAGTGAAGAGACCTGAATCATTAGTAGGTAGAAGTACACTGGTGAGCCAAACTGGGAACCCTCTAATTCCCATCACCTGTACTCCTTTTTCTGTTATCCTGCTGTGGGGAGACCAGTCTAAGTCTCTTCGGGTGCTCATTGACTCTGGGGCAGATGAAAGTTTCATGGACGCTATCCTGGTATCGGAACTAGGTATCCCCACTCAACTCCTCTCCGTTCCCATGGATGCCAGGGTAGTGGACGGCCGCTTCATTGAAAGAGTCACGCACAGCACAGTTCCCATGAATCTGCTAATCACAGTGAGTCAATACAGCTTCTCCTCATTGAGTCTCCCCACATCCCTGTTGTTTTGGGATTTTCTTGGCTCTAGAAGCACAACCCCGATATTGACTGGACCACGGGTTCAATCCTGGGTTGGA
Source organism: Salmo trutta (assembly GCF_901001165.1). NCBI lineage: Eukaryota > Metazoa > Chordata > Actinopteri > Salmoniformes > Salmonidae > Salmo > Salmo trutta. The sequence goes on from NC_042988.1 coordinate 1,113,102, forward strand.
GCCCGTTGTACCATTCACACTGCCTGAAGGCGGCGCAGCCTTCCTCGGAACGTCCCTCTCCAGGGTTAAGTGCGGCCTCGGATTTCACTACCGTTTCCGCAGAGTACCATGACCTGGAGGTTTTCAGCAAGGCTCGTGCTACCTCCCTTCACATCATCCTTACGATTGTGCAATTGACCTCCTCCCGGGCACCACACCGCTTCGAGGCCGGCTATATTCCCTGTCTGGCCCTGAGACCAAGGCCATGGAGGAATACATTGAGGACTCTCTGGCTGTTGGGAACATTCGTCCTTCTGCCTCTCTTGCCGGCGCAGTGTTCTTCTTTGTGGGGAAGAAGGACAAGGCCCTGCGTCCATGTATTTATAACCGGGGCCTCAATGACATCACGATCAAGAATCGGTACCTGCTACCACTCCTCTCCTCGGTTTTCGAACCTCTCCAGGGGGCTCCCATCTTTCCCAAACTGGACCTTCGGAATGCCTACCACCTTGTTCGGAAACGCAAAGGAGACGAGTGGAAGATGGTATTCAATACTGCCAGTGTACACTATGAGTACCTGGCCATGCCGTTTGGACTCACCAACGATCCCGCTGTCTCCCAGGCACTGGTCAACGATGTGCTCCAGGACATGTTGAATCATTTTGTACAGTTGAAGTCAGAAGTTTATTTACATACAATTAGGTTGGAGTCATTTAAACTCGTTTTTCAACCACTCCACAAATTTCTTGTTAAAGAACTATAGTTGTGGCAAGTCGGTTAGGACATCTACTTTGTGCATGACACAAATAATTTTTCCAACAATTGTTTACAGACAAATTATTTCACTTATAATTCACTGCATCACAATTCCAGTGGGTCAGAAGTTTACAGTACACTAAGTTGACTGTGCCTTTAAACAGCTTGGGAAAATCGAGAAAATGATGTAATGGCTTTAGAAGCTCAAACATAATTTGAGTCAATTGGAGGTGTACCTGTGGATGTATTTCAAGGCCTACCTTCAAACGTAGTGCCTCTTTGCTTGACATCATGGGAAAATCAAAAGAAATCAGCCAAGACTTCAGAAAAAAACTGGTGGACCTCCACATGTCTGGTTCATCCTTGGGAGCAATTTCCAAATGCCTGGAGGTACCACGTTCATCTGTACAAACAATAGTACGCAAGTATAAACACCATCGGACCATGCAGCCGGCATACCGCTCAGGAAGGAGACACGTGCTGGAGGAAACAGGTACAAAAATATCAATATCCACAGTAAAACGAGTCCTATATCGAAATAACCTGAAAGTCTGCTCAGCAAGGAAGAAGCCACTGCTCCAAAACCGCCATAAAAAAGCCAGACTACGGTTTTCAACTGCACATGGGGACAAAGATCGTACTTTTTGGAGAAATGTCCTCTGGTCTGATGAAACAAAAATAGAACTGTTTGGCCATAATGACCATCGTTATTTTTGGAGGAAAAAGGGGGATGCTTGCAAGCCGAAGAACACCATCCCAACTGTGAAGCACGGGGGTGGCAGCATCATGTTGTGGGGGTGCTTTGCTGCAGGAGGGACTGGTGCACTTCACAAACTAGATGGCATCATGAGGACAGAACATTATGTGGATATCTTGAAGCAACTTCTCAAAAAGTTAAAGCTTGGTCGCCAATGGGTCTTCCAAATGGACATTGACCCCAAACATACTTCCAAAGTTGTGGCAAAATGGCTTAAGGACAACAAAGTCAAGGTATTGGAGTGGCCATCACAAAGCCCTGACCTCAATCTAATAGAACATTTGTGGGCAGAACTGAAAAAGTATGTGCGAGCAAGGTCTACAAACTTGACTCGGTTACACCAGCTCTGTCTGGAGGAATGGGCCAAAATTCACCCAACTTATTGTGGGAAGCTTGTGGAAGGCTACCCGAAACGTTTGACCCAAGTTAAACAATTTAAAGGCAATGCTACCAAATACTAATTGAGTGTATGTAAACTTCTGACCCACTGGGAATGTGATGAAGAAATAAAAGCTGAAATAAATCATTCTACTATTCTGACATTTCACATTCTTAAAATAAAGTGGTGATCCTAACTCACCTAAGGGCTCTTTTACTAGGATTAAATGTCAGGAATTGTGAAAAACTGAGTTTAAATGTATTTTGCTAAGGTGTATGTAAACTTCTGACTTCAACTGTATTTGTCTGCCTTGATGACATCCTGGTTTTCTCTCGTTTTGCCCAAGAACACGTTCTCCATGTTTGACAAGTCCTTCAGCGCCTCCTGGAGAATCAGTTGTTTGTAAAAGCTGAGAAGTGCGACATCCACCGCTCCACTATATCCTTTCTGGGATACGTCATTGCTGAAGGGAATGTCCATGTGGATCCAGAAACGGTGAGAGCGGTGGTGGATTGTCCCCAACCCACGTCCAGCCGCAACGGTTTCTGGGGTTTGCTAATTTCTACCGCCGTTTCATTCGCGGCTACAGCACCCAGGCGGATCCCCTCTCTGCTCTCACCTCCCCCAAGGTACCGTTCACATGGTCCCCAGCAGCGGACAGGGTTTTTATGGATCTGAACCTGCGATTCACTACTTCCCTCATCCTCATCCATCCGGACCCGACCCGTCAGTTTGTGGTTGAGGTTGGCGCATCCGACGTGGGAGTAGGGGCCGTCCTTTCTCAGCGATCTGTCCAGGAGCTTCATCCCTGTGCTTTCATGTCCCATCGTCTCAACTCTGCAGAAAGGAACTATAATGTTGGGAACCGGGAATTCCTGGTGGTTAAGATGGCTCTGGAGGAGTGGAGGCACTGGCTGGAACGGGGCGTAACATCCATTTTTGGTATGGACTGACCACAAGAATTTAGAATACTCCGCACTGCCAAATGCCTTAACTCTAGGCAAGCCGTTGGGCCCTGTTATTCACCAGGTTCAATTTCACCATCTCCTACCACCCAGGGTCCAAAAATGTGAAGCCGGACGCCCTCTCTCACCTGTACAGTTCCGCTGCCACACCCTCTGAATCTGAAACCATCCTCCCTGCCTCATGTCTCGCGGCTTCGGTTGTCTGGGGTATTGAGACCCTGGTCAATATCTAGGTCAACTAGAAAATATACACTATATTTACAAAAGTATGTGGACACCCCTTCAAATTAGTGGATTCGGCTATTTCAGCCACACCTGTTGCTGACCGGTGTATAAAATCAAGCACACTGCCATGCAGTCTCCATAGACAAACATTGGCAGTAGAATGGCCTTACTGAAGAGCTCAGTGACTTTCAACGTGGCACTGTCAGAAGATGCCAACTTTCCATTAAGTCAGTTCGTCAAATTTCTGCCCTGATAGAGCTGCCCCGGTCAACTGTAAGTGCTGTTATTGTCGAGGAGCAACAACGGCTCAGCCGCAAAGTGTTAGGACACACAAGCTCACAGAACAGGAGTGCTGAAGCATCTAGTGCGTAAAAATCGTCTGTCCTCAGTTGCAACACTCACTACCGAGTTCCAAACTGCCTCTGGAAGCAACGGGAGCTTCATGAAATGGGTTTCCATAGCCGAGCAGCCTCACACAAGCCTAAGATCATCATGCGCAATGCCAAGCGTCCACTAGAGTGGTGTAAAGCTCGCCGCCATTGGACTCTGGAGCAGTGGAAACGCGTTCTCTGGAGTGATGAATCACACTTCACCATCTGGCAGTCCGACTGACAAATCTGGGTTTGGCGGATACCAGGAGAACGCTACATGCTCTAATTTATGCCAACTGTAAAGTTTGGTGGAGGAGGAATAATGGTCTAGGGCTATTTTTCATGTTTCGGGCTAGGCCCCTTAGTTCCAGTGAAGGTAAATCTTAACACTACAGCATAAAGTTATATTCTAGATTATTCTGTGCTTCCAACTTTGTGGCCAAAGTTTGGGAAAGGCCCTTTCCTTTTTCAGCATGACAATGTCCCTGTGTACAAAGCGAGGTCCGTACAGAAATGGTTTGTCAAGATCAGTGTGGAAGAACTTGACTGGCCTGCACAGAGCCCTGACCTCAACTCCATCGAACACCTTTGGGATGAATTGCTTGACTGACTTTATTGTCCCCATGGGGAAATTTTGTTGCAGTGTTTAAAGTGGTGTTTAAATACAAAACAAATTGACAATACAACTTTCATAACAGTTACATACCAATAAAAAGAGACAAGCCTGCTGGCCTTACTGGGTCGATAGGAACATTAGCCCGAGCTATTTAGGAGGGATATCACACCTGGCACAAATTATTGTCTCGTTCTGTTTTTCCTGCTGAAGGGAATTAGAACGCTGACTGCGATCCAGGCCTAATCGCCCAACATCAGTGCCCAACATCAGTGCCCGACCTCACTTATGCTGTTGTGGCAGAATGCAACCAAGTCCTCGCAGCAATGTTCCAACATCTTGTTCCAAGCAATGTTCCAAGTCTTCCCAGAAGAGTGGAGGCTGTTATAGCAGCAAAGGGGAGACCAACTCCATATTAATGCCCATGATTTTGGAATGAGATGTTCGATGAGTAGGTTTTTAAATACGTTTTGTCATGTAGTGTATTTTAAATCAATGTTGTGATGATATACTCAAATAAAATGCCATTATCCATGAGAAAGATTTTTGGCGCTGACAGCTGATCTTCTCATGCATCTGAAGAAAATTCTAAATTGCAACAGCTGCTCTGTCAGTTGGAGGTGGGCTGGGGGCGGGGCTCGGGAATATTTCAAATTGTGATTGACAGCTCAGGAGTTTCATGTGTCTCTTTTCAAAATAAACAGTTAATTGTACTATTGTTCATAAGTTCATACGGATTCAGCATGATACATGTGGTGCCAAAATATATTTAATTAAAAAATATATATGTTAGGATTTTCTGAAATTATGTATTTCATAAATATATTCTGGAAATATATGTAAAAAAAAAAAATCCTGCATATACTGTATGTACATACACGGAGTGTGCAAGACATTAGGAACACCTTCCTAATATTGAGTTGCACCCCTTTTTGCCCTCAGAAGCCTCAATTCGTTGGGGCATGGACTCTACAAGGTGTCGAAAGCGTTCCACAGGGATGTTGGCCCATGTTCACCCCAATGCTTCCCACCACAGGAGGCTGCTGAGGGGAGGACAGCTCATAATAATGGCTGGAACGGAGCAAATGGAATAGCGTCAAACACATGAAAACCATGTGTTTGATGTTTTGATACCATTCCACTCATTCCACTTCAGCCATTACCACAAGTCCACCCTCCCCAATTAAGGTGCCACCAACCTCCTGTGCTTCCCACAGTTGTGTCAAGTTGGCTGGATGTCCTTTGGGTGGTGGATAATTCTTCCCAGCAGCGTTGCAGTTCTTGACACGCTCAAACCGGTGCATCTAGTAGATACCCCGTTCAAAGGCACTTAAATATTTTGTCTTGCCCATTCACCCAATGAATGGCACCATACACAATCCATGTCTCAATTGTTTCAAGCCTTACAAATCAATCATCTACATATCAGAAAATAGGTGTGCTGGAGTTCACTCATTTAGCTCTGTTTCATCTGTAGTGCCAGCGTAGATAAAAAAAAAAATGTATACAAATATTACGTCATGTCTTGTTTACCCTTATCGTCCACAGTCCAGCAGTGTCCTGATCCGGGGGAGGTGGTGAACGGAGCGCGTTCGGTACGCCCAGAGTCTGGATTCGCTGTTGGAACAGTGGTGCGCTTCTCCTGTAACCAGGGTTACCAGCTGGAGGGCCCTGGCCAGATCTCCTGCCACGGACGAGATACAGGCACCCCCAAGTGGAGTGACCGCAGCCCCAAATGTGTCTGTGAGTCACTCCTCTGGGTGTTTGTCTGTGTGTGTTGAGATTGATGTCAAACACTAATTCTATGGGACTATACACTGCCTTCAGAAAGTATTCACACCCCTTGACTTTTTCCACATTTTGTTGTGTTACAAAGTGGGATTAAAATTGATTTAATTTTTTTTAAGTCTTTTTTTTTTTGCCAACGACCAACACCGAATACTGTAATGTCAAAATGGAAGAAAAATTCTAACATTTGCAAAAAAAAACAAAAAAAGTATGAAAAATAAAACACTAATATACTGAATCTGGATTACATAAGTATTCAGCCCCCTGAGTCAATACATGTTGCATCAGCTTTGGCAGCGATTACAGCTTTCTAGATAAGTCTCTAAGAGCTTTCCACACCTGGATTGTGCAACATTTGCCCATTATTATTTTCAAAATTCTTCAAGCTCAGTCAAATTGGTTGTTGATCAATACTAGACAACTATTTTCAGGTCTTGTCATAGATTTTCAAGCAGATTTAAGTCTAAACTGTAACTCGGTCACTCAGGAACATTCACTGTCTTGGTAAGCAACTCCAGTGTAGATTTGGCCTTGTGTTTTATGTTATTGTCCTGCTGAAAGGTGAATTCATCTCCCACTGTCTGGTGAAAAGCAGACTGAACCTTTCCTCTAGGCGTTTGCCTGTGCTTAGCTTAATCACATTCCTTTTTTATCCTTAAAAACTCCCCAGTCCTTAACAATTACAAGCATACCCATAACATGATGCTGCCACCACTATGCTTGAAAATATGGAGTGGCACTCGGTAATGTGTTGTATTGGATTTGCTCCAAATTTCTTTGCCACATGTTTTGCAGTATTACTTTAGTGCCTTGTTACAAACAGGATGCATGTTTTAGAATATTTGTATTCTGTATAGGCTTCCTTTTTTCACTCTGCCAATTAGGTTAATATTGTGGAGTAACTATAATGTTGTTAATCCATCCTCAGTTGTCTCCTATCACAGCCATAAAACTCTAACACCTTTGGTCATGGTGAAATCCCTGAGTGGTTTCCTTCCTCTCCTGCCTGTATCTTTGTAGTGACTGGGTGTATTGATACGCCACCCAAAGTGTAATTTATAACTTCACCTTGCTCAAAGGGATATTCAATGTCTGTTTTATTTTTATTTTTACCCATCTACCAATATATCTTTGTTGTTGAAACTGTGTTTGAAATTCACTGCTCGATTGATGGACCTTACAGATAATTGTATGTGTGGGGTACAGAGACAAGGTAGTCATTCAAAAATCATGTTAAAAACTTTTATTGCACACAGAGTGAGTCCATTCAACTTATGTGACTTGTTAAGCACATTTTTACTCCTGAACTTATTTAGGCTTGTCATAACAACTGGGTTGAATACTTATTGACTCAAGACATTTTAGCTTTTAATTTGTAATTCATTTGTGAACATTTAAAAAAACATAATTCCACTTTCACATTATCGGGTATTATGTGTAGGCCAGTGACAAATAATCTCAATTTAATCAATCTTAAATTATGATTGTAACACAACAAAATGTGGAAAAAGGGCTGTTAATATTTTCTGATGGCATTGCTCTCTCTCGCTCTCTCTCTCCATCCATCTTTATTTCCTTTCCCTAAACAGTGAAGTATGACCCATGCCCAAACCCAGGTGTGCCAGACAATGGTTACCAGACATTGTACAAGCATAGCTACCAGGCAGGAGAGACGCTACGTTTTTTCTGCTATGAGGGCTATGAACTCATTGGGGAGGTTATTATCAACTGTGTCCCGGGCCACCCATCTCAATGGAACAGTCCACCACCATTCTGCAAAGGTGACAATTTACATTGGACTGCTGGAAATGAGGAAGAGGGGTTAGAGGGGTTTCAAGAAATTCTGCATGAGAATTGAAACACTTGAACATTTTGGAAAGAATGAATGAGGAATAATAATAATAACCTGCATCTCTCCATCTATCAGTGGCATATGAGGAGCTGTTGGATGATCATAAATTAGAAGGTGATTTTTTTTCTTCTTCTACGTCTTCTTTAGGGGAATTTCAGCACTTTTCAACCTCATATTCATTCTCCAATTACTTACAAAGACTATGAGATTCATGGTGACACAGGGAGGAGGAAAATGCCTCCCCCTGGCTAGAAACTCGTAGTAGGTTTTGAAAATCACAGTTTTTTACTTTTAATGCAATTTCATGTCAGAACCTTTCTTCTTATTTCTAACTACAGAACATAGAAACGTCATGGTAACCAATTTTCAACATAGACAAATTTGTATGATGAATTTGTACTTAGAAACAACGTCAGATCTTCAACTTTATCTCCACTATCAGATTTATTTTTAAATCCAGTTTATCTGTCACGGTTGTCGTAAGAACGGTACCAAGGCGCAGCGTGTGTAGAGTTCCACATCTTTATTCCAAAGTGAAAATTCGCAAAACAAAATTTATCAATAACCGAACAACGAAACGTGACTATGTGGTGCACAAACACAAAACAATATCCCACAAACACAGGTGGGAAAAATAGCTACTTAAATATGATCCCCAATTAGAGGCAACGATTACCAGCTGTCTCTAATTGAGACCATACCAAAACACCAACATAGAAATTTTAAACTAGAATACCCCCTAGTCACGCCCTGACCTACTACACCATAGAGAAACAAGGGCTCTCTATGGTCAGGGCGTGGCATTATCAACAAGTTAATAATTGTTATGTTGGATTCACGTCTCCATCTCAACCAAAAAATGTAAGTTAAAGAATAGGGCTGGATTCAATCTGATCACGGGTTGTGGAAAATGCGGATTTTAAGGTCAATGTTTCCGCATTCATGGTAAATGCTGCAGATTCCGTCTCAATCGTAGTGATAACACATTGGGAATTCAACAAACTTTTGGCTGTCTTTTTGAGTGGGTGAATATAGGTTGTAATCTCATTGATCAATGTCTCAACCAAATATTACCTAATTGCTCACGTTGAAATTACGTGGTGTGCTCAGTGGGATGGTAATAGAAATAATGAAAATTAGGTTGAAAAGTGGTGGAATTCCCCTTTAATTGCCTTTCTTTAACTTCTTCTTTAATTTATTATTTTGGATTATTTCCCTAGTATCCCAGTCATTTGAGCCCTCCCACCAGATGCTAAGTGAGAACATTGCCTTGGCAATCATCCTGCCAATCATCCTGGTCATCCTTCTGATTGGTGGAATCTACATGTATTACACAAAGTAAGTGCTGCGCAGTTCAGTAGTCACAATTCAAATGCATTCTTCTTACTTTCACCAGATATTGGCATGGTCTGACCTAACACACACACACAATAGTACTGAGCCATTGCATAGATCAGATATCAGAAGTTGACTGTATTCTGTATTCTCTCCCTTTAACCTTTATTTCCCCTTTCCCTCTCCCTCAGTGTATGTAGGTTGCAGTGGAAGCCACTTTTCTGGAAGTCTCTCTCTCACACCCACTCATACAGCCCAATTACTGTGGAGTCTGACTTCAACAACCCTCTATACGAGGCAGGGGTGAGTATTTTCTCTATTTTTGCCTAATCAAATCAAACTTTATTTGTCACATGCGCAGAATACAACAAGTGTAGACCTTACCTTGAAACTTACAAGCCCTTAACCAACAGCGCAGTTCAAGAAGAGTTAAGAAAATATTTACCAAGTAAACTAAAGTAAAAAATTATAAAAAGTAACACTATAACATAACAATTACGAGGCTATAAACAGGGGGTATCGGTACCGAGTCAGTGTGCAGGGGTACAGGTTAGAGGTAATTTGTACATGTAGGTAGGGGTAAAGTGACTATGCATAGATAATAAACAGCGAGTAGCAGCAGTGTACAAAGCAAATGGAGAGGGGATCAATGTAATAGTCCGGTGGCCATTTGAATAATTGTTAAGCAGTTTTATGGCTTGGTGGTAGAAGCTGTTAAGGAGCCTTTTGGTTCTAGACTCCGGTACCGCTTCCCATGCGGTAGCAGAGAAAACAGTCTATGACTTGGGTGACTGGAGTCTCTGACAATTTTATGGGCTTTCCTCTGACACCGCCTATTATATAGGTCCTGGATTGCATGAAGCTTGGCCCCAGTGATGTACGGGGCCGTTTGCACTACCCTCTTACGGTCAGATGCCGAGCAGTTGCCATACCAGGCGATGATGCATCCGGGCAGGATGCTCTCGATGGTAAAACTTTTTGAGGATCTGGGGACCCATGCCAAATCTTCTCAGTCTCCTGAGGGGGAAAAAGTGTTGTCGTGCCCTCTTCACAACTGTCTTGGTGTGTTTGGACCATGATAGATCGTTGGTGATGATGGACACCAAGGAACTTGAAACTCTCGACCCGCTTCACTACAGCCCCATTGATGTGAATGGGGGCCTGTTCGGCCCGCCTTTTCCTGTAGTCCACGATCAGCTCCTTTGTCTTGCTGACGTTGAGGGAGAGGTTGTTCTCTGACCTTTTCCCTATAGGCCGTCTCATCGTTGTCGGTGATCAGGCCTACCACTGTTGTGTTTGGCCACGCAGTTGTGGGTGAACAGGGAGCACAGGAGGGGACAAAGTACACACCCCTGAGGGGCCCCAGTGTTGAGGATCAGCGTAGGAGACGTGTTGTTGCCTACCCTTACCACATGAGGGCGGCCCGTCAGGAAGTCCAGGATCCAGTTGCAGAGGGAGGTGTTTAGTCCCAGGGTCCTTAGCTTAGTGATGAGCTTCTTGGGCATTATGGTGTTGAACGCTGAGCTGTAGTCAATAAATAGCATTCTCACATAGGTGTTCCTTTTGTCCAGGTGGGAAAGGGCAATGTGGAGTGCGATTGAGAATGCATCATCTGTGGATCTGTTGGGGCGATATGCGAATTGGAGTGGGTCTGGGGTGTCCGGGAGGATGCTGTTGATGTGAGCCATGACCAGCCTTTCAAAGCACTTCATGGCTACCGACGTGAGTGCTACTGGGCGGTAATCATTTAGGCAGGTTACCTTCGCTTCCTTGGGCACAGGGACTATGGTGGTCTGCTTGAAACATGTATGTATTACAGACTCAGTCAGGGAGAGGTTGAAAATGTCAGTGAAGACACTTGCCAGTTGGTCCTCGCATGCTTTGAGTACACGTCCTGGTAATCCATCTGGCCCCGTGGCTTTGTGAATGTTGACCTGTTTAAAGGTCTTGCTCGCATTGGCTACCAAGCGCGTAGGGTACATAATGGGTGAGTATTGCCCAAGCCCCCTCACTTTGGGACTAGATTCTATCAGATCCGCATAGTGGTTGTTTTGGCAGTGTCTGAGGTGGAACTGCATTAGAGCTGTAAAATACACAAGTGGTTCCTTGCGTTACCCTATCACGGACTCTGCAATTGCATGCAACGAAACCTCACCCGACTTTATACCAGACAAGTCAAGCAGCCGCATTACAAGTTCAAACACTCTGTGTGATGTTCTATTGTCTACACCTCGATTAAACTGATAGAAATCCCCCCCTTCCAAATTAACATGAAAACATGCATTAGCCTGTCATTATTTCTATTATGTATAGAAGCTACAGTTTCTATCGCCATTTTGAACTTCTAATGAGGTAGTAGGGATAATAAGAAAAGGAGTGGTTGGTGGCACAAGAGCAGGTGCTCACCGATTTGTCATTTCATACCGCTGTTACACCTCCAACACCACCAACGCGGGTTAACGCTCGATCTGATTGAATCGAGGCCTTAGCTATAGCTGTGTAGGAACTAGCTAGCCTGAACCCCTAACCAGGACACGATTAGCCCTGTCTGTGTAACCAACTGGGAATCAAACCCTAGGTTGTTATTATAGCAGAATTTTACTTTGTTGTGGAGTTATCTATGCCAATGAGCTGGAGTTTAATGTAGAGCTCATGTACAGATATATTGTATCAACTTTAATAAACTGCCACTTATTTTTTCAACTTTTCACCTTTTGACTAGTATTTAGGAAAATGTTATCTGTAACGTTGCTTTTTATTTGGCTGGAAGTTGCCATGCTAGTGACTGTAAGTTAACGAAAAGTGTATACTCTAGTTCGTTGCTTAAGAATCCTGGAGATTGCATGTCCTAAACTGCTGAGGATATTTTGCTGTAGCATTTTCTTCTTCAAATTAATTGTTATTTGGGTCTGTTGTATTGCTACCTGGTTCCTAGGACACACGGGAGTATGAGGTGTCCATTTGAAGAAGAAAAGTCTTGAGAAGAATTAAAACCCACAGATAGATAAAGAGATCTGGAGGAAGAGGAACAATTTTCTTTGTCTTTCAGATGACTTCTTTCACTTCCCTCATCTCCCATCCTGCTATTTCCTCTTCCTTGCCTCTCACTTTCGTTCTCTCTCTTTATCTTTGAGTTTGTATCTTTACACCTAATTTTTATTTTGTTTGTGTCTCTCTAATTTCCCAGTCGCTCTTTCTGTCAGTGATTGTAGGTTTGCGTTTCCTTGGGCCAGATTCAATCCGATCGTGTTTTGTCCGCTATGCAGAACAATGTTAAAGGCAATGTTCCAGCGCTAGTGGAGACGACATTCACGGTAAACTCTGCATATGTCGGTTCAATTGGAAATTACCTTTAAATGTCAATCAGACTTTAACGTGGATTTTCCACGGCCCAGATTGAATCTAGGCCCTTGTCTTCATCTGTTCATTGTGTGCAGCGATGACTGTCTCCCAGTGGTGTGCTGTTTTCCACAGTCCAACTTGTTGTCTAAAATTAGGATTGGTGCCTTACAGAGGTTAAGCGATGGATAATATGGAAGGAGAGACAGAAAGAGGGAGAGCTGAGATATATTTATGAGGTAAAATCACATAGAGAGAAACAAAAAAAGAAAAGGGAGAGACAGGAAAGCAGACACACTCTCATGCTCAGTTGCACACAGTATACACACACAGACACACAGAGAGAGAGAGAGCGAGAGAGAGAGATGCATACACACAATGAATATAAATATTTGGTGGAATATTGAGGCTCATATATACAGAAAATTCAGTGCCAAAATATAACATTGCATAATGTAATGTAACTTCATGTTTCAACTCCCGTTGCCATAGTAAAATGTAAAATTACAAAGCCAGCATTTCATATTGTTCTTTGCCATTTCTGAAGTGTATTTCCACTTGACTGAGAAAACGGTGAAGACCTGAATGTCATCACGCTTATAGCACGCAATGATTGTATATTTTACCGCTTCTGCTGAATCATGTTATGATTATCAACGATTATCATTGTTATCAGTGCAAATTTGAAGATGTTGTATATGCACTATGTTGAAGAAAATAAGCTAACTTGGCTGCTTGCTGTGATGCAGTATTTAACTGATATGCTTTTTGAATTTCTTACCAGTTTATTGTCTGAACAGTAAATCTACTTTAATTCACTGTGCCAATATAGGGGTCCAGGGGACTCTTTTGCATTGTAAATGTATTATTTGCATTATATTTTGTCATGAAGGCATTATTTATTTGCTGAAATGTAAGATTAAATAAAAGTCTCTGAATGGTGAAAGGAGGTCTTGTCTTCATTAAATACCAAATGTATATAGTCCCGTGTGGCTCAGTTGGTAGAGCATGGTCTTTGCAACACCAATGTTGTAGGTTTGATTCCCACGGGGTACCAGTATGAAAGTAATGCACTCACTACTGTAAATCCCTCTGGATAAAAGCATCTGCTATTTTCTTTAAACATTTCCTATAGCTTTTAAAATCTATTGTGCATGTACAGAAGACTGAATGCCCAAGACAAAATATCAGATGTGTACATTGTTTAAAGTTTGATCTGTTATACTCTATGGAGGAACTGCTCTGTGGAGGAACAATCACACCAATTTACTGCTGTTAATCTGTTAAATAGATTGAGGAACAGGTTGAGTTGACCAACCCTTTAAGCCTGTCACCCATATTTAATGACATAGGAGATAAGGGTGACAGCACAAACTTAAGTCAGTGCAACACAGTCAAAGACAGTAAACTAACTGATACAAAAACACCAAACAAACACAGAGTGGGAAAGAGAAATGCAGTGACACATAAATATGTTGAGGAATGGGTCACATAGCAAAATAAACCCAAAACACTGTTTTGTTTCTGTAAATCACCAAATAACAGTAAATGAGCAATGCTAGCATGTGATATCTGTGCAAATTGGTATCACTTTCATTGTGTTGGCCTATTTCCAGATAGTCAAAAGGATGTGGAATCAGAATCATGTCGAGTTCAAGTACAGTCATTGCAAAGTGGATTTAGTCTTAAAGGGCACTGTGACACATGTATACATTCTATTGCTAGTGACAACAAAGTGAAATTAAACAAAATAGTACAAACAGAGAATGTAAATGAGGCTCATGTTCAAAACCTTTTTCCTGTGGAGAGTTCAAGTGAGGGAATGTCAATTGCTCAGAGAAGACCCTCAGACTGCCAACTTACTATGCAAAATGTACCTGCTTCTATTTTTCATCCTGATGTAGCAAAGAGTTTGTATGAGAAAGTGTCAGTGATTTTTGATTTTATTTAGATTTTATTAGGATCCCCATTAGCCGACGCCAATGGCGGCAGCTAGTCTTACTGGGGTCCGACACATAACGAAAAATACATTACAGACAACAACAAAAAATATTTAACTAGGCAAGGCAGTTAAGAACAAATTCTTATTTATAATGACAGCCTAGGAACAGTGGGTTAATTGCCTTGTTCAGGGGCAGAATAATAGATTTTTACCTTGTCAGCTCAGGGATTCAATCTAGCAACCTTTCGTTTACAGGCCCAACGCTCTAACGACTAGGCTACCTGCCGCCCCCTAGGCACCTGCCTGCCAGTTATCAAGGGGTTCATTCATGTTTTACTAATATGACCAAGCACAGTGCAGCATTTGCTAAGTCCTGTGGAGCAGAACTAATTCTGTCAATGTGAATAGTCAAGCAGGAAAGTTGAACAGCCATTCTAAAAGTGAACCATGCAATTCAGTTAATGAACTGCAGTGCAGATTATTTGAGCAACTGGGCAATGAGGAAGTTCTTAAAGAAGCAAAATCACGTTTCATTGAAATACAGACACAAAGCATCAAATACAATAGTATTAGTTAGTGTCCAATGCACATATCAAAACATCAAAAGGGCTGTTGGACAAATTTTTCAAAAAATTCTAAATCCTTCAGTCTTAATAAAAAGACAGGGATGAACAATGATCAGAATTTGCTGTGTAGTGAGCCACATTCGGTCAATAGGTTAAAACATTTAGCAGGATTTCCTGAATGATAGAGAAATAACAATATGTACATTTGAAAACAGAGCTGCAAAATGTTTGTTCAACTCATCTTTGCAGTCTTTCTTACATCTCAGGATAGTGATGACTACTGTATCTTCAAACATTTTGACCCACAATCCAGAACAGAATGTTCAGATATTAAAGTTTACTTTGCTGCTCTCTTGTTCGCAGTTCAGAGGCCTGGACACATCTTTAAGCATTGTGAGTTAGAGCAAGTTTTGATAGAGATAAACCAGAGCATTCTATCACTGGTAATAGGTCAGCATAATGACCCACTAGATTTTATATATCAATTACTCCACTGAATACACAATTTGGGCATCAAACAGTGGTCAGTGTTATGCACACTGATAGCTGTGAAACTTGCAAAAACAGCATCTCACACAATGAGCATTACTTTAGCTAAGTTTTTCAGGTTCTCTGTAGCTCCTTAGTCATGTGACCTACTGACCTCAACCAAGGTTCAGAATGTCCACTGACTACCCTTCTATATTGCACACCCTTTTGTTTGTCCCTTTTCATCTCAGGTGATTTTGCATGAATTTTTCAACATTTTACATTTCAATAGCTCCTTGGTCATGTGACCTACTGACCTCAAACAAGGTTCAGAATGTACATTCAGTGGGCCTACACATTGCAAAAGGTGCCACTGAGTGTACATTCTAAACCTTGTTTGAGGTCAGTAGGTCACATGACCAAGGAGGTATTGAAATTCGAAAGTTTACAAAATTCATGTAAAATCATTTGAGATGAAAATGGACAAACTAAAGGGTGTACAATATAGAAGGGTAGTCAGTGGATATTCTGGAAGTAGTTTGAGGGTTGTAGGTCACATGACCAAGGAGTTGTTTAAATTAAAAAGTTAGAAAAATTTATGTAAAAACGTGTGAGATGAAAATGGACAACTAAAGGGTGTGCAATATAGAAGGGTAGTCAGTGGACATTCTGAACCTTGGTTGAGTCCAGTAAGTCACATGACCAAGGAGCTATTGAATTTAGAACGTTTAAAAAATGTATGTAAAATCGTGTGAGATGAAAATAGACAAACAAAAGGGTGTGCTACATATACGGTTACTCAGTGGATATTCTGAAAGTAGCTTGAGGGTTGTAGGTCATATGACTAAGGAGCTATTGAAATTTGAAACTTTTATTGTAAAATCTCATGAGATGCAAATGGACAAACAGAAGGGTGTGCAATGTGTAGGCCCACTGAGTGTACATTATGAACCTTGTTTGAGGTGTGTGGGTCACATGACCAAAGCGCAATTAATTGTTTTTTTTTAAAATAAATAATAAAAAATAGTGCGAGGTGTAAATCGCCCCAAAAAAGTGTGTGCAATATGTGTCTCTGCCATCGGGGTAGTTAGAACCCATTTTTAAAGTTTTAGGAGTAATGGTTAAAGAGATATTGAAATTAGAAAAATATGATTCGTCACTATGTTGACGGTCCCTAACTGCTGTTGGTGGACGTAAGGAAAACTACAGGCGAATATCCGTTGAATGTCTAACCTGAATTTGTCTTTACCTCGGTCGAGAACCGATACAATGTGGTGTTTACGCGTGATCAGGTGTGTATTAGTTCCGCCTATTGTGTTGGAAAAACTTTTCTTAAACGGAAGCAAACGAAACGGGGATACAAATGCCAAAAATTGTCCTATAGAAACTATTGTTTGCAACTGTTGGACTAATGATTACAAGGCGGTATTGAATGTGTCACTGTCTGTCACCTTAAAAATGTATCTCGACCTGTATGCACCTACGTTCATTCACAGGCTAGGTTGTAGCAACCTCATGATGGGTATAGGGAAAATTTGAGTATCATATAGTAGCCTAAACCTATCGATGTTATATTGAATGGAATATGAATGACAGTAATCCAATATGCTGTAATAGAAATAAGACCATGCTCATGAAAAAAAGCTGCATCCCTCATCATAAACAGCACTGACAGCCACTGATAAGAAGACATATACTTGGAATACGTAGGAGGAATGGAGGGGAAAAGGAGAGGCAGAGGAGGTCTGAGAGAGAGAGAGGGAGGAAGAGGGTGAGCTCGAGTGATAAAAATTGAGGAAAAAAGGGAGATGGTTTGTTTTGGAAGAATGGTAGAAAGTGTAAGCAGGGTGAGATGAAGACAGAAGGTATCGGAGGTGGTAGGTGTGGTGAAGTTCCCGGAGCGGAGGCTTGCACCGAGGGTCAGGATAAAGATGAGTCTGTGACAGTTGGAGTGACCCTTGCCTTTTGGCTGATCCCTTTGTGGTTTCAAGGTGGGTGAAAACAGAGTTGGGTGCTGTGGATTCGGTAACCAAAGGTGGTCTTGTGATAATTGTTTGTGTTTCTGCTGGTCAGAGGGAGAAGGCGCTCTGCGTTAAATGAATGGGGGCAAGAAATTTGAATTGTTTTGCTTTCAAGAAAAGGGTGCCATTGAAAGGAGTGATTACTGGGGTAGCAGTAAATGTAAAAGTTGACCAACAGAAGGGGAAGATTCCCGGTGTTTGTGATGCTCGTCGTTTGGTGCGAAGCAGACAGGGTGGCGTGAGTGGTGGAACAGAAGAGTCATTGTCTGTTCTTTTGACATTTGATGTTGAGTCTTTGCCCGACAAAGTAATGTTAGGATATATAAGTTATGCTGTACGAGCTTTTGTGGTGAATACTTTACCTTGTTACAGGTGTCAAGCTTATGGGCATGTGACAGCAGTATGTAGGAGGGAGGTTCCTAGGTGTGAGAAGTGTGCAGAAGGGCATGAGACAAAATAATGTGTAGCATTGGGAAAAGTAGTGGTATGTGTTAATTGTAGGGGTGCCCATGGGGCTGTTGATCAGAAATGTCCTGTGTAAGAGAGGCAGGTTGAGGTTTCCAGGGTTAGAGTAATGCAGAAGTTGTCATATGCTGAGACAGTGAAGAAAGTAGAGAAAGATGGGTCAAGGGGGAGGGATCATGAGAGGAGTGGTGTGAGTAGTAGGTCTGTACCAGTACAGAGGGATAGGTCAACAAGTGATATATGTTTCAGTAAGATTGGATTTTTAGCATTTATAGCAATGGTTATCAACTGTACTGCAGGGATGGAACATAGGTCGCAGAAAATTGAGGTTGTGGTGGCAGGCAGCTGAAGAGGTATTTGGGTGTGTGAGACAGAAGAGTAACAGGGTGTGTTAAGTGGTGGTGTCCCATCCTTTCAGGTTGTTGGCCTGAGGTAGGACTAAATATATTTAAATAGTGGAGTAGGATGGTGTTATTCTTTTTGTGAGTGTAGTGTTAGATGGTAGGGTATTTGTTTACTTATGCATATTTTCTTTAAAGCAAAGTATACGGGAGTTGTACTCCAGTCTACTAGGTGGCGGTAATGCAACATTTATTGGAGGCCAAACGTCGTTAAACCTCATCGAAGAATAAGCTAATCTTATCGATGGTGTTAGCTAGTCAAGCAAGCTAAACATGTCAAAATGACCTCGTCCTAATTAACCACAGTATTTACCTAATTCGTACAACTAGCTAGCAACCTTGTTTTCTTTTTCCGTTGTTTTAAATTCTCATTTTAATAGCATTGGAGATTTGGAACCACCACAAAAGTTAACAGCTAATGTTAGCTAGCAATTCGGCTAGCCTGGTGAGTACGTTAGCTAGCTAACGGCTTGCCTTTAGCATCCAACCAGAGACGGTACGGTAGCTTGAAACTAACGTTAGTAAATGTAACTAGCTAGGTAACAAGCCAAATACTAATTAGCAAGTTAACTAGTGTGATTGTAGCGAGCTACTTTGCTGTCTTCCATGTGTCTAGCAAGATGCCTTGCAGTGTCTGGAAAGCTAGCTAGCTAACAGTTAACGTTACCCATTAAAATTTCACCTGGACATGATGATACTGGCCTAGAAGTAGGCAGGGCAAACACCCAAAATCGTCAAAATGAATTAAATCACAGCACGTTTTTGGACTCATCCAGTAGTTTTACCTGATTAAGTAGCTACACTACCACTGGAAACTACTGTAGATTATAATTTAACATGAAGAAAAAAATGTGATTTGCTTCAGCTTTTTGAAATAATTTGTGGCCACTCCTCAATTGTCCAGTTTTTGATCGGTACCAGAGAGTAATTCTGTTCTGATTTGAGATTTAAATAGCAGAGTAGAGGAAGATTTCATATGCTCTCATTTTGTCAAATTTGTTGGGAAAGTGGTCAAAGTAGTTGATTTGTGTTAAAAGTAACATTTGTTTGTAGTGAATGGAATGTTGGGAGTGATGTCACAATGGGACCTTTTAGAGGTATAAAAGCTATCAAAAAGTTGTATGCAAGCACACTATTCCAGACCAGTCTACACGTTTTAAAGTTAGAAAGACATTTCTAGCTTAAACGGTGTAAGAGGAGTAGCCTTGAAAATAATAACAAATCGGAAAGAATTATTGCAATATTAAGTTTAATGTAAATTTATTTTATTTTTTACTTTTCACCCGGTTTTCTCCCCAATTTTGTTACAGCCAATTGGTAGTTACAGTCTTGTCCCAACGTTGCAACTCCCGTACGGACTTGGGAGAGGCGAAGGTCGAGAGCCATGCGTCCTCCGAAACACAACCCTGCCAAGCCGCACTACTTCTTGACACACTGCTCGCTTAACCTGGAAGCCAGCCGCACCAATGTGTTGGCGGAAACACCGTACAACTGGCGACAGAAATCAGCGTGCATGCGCCCAGCCCGCCACAAGGAGTTGCTAAAGCGCGATGGGACAAGGACATCCCGGCAGGCCAAACCCTCCCCTAACCTGGACAGCGCTGGGCCAATTGTGCACCACCTCATGGGTCTCCCGGTCGCGGCCGGCTACGACACAGCCTGGGATCAAACCCGGGTCTGTAGTGACGCCTCTAGCACTGCGATGCAGTGCCTTAGACCGGTGTGACACTCGAGAGGCAAAAGTTACATTCCTAAAACTTAAGTTGAAAATGACAGTGTCGCTGCTTCCTGTTAACTAGACATTTTGATAAATAGCCCAATGTAAAACAGTTTGTGTCCAGAATCAATAACCAATATGCAGAAATATGCACATCCTATTAAAACTTATACAGCTAAAAAAAATCACTATGTGAATGTGTACATCACTAGTTAGAGGACAATTTGTAGAAGACGGCTAGCTACATTTTGAAGTGTTGCATTTTGATTCAAGTGGGTCACCAACGCGGTAAGTGTAATGCAACACTTTTTTTGTTAATCACTTCCATCGATATCACGCTGAAATCAATAGAACAGGGGGTGTAGAGCTGTTTAAACTAACACTATTCAAAGGCCACAGGGAAACTTGGAATACCCTATATACATGGTTGTTTAGATGAGGATTTGTAGAAGCCTTCTACAATCTAAATGGAGTGTACAAATCATTAGGGACACCTGTTTTTTCCATTAGACTGGCCAGTTGAATCCATGTGAAAGCTATGATCCTTTATTGAGGTCACCTGTTAAATCCACTTCAATCAGTGTAGATGAAGGGGAGACAGGTTAAAGAAAGATTTTTAAGTCTTGAGACAATTGAGACATGGATTGGGTATGTGTGCCATTCTGAGGGTGAATTGACAAGACAAAATATTTAAGTGCCTTTGAACGGGGTGTGGTAGGTGCCAGGCGCACCGGTTTGAGTGTGTGAAGAACTGCAACGCTGCTGGGTTTTTCACGCTCAACAGTTTCCTGTGTGTATTAAGAATGGTCCACCACCCAAAGGACATCCAGCCAATTTGACACCACTCTGGGAAGCATTGGAGTCAATTCAAATTGTATTTGTCACATGCCATGAAATGCTTACTTACAAGCCCTTAATCATCAAAGCAGTTTTAAGAATATAGTTACAAAAAGAAAAAGTGAGGCTGTATGCAGAGGGAACTGGTACCGAGTCAATGTGTGGGGATACAGGTTAGTCGAGGAAATTTGTACATGTAGGTAGTGGTAAAGTGACTATTCATAGATAATAAACAGGGAGTAGCAGTACTGTAAGAAAAAAGGGAGGGTGGCCATTTGATTAATTGTTCAGCAGACTTATGGCTTGGGGGCATAAACTTAAGGTGCCTTTTGGACCTAGACTTTGCGCTCTGGTACCGCTTCCTGTGCTGTAGCAGAGAAAAGTCTATGACTTGGGTGACTGAAGTCTGACAATTTTTTGGGCCTTCCTCTGACACCGCCTAGTATATAGGTCCTGGATTGCAGGAAGCTTGGCCCGGTGATGTACTGGGCCATACGCACTACCCTCTGTAGCGCCTTACGGTCGGATGCCGAGCAGTTGCCATACCAGGTGGTGATGCAACCGATCAGGATGCTCTCAATCGTGCAGCTGTAGAACTTTTTGAAGATCTGGGGACCCATGCCAAATATTTTCAGTGTCCTGAGGGGGAAAAGGAGTTGTCGTGCCCTCTTCACAACTTTCTTGGTATGTTTGGCCCATGATAGTTTGTTGGTGTTGTGGACACCAAGGAACTTGAAACGCTCGACCCGCGCCACTACAGCCCCATCGATGTGAATGGGGGCCTGTTCAGCCCTCCTTTTCTTGTAGTCCATGATCGTCTCCTTTGTCTTGCTCACGTTGAGGGGGAGGTTGTTGTCCTGGCACCACACTGTCTCATTGTTGTCAGTGATCAGGCCTACCACCGTTGTGTCGTCAGCAAACTTAATGATGGTGTTGGAGTCGTGCTTGGTCATGCAGTTGTGGGTGAACATGGAGTACAGAAGGGGACTAAGCACGCACCCCTTAGGGGCCCCTGTGTTAATTATAAGCGTGGCAGATATAGTTGCCTATTCTTACCACCTGGGGGCGGCCGGTCAGGAAGTCCAGGATCCAATTGCAGAGGGAGGTGTTTAGTCCCAGGGTCCTTAGCTTAGTGATGAGCTTTGAGGGCACTATGGTGTTGAATGCTGAGCTGCAGTCAATGAACAGGATTCTCACATGGGTGTTCCTTTTGTCCAGGTGGGAAAGGGCAGTGTGGAGTGCGATTGAGATTGCATCATCTGTGGATCTGTTAGGGCGGTATGCGAATTGGAGTGGGTCTAGGGTTTCTGGGATGATGGTGTTGATGTGAGCCATGACCAGCCTTTCAATGCACTTAATGGCTACTGAGGTGAGTGCTACTGGGCGGTAGCCATTTAGGCAGGTTACCTTCGCTTTCTGGGCACAGGGACTATGGTGGTCTGCTTGAAACATGTAGCTATTTCAGACTCCATCATGTACAGGTTGCAAATGTCAGTGAAGACACTTGCCAGTTGGTCTGCGCATGCTCTGTGTACTCGTCCTGGTAATCTGTCTGGCCCTGCTGCCTTGTGAATGTTTACCTGTTTAAATGTCTTGCTCACATCGGCTACGGAGAGCATGATCACAACATGGGCCAGCATCCCTGGGATTGCTTTCGACACCTTGTAGAGTCCATGCCTGACGGATTGAGGCTGTTCTGAAATGCAACACATTACAAAGGTGTTCCTAATGTTTTGTACAGTCTTTTGTACATTAGATATGGCAAAATAATTCAATCAGATATACTTCTCACTAGTTTAATCATTTTGAGATGATAAAAGGCTACTAAGCACAATTTAACCCGGCGCTCCAGACTAGAGCGTCCATTGGGTTTGTGCAGCAGGCTGAACGTTTGACATCCCTACTAGAAGGCAGGTTTCTGACGAAAGTAGAGGGATCGCAAGCTAACGTTACCTACTCGGCTAGAGTGCAGTATCTCTAACTTAAAGTATCTAAAGCCAGGATAGCTAACTACTTGTCTGATCTGTTTATATAATGCAAGCGCTTTCTATATACACTACATGACCAAAAGAATGTGGCCACCTGCTCGTCGAACATCTCATTCCAAAATCATGGGCACTAATATGGAGTTGGTCCCCCCACTTTGCTTCTATGACATCCTCCACTCTTCTGGGAAGGCTTTCCACTCGATGTTGAAACATTGCTGCGGGGACTTGCTTCCAATTCAGCCACACGTGTTAGTGAGGTCGGGCACTGATGTTGGGCGATTAGGCCTAGCTCGCAGTTGGCGTTCCAGTTCATCCCAAAGTTTTTAATGGGGTTGAGGTCAGGGCTCTGTGCAGGCCAGTCAAGTTCTTCCACACAGATCTCGACAAACCATTTCTGTATGGAGCTCGCTATGTGCACGGGGGCATTATTATGCTGAAACAGGAAAGGGTCTTCACATAACTGTTGCCACAAAGTTGGAAGCACAGAGTCCCCACTCCAGCCGACACTTGGCATTGCGCATGGTGATCTTAGGCTTGTGTGCGGCTGCTCGGCCAATGAAGACCCATTTCATGAAGCTCCAGACGAACAGTTATTGTGCTGACGTTGCTTCCAGAGGCAGTTTGTAACTCTGTAGTGAGTGTTGCAACCGAGGACAAGGGCTGTCCCCAACTGAAAACCAAAATTGTGGTCGACTGAATGTCAATTTTTTAACTTATATTTTTCCATATGTAGACATACCCTATGTGTTTTAATAACATCAACTATGTGCATTGAGCTTGTCTGATGCTTTACGCTTACGGTTTGATGCCTCGAGGGCTCTAGAGATCTAGGTAACCAGAAGGAAAACAAATGTAACCTGACCGAACTATTCTCCTCCTGCCCCTGCTGGCTTTCACATATTCTGCCATTACTCTCCAGAAGTTTCCAATAATAAGGCTACATGAGGAGTCTGCAACCTTTCTGATGTAAAATTTTTAAAAAATCCTACCGATCCAGTTATGGTTTTCATATGCACATTTTCGCGAAACAGTTTAATTTAATTTATAATAACGTTTTCATATTTAAAAATCATTGTCATGTGGTTAATCAATTCTATCCACATTAAATGAAAATGATACTTTTTAGGTTTGTATTGCCATCTATGTAAAAACATAAAGCCCCCCCACCCCCCCAAAAAATTGTAGCCTGCAGGTAGAAAATATACAGATTAAAAATGTCCGATATTTCACGTTGGCTGCACATGGCCTGTCTGCAACGAACTTGAAAACATTGTATCGACTATTAACTTGGATCTGGCCAAAAGCTTGTGCTAGCTGACTTGCATCAAAATATTCACATTTTGTACTGCTTGAGCTCCTATTAGCTCAAAAGTATTGTGGAGCTCCTGCACTTAAATATAAACAGTACCAGCACCCAATATGAGTACCGGAACTGTTTTCAGTCCAAGTCGAGCACTGATAAGAAGCCTATTTCATGACTTTTCCACTGGATCAGAGCATGACATTTCTTTCCTTTCACGCTGAGTGGTTATCAAAAGGGAGAGAGCTGGAAAGATTTTTCAAATACATTGAGGAACTATTGTAATTCTCAATGGATGTAAAAACCTACTGTTTGCTTTCTGTTTGAGGTGAATAAAACATTACTTTGAGAAACTTCACAGGTCATTAGTGGTGGTGCGTTAAGCCAATCAGAAATACTATCAGATCTCCAAATGGCACATTTATATTAGAGGTCGACCGATTGATATGAACTCAGCAAAAAAAGAAATCCCTTTTTCAGGACCCTGTCTTTAAAAGATGATTAGTAAAAATCCAAATAACTTCGCAGATCTTCATTGTAAAGGGTTTAAACACTGTTTCCCATGCTTGTTCAATGAACCATAAACAATTAATGAACACAACCGACTGGGACAGGAAGAGATTGAGTATGTCCATAAACACTCCAGCCAGCTGGTCTGCACATGCTCTGAGGAAGCGGCTAGGGGTGCCGTCTGGGCCGGCAGCCTTGCGAGGGTTAACACACTTAAATGTTTTACTCCCGTCGGCCGCAGAGGAGAGCCCACAGTCCTTGGTAACGGGCCACGTCTGTGGCACTGTTATCCTCAATGCGGGCGAAGGTGTTTAGCTGGTGCGGAAGCAAGACGTCGGTATCCGTGTCGTGGCTGGTTTTCCATTTGTAGTCCGTGATTGTCTGTAGACACTGCCACATACGTCTCGTGTCTGAGCCGTTGAATTGCGACTCCACTTTGTCTTTATACTGACGTTTTGCCTGTTTTGATTGCCTTACGGAGGGTATAACTACACTGTTTGTGTTCGGCCATATTCCCAGGCACCTTGCCATGGTTAAATGCAATGGTTTGCGCTTTCAGTTTTGCGCGAACTGTCTACTTTATCTCTTGCAGCTCAAGCAGTTATTCTAGGCAAGGCTCTTCTGTGTCACACAAGTAATTTGCTGAAGGCCCAAGCCTATACTTCGCCATCTACTGGTATAACGTTATTATTGAATGAAGTTCTAAAACAAGCTTTAGACTTTTATTTTGGAAATGAAACTGGATGCTCTAAAGCAACGTTAACTGGTCTGGGCTAGAGTTGCTTGATTTGACTAGCTACGTTCGTCTTTTGCAGATGCCACAACTGACAAAAGTTTGTACGTATAAAAAAAGATCTCTAACCCAGTCAAGAGAGACACAAGGTAATTGAATGTGTAAATATTAATTCATAGTCATAACGGAGAGATCTAATTTAACGTTTACATTTCATGTTTCAGCATTGGCTTTTCTTACGATACAATTTATGTATGTTTTTTTTCTTACGATCCTAACGATACGTACAGTCGTGGCCAAAAGTTTTGAGAATGACACAAATCTACATTTTCACAAAGTCTGCTGCCTCAGTTTGTATGATGGCAATTTGCATATACTCCAGAATGTTATGAAGAGTGATCAGATGAATTGCAATTAATTGTAAAATCCCTCTTTGCCATGCAAATGAACTGAATCCCCCAAAAACATTTCCACTGCATTTCAGCCCTGCCACAAAAGGACCAGCTGACATCATGTCAGTGACTCTCTCGTTAACACGGGTGTGAGTGTTGACGAGGACAAGGCTGGAGATCACTCTGTCATGCTGATTGAGTTTGAATAACAGACTGGAAGCTTCAAAAGGAGGGTGGTGCTTGGAGTCATTGTTCCTCTGTCAAACATGGTTACCTGCAAGGAAACGTGTGCTGTCGTCATTGCTTTGCACAAAAAGGGCTTCAAAGGCAAGGATATTGCTGCCAGTTAGATTGCACCTAAATCGGATAATCAAGAAGTTCAAGGAGAGTGGTTCAATTGTTGTGAAGAAGGCTTCAGGGTGCCCAAGAAAGTCCAGCAAGCGCCAGGACCGTCTCCTAAAGTTCGGGATCGGGGCACCACCAGTACAGAGCTTGCTCAGGAATGGCAGTAGGCAGGTGTGAATGCATCTGCACGCACAATGAGGCATAGACTTTTGGAGGATGGCCTGGTGTCAAGAAGGGCAGCAACGAAGCCACTTCTCTCCAGGAAAAACATCAGGGACAGACTGATATTCTGCAAAAGGTACAGGGATTGGACTGCTGATGACTGGGGTAAAGTCATTTTCTCTGCTGAATCCCCTTTCTAATTGTTTGGGGCATCTGGAAAAAAGCTTGTCCGGAGAAGACAAGGTCAGCACTACCATCGGTCCCGTGTCATGCCAACAGTAAAGCATCCTGAGACCATTCATGTGTGGGGTTGCTTCTCAGCCAAGGGAGTGGCTCACTCACAATTTTGCCTAAGATCACAGCCATGAACAAAGAATGGTACCAACACATCCTCCAAGAGCAACTTCTCCCAACCATCCACGAACAGTTTGGTGACGAATAATGCCTTTTCCAGCATGATGGAGCACCTTGCCATAAGGCAAAAGTGAACTAAGTGCCTTGGGGAACAAAACATCGATATTTTGGGTCCATGGTCAGGAAACTCCCCAGATCTTAATCCCATTGAGAACTTGTGGTCAATCCTAAAGAGGCGGGTGGACAAACAAAACCCCACAAATTCTGACAAACTCCAAGCATTGATTATGCAAGAATGGTCTGCCATCAGTCAGGATGTGGCCCAGAAGTTAATTGACAGCATGCCAGGGCGGATTGCAGAGGTCTTGAAAAAGAAGGGTCAACACTGCAAACATTGACTCTTTGCATCAACTTCATGTAATTGTCAATAAAAGCCTTTGAAACATATGAAATGCTTGTAATTATACTTCAGTATTCCATAGTAACATCTGACCAAAATATCTAAAGACACTGAAGCAGCAAACTTTGTGGAAATTAATATTTGTGTCATTCTCAACTTTTGGCCACGACTGTACTTTCAACCTTTTGGCAGATATCTTGCTCCATACTGAAACCACCTATTCTCAACCACAGAGAATGGGCGCATATCAACAGCTATAAACCAAAGACTGTAAAAAATGTAAACACAGCCTACCTATCGCTCTTGCAATTTCTTTGGCCCGGTCAGAATCAGCTGCCTAGCGCTGCTTGAATGACGATGTTTTTTTGAGTTTCTGTCTTGCTCTGGTTTACTGGGGTGATGTCAGCATAAATCTGTCAACATATTTCAGGTGTTGGCAGCTGTATAGACAGTTCTCGTTGTGTGTGGTGAATTACTGTTAACGTTTTATCCACAATTGTCCACCGCCATTGCAATCTAATCTACTGGGAAGCCAACATTTTCCTAAACTGGAGATTTAAACAATGATGGAGGATCCTCCAATTCTGGTTTATCAACTATTCCACTCGCCACCATACAGAGCTAGTTCCCAGCTGCGCCTCACAAAAGGACAGTTTGAAATGCACCAATTAAGATTAGAATTTTGATTACAACGTGCGCATAGGCTCTAGTTTTAACTGAATAGTCCGAAAAATGTTTTTCTTAGATTTACTCAGGAGGCAATATGCCTACAATGCAGTGTAGGCCTAGTGTTTTCATTTTGAATTAAAACTATTTATGTATTCATTCGGCTTCACAGTGCTGTCTGAACAGAGGTCCCCGTGTACCATTACACCCCTAACATACACGTAATTTTTGTTTGTTGTCTGATATTTGTTTTTGATAATTCAATTGAAATCACATCCCCCAACTGAGGTCTCCTGTTTTTAAATCAGAAACTTCTGTAACTGCAAGCACGCTTGATGTCTGCCGAGGCTTCCGCAGGGAGTGTGGCAGCTGCCTCCATCCTCGCCACCCAGTCCTCTGGCCAGGGCAGCGAGGAGAAGGGGGTTGGAGGTGGTCTGGCGGGGAGTAAATATGTGAAGCTGAATGTTGGGGGCTCCCTGCATTACACCACAGTACAGACCCTGAGCAAAGAGGACAGCTTACTAAGGAGCATGTGCAATGGAGGAGCAGAGGTCACCATAGATTCGGAGGGTAAGTATGGACCTACAGTTGAAGTTGGAAGGTTACATACACTTAGGTTGGGGTCATTAAAAGTCGTTTTTCAACCACTCCACAAATTTCTTGTTAACAAACTATAGTTTTGGCAAGTCGATTAGGACATCTAGTTTGTGCCTGACACAAGTAATTTTTCCAACAATTGTTTACAGACAGATTATTTCACTTATAATTCACTGTATCACAATTCCAGTAGGTCAGAAGTTTATTTTTTTAAATGTTTTAAGTGTTTTATTGAATATTTGAAACATACAATATACTTGCAGTGAAGCCGCTCAATAACTACATCATACCAGTCATCCAACAGATTCCCATTCAGAGCGACACACAGAAGCATCCAGGGTCGATGCCCTGCTCGTGGGCATGTTGACCGATCTACCACCAGGCCAAAAAATGTGAACCCAAACCCTCCAAGATCCCCCCCCACAGTTCGCCAATAGCTGTCCCTCAACCATTCGAGACCCCTCCCACAGTCCCCCCCAGGAAGAAAAATTCAATTAATTCCATTCCCCACCCCCAAGAACCCCCCACATACACCAAGTTGTTTAAAGGCACAGTCAACTTAGAAAATTCCAGAAAATACTTTGGTATGAAAAGTGCAAATCAGTCCCAGAACAACAGCAAAGGACTTTGTGAAGATGCTGCAAGAAACAGGTACAAAAGTATCTATATCCACAGTAAAACGAGTCCTATATCGACATAACCTGAAAGGCCGCTCAGCAAGGAAGAAGCCACAGCTCCAAACCGCCATAAAAAAGCCAGACTACGGTTTGCAACTGCACATGGGGACAAAGATCGTACTTTTTGGAGAAATGTCCTCTGGTCTGAAGAAACAAAAATATAACTGTTTGGCCATAATGACCATCGTTATGTTTGGAGGAAAAAGGGGGGGGCTTGCAAGCCGAAGAACCCCATCCCAACCGTGAAGCACGGGGGTGGCAGCATCATGTTGTGGGGGTGCTTTGCTGCAGGAGGGACTGGTGCACTTCACAAACTAGATGTCATCATGAGGACAGAACATTATGTGGATATATTGAAGCAACATCTCAAGATCAGTCAGGAAGTTAAAGCTTGGTCGCAAATGGGTCTTCCAAATGGACATTGACCCCAAGCATACTTCCGAAGTTGTGGCAAAATGGCTTAAGGACAACAAAGTCAAGGTATTGGAGTGGCCATCACAAAGCCCTGACCTCAATCTAATAGAAACTTTGTGGGCAGAACTGAAAAAGCGTGTGTGAGCAAGGAGGCCTACAAACCTGACTCAGTTACACCAGCTCTGTCAGGAGGAATGGGCCAAAATTCACCCAACTTATTGTGGGAAGCTTGTGGAAGGCTACCCAAAACGTTTGACCCAAGTTAAACAATTTAAAGGCAATGCTACCAAATACTAATTGAGTGTATGTAAACTTCTGACCCACTGGGAATGTGATGAAATAAATAAAAGCTGAAATAAATCATTCTCTCTACTATTATTCTGACATTTCACATTCTTAAAATAAAGTGGTGATCTTAACTGACCTTAGACAGGGCATTTTTACTAGGATTAAATGTCAGGAATTGTGAAAAACTGAGTTTAAATTTGGCTGAGGTGTATGTTAACTTCTGACTTCAACTGTATGTGTATTTATGGATGCCAGTGTTTCCCAATATTTTATTCTAGGATCACGCAGGCTTGCACGTTTTTGTTCCTTTCCAGCACTACCACACTTGATACAACTAGTCAACTAATGGTCACCAAGGTTGCGAATCAGGTTTGCTAATGCTGGAAGAAAACATGTAGTCCTATGGGAGCCAAAGGAACGGATTGGAAACACTGGGCTGTGTTCAGCAGGACATAACGGTGTGCATCATTCAATTTATTGGAAATAATGCTGTACTGAACAACCAGTTGAAGAATGTTGTGATTTATGGTGGCTCAGAGGGAAATTTTGTGTGGTGTGCTGCTGCACTGGTTTTGATATTTCAAATGGTCACACCCATATCGACGACTGAATAACGTTGCTCACCATTTACTCCTGTTTGCAGCGTGTGACGGGATGTGACTTATTGACCTTTTTGTTTTCTCCATATCCTCAGGAATTCCTAAAGAAATCGACACATGGAAAAATGTGAAATTTAGATGAGATTGATTCTTGCCTATCAGTGCTCACTCCTCAATATTTTTCCTTTTTCTTAGGCTGGGTAGTGTTGGACAGGTGTGGTCGCCATTTTGGCTTGGTACTGAACTTTATGAGGGACGGCTCGGTACCGCTTCCGGAGTCCCACCGAGAGCTGGAGGAAGTTCTGAAGGAAGCTCAGTACTACAGGGTCCAGGGACTAGTCCAGCACTGCACGTCTGCCATGCAGGTAAGACCCAGACTGACCAAAAGCAAATTATCATTGAGTGTAAAGCACTGAGCTGAGTGTCAGTAAAATTAAATGTCCTTCACTCTTTTTGTCTTTGAGCTAAATCTGTAAGTCTTATCAAAAGGCTTTCAAAGTGCAATATACTGTATGTTAGTCAAACAACTATTATGCACATACAATCTCTAATGCTTACATTGGATCCCAATGTTTGTGTGTTGAATACCCAGCCCAAAGTGTCAGAAGCCTCCCATAGTGTGAGTCAGATGTTCATGTGAATCAAATGCCTTTGATGTCCCACAGAAGCAAAGGGACGTCTATGAGGGGGTTTGCCGCATTCCCATGATTACCTCAACCAAAGAAGAACAGAGAATGATAAACACCTGCAGGAAGGTGAGAGGGATAGAAAGAGGGTGGGTGGATGGGAGGAAAGACGGGCATAGGTAGGAAGGCTGTTCATTACAGATGGCATACTGGTTTGACTTGAAATGCTTACTTTATTCTCAGACCTTAGCTCTGGTATCATTGCTTAGCTTTAGCTCTCATACTGAGTTTTAAGTCCATGTGAGTTTTGATTTTTTTATTGCCTTTTGTAAAGTGTCTGTGTCCAAAAAGCACTATACAAACAAAAGTTATTATTAGATTGGACCCCCAACATTTTTCAGCAGCTGAACTTTTCAAAATAAATGTAATAAAAAATGCTCTGTTTGCTTCTGTTAAATTAGTTCTAATGTTTCCTGTTTCCCACAGCCTGTAGTAAAACTACAAAACAACAGAGGGAACAACAAGTATTCGTACACCAGGTATTTTTTTTAAACATTTTCTGAGACCAATGTGTCTTTTACAGATGGGCCTTGAATTACAAAAATGATAGAAAATACACACATCAAAATGCAAGCAGAAAGAAAACACGGTCATAAAAACAAACTCATTAATAAGGTCATCAATCAGCTTTCTTAATTCCCCTAGAGGCACCAAAACCTCAAATTTAAGAACATTTTGAAAATTGTTCCACAAATAAGGTGGAGGAAAATTAAAAGCTGATATACCTAACTCAGTAGAGACCAAAGGAATTTCCAGAGTTAAGCATCCCTGAGACCGAGGTGTGGTAACTCATGTCTAAGGTTTGGTACAAGGGAGTTTTCGTAAAAGAGCTTTATAGATGAAAACATAGCAATGATTCAAACTACGTCACATCAGAGGGCCAAACAACTGTCTGGTAGAGAAGGCAGTGATGAGTACTAAAACTGTCGCCGGTAACAAAGTGCAGTGCTCTATTATAAGCTGCTTTAGTAAAGTGGCAGCTGCATTCATATAGATGTCGCCATAGTCTAGGATCGATAGGAACGTCGACTGAATAATCCGCTTTCTATTGAAGAAGCCCATTTGTATTCTCAGCTTCTTAACTAAGTCATCAATATGCTTTTTAAGACAGCTTTTCACCTATCCAGATGCCCAGATATTTGTAAGCAGGGACACGATCAATATAAGCACCATCCAAAGTACATATGCTTAAATCATAATTTTTAAGTACTCTAGAGATCAACCGGTACTTAGTTTTACCTGTATTCAATACTAATTTCAGGACAGTTTTTCTGTAGTACAATGAAAGCATACTGTAGTTCCGATAGCGCCTGGTCAACCGTGGGGGCAATGGCATACATGACAGTATCATTGGTGCGGCATACAAGTGCAGGTACATTTTATTTTTTTACAGAAAAGTCGATATTCTTAATGTAAACATATTACAAAGTACAGACCCAGAATCGACCCTTGTCTTTCAAGTAATTTTTAAACCAGTTACATGCAGCCTTGTCTAGGCCAATTTGAGGAAAGCTTTGCAATTAGCAGTGAGTGATCAACAGTATCGAAGGCCTTTGACAGGTCAATGAAGAGCCCGCACAATGTTGCCTTTTATCCATACCTTTACCCACATCATTTATACATGTAACTAGGGATGCAGCAGAGATAGTGCTATGACCTGGTCTAAAACCTGACTGATGTACATTTAGAATACATTTCAAAGATAAGAAAGATCTTAGTTGAGAATGAATCAATGATTCTAATCTTTTAGCTAGGCAATAAAGTTTAACCTCTTATGGCTAGGGGGCAGTATTTTCACGGCTGGATAAAAAACGTACCCGATTTAATCTGATTATTAGTCCTGCCCAGAAACTAGAATATGCATATAATTATTAGCTTTGGATAGAAAACACTCCAAAGTTTCTGAAACTGTTTGAATGGTGTCTGAGTATAACAGAACTCATTTGGCAGGCCAAAACGTGAGAAGATTCTGTACAGGAAGTACCCTGTCTGACCATTTCTTGCCCTTCTTTGTCATCTCTATTCATTACAACGGATCTCTGCTGTTACGTGACACTTCCTACGGCTCCAATGGGCTCTCAGAGCCCGGGAAAAACCTGAATGACGTAATTCAAAGCCCTGGCTGAAACACACGAGCGCTTTTGCTAAGTGGTCTATCAGCAGACAAAAGGCTTAGGAGCGTGCACTGGCCGCCCCCATCTTTCTGTTTTTCCCTCTTTTTAGCGAAACGCATATTCCCGGTCGGAATATTATCGCTTTGTTACGAGATAAATTGCATAAAAATTGATTTTAAACAGCGGTTGACATGCTTCGAAGAATGGTAATGGAATATTTAGAATTTTTTTGTCACGAAATGCGCCATGCGCGCGACCCTTCTTTACCATTCGGATAGTGTCTAGAACGCACGAACAAAACGCCGCTGTTTGGATATAACGATGGATTATTTGGGACCAAACCTACATTTGTTATTGAAGTAGAAGTCCTGGGAGTGCATTCTGACGAAGAACAGGAAAGGTAAGACCATTTTTCTTATAGTAAATCTGATTTTGGTGAAGGCTAAACTTGCCGGGTGTCTAAATAGCTAGCCCGTGATGGCTGGGCTATGTACTTAGAATATTGCAAAATGTGCTTTCACCAAAAAGCTATTTTAAAATCGGACATATCGAGTGCATAGAGGAGTTCTGTATCTATAATTCTTAAAATAATTGTTATGCTTTTTGTGAACGTTTATCGTGAGTAATTTAGTAAATTGTTAGTAAATTCCCCGGAAGTTTGCGGGGGGGTATGCTAGTTCTGAACGTCACATGCTAATGTAAAAAGCTGTTTTTTTATATAAATATGAACTTGATTGAACAAAACATGCATGTATTGTATAACATAATGTCCTAGGTGTGTCATCTGATGAAGATCATCAAAGGTTAGTGCTGCATTTAGCTGTCTTCTGGGTTTTTGTGACATATGCTAGCTTGAAAAATGGGTGTCTGATTATTTCTGGCTGGGTACTCTGCTGACATAATCTAATGTTTTGCTTTCGCTGTAAAGCCTTTTTGAAATCGGACAGTGTGGTTAGATTAACGAGAGTCTTGTCTTTAAAATGCTGTAAAATAGTCATATGTTTGAAAAATTGAAGTTTTCGGATTTTAGAGGAATTTGTATTTCGCGCCACGCCCATCATTGGATATTGGAGCAGATGTAAGTGGTTAAAAAGAGGACAATAATTATTTAGGTCACAAGGGTCACCACATGGTTAATGATTCCACAATTGGTTGTAGAGCTGCAGCAAAAATGGATCAAGCGTATCAGCCCCAGTTAGTAAATTGTTGAAATGAAAACCAATTCACTAGAAGTAGACGTGTTAAATGGTCATTCGGCTAGAGGCTGGTAGAGGGTAGAGCAGTCGATTGACTGACCAGGGTCAATAAAACCACTTTCTCTCAAATAAAAAGTCAAATAAAAAGCCTGCTGAGATAAAATTATGATTAAAATCATCACTTATCCCATTCTCAGTTATGATACCAGAGTCAGACAGAACTTGTTAGGCAAATAAGAGGAATTTGTACTCTTCAGTGCATTTACTGTTTTCCAACATTTTGAAGGATCACCAGCAGTCAGAGATGGAGCTTTAAACTTGATTTAGCTCTCTTAATCGAAGTGATATATCTGTTTCTCAGTTTTCTGAAAAATTACCATTCCACTACAGAGTCCATTGTCTCCCCTAGGATTTTTGTTCAGCAGCAGTGGCAAAGTTAAGGGGAGGGTGGGCGGGGCCAATGGCCAAGCCTCTGATCTAAAATTGTAGAGGCTGTACTCTTGACCGAAGAGACAATGTTGCTGTTTTAACCTCCCACCCTAGTCAACAGCCAGTGGAATCGCGTGGCTGTTGAAATACAAATACCTCATAAATGCTACAACTTCAATTTCTCAAACATATGACTATTTTACAACATTTTAAAGACAAGACTCTCGTTAATCTAACCACATTGTCCGATTTCAAAAAGGCTTTACAGCGAAAGCAAAACATTAGTTTATGTCAGGAGAGTACCCTGCCAAAAATAATCACACAGCCATTTTCAAAGCAAGCATATATGTCACAAAAACCAAAACCACAGCTAAATGCAGCACTAACCTTTGATCTTCATCAGATGACACTCCTAGGACATTATGTTATACAATACATGCATGTTTTGTTCAATCAAGTTCATATTTATATCAAAAAACAGCTTTTTACATTAGCATGTGATGTTCAGAACTAGCATACCCACCGAAAACTTCCGGTGAATTTACTAAATTACTCACGATTAACGTTCACAAAATACATACATTATTTTAAGAATTATAGATACAGAACTCCTTTACGCAATCGCGGTGTCATATTTTAAAATAGCTTTTCGGCGAAAGCACATTTTGCAATATTCTGAGTAGATAGCCCGGCCATCACGGCTAGCTAATTTGACACCCACCAAGTTTGGCCCTCACCAAACTGATTTACTATAACAAAAATTAGATTACCTTTGCTGTTCTTCGTCAGAATGCACTCCCAGGACTTCTACAACAAATGTTGTTTTGGTTCCAAATAATCTATAGTTATATCCAAATACCGCTGTTTTGTTCATGCGTTCAGGTAACTATCCGAAGGGTGACGCGCGAGCGCATTTCATGACAAAAAATGTCAAAATATTCCATTACTGTACTTCGAAGCATGTCAAACGCTATTTAAAATACATTTTTATGCTATTTTTCTCGTAAAATAGCGATAATATTCCAACCGGGCGACGACGTATTCATTCAAAGGCTGAAAGAAAAACATGGAGAATTCTCATGAACGCGCATCTCCAGTGTCACTGTCCTCAGCCTGACCAGTAACAAACAGAGCTGCTTTACTTACCCCAGATACTGCAGACACCCCATTACACTTTCTGGCGCCTTCTGAGAGCCAATGGAAGCCTTAGAAAATGTCACGTTACAGCAGAGATGCTGTATTTTTGATAGAGATGCCACAGAAGGAGAACAAATTGTCAGACAGGGCACTTCCTGTATGGAATATTCTCAGGTTTTGGCCTGCCATATGAGTTCTGTTATACTTAGACACCATTCAAACAGTTTTAGAAACTTTAGGGTGTTTTCTATCCAAACCTACTAATTATATGCATATTCTCATTTCTGGGAAAGAGTAGTAACCAGTTTAAATCGGGTACGTTTTTTATCCGGCCGTGCAAATACTGCCCCCTAGCCCCAACAGTTTAAAGCATATTTCCTGCAATTCTACTAATTTTGCCATGGGTGGACATTTTTACAGTTCTTGTTTCCTGCAATTCTACACATTTTGTCATGGGGTTGAGAATTTCAGTTTTACCCCTTTTAAGCCCAATGTTACATATACGCAGTAGTGGTGCATGGGTAAAATCACTGGGAAAGCAGGTTCACGTTTCAGAAATTTTACGTCCACTGTTTGGTTCTAGTTTTCAGAGTAAATAACTCATGGACACTAGAGAAGCTTAAACAAGATGAATTCTTCCCAAAGGGTCGACACAGCTGTATTCAGACAAAAACATGTTTCCACCACCACAAGTACAGTTGAAGTCAGAAGTTTACATAAACACATTTAAACTCAGTTTTTCACAATTCCTGAACATTTAATCCTAGTAAAAATTCTCTGTCTTAGGTCAGTTAGAATCACCACTTTATTTTAAGAATGTGAAATATCAGAATAATAGTAGAATGATTTATTTCAGCTTTTTTTTTTTCTTTCATCACATTCCCAGTGGGTCAGAAGTTTACATACATTCAATTAGTATTTGGTAGCATTGCCTTTAAATTGTTTAACTTGGGTCAAACGTTTCGGGTAGCCTTCCACAAGCTTCCCAAATTTTGTCCCATTCCTCCTGACAGCGCTGATGTAACTGAGTCAGGTTTGTAGACCTTGCTCGCACACGCTTTTTCAGTTCTGCCCACAAATCTTCTGTAGGACTGAGGTCAGGGCTTTGTGATGGCCACTCCAATACCTTGCCTTTGTTGTCCTTAAGCCATTTTGCCACAACTTTGGAAGTATGCTTGGGGTCATTGTCCATTTGGAAGACCCATTTGCGACCAAGCTTTAACTTCCTGACTGATGTCTTGAGATGTTGCTTCAATATATCCACATAATGTTCTGTCCTCGTGATGCCATCTATTTTGTGAAGTGCACCAGTCCCTCCTGCAGCAAAGCACCCGCACAACATGATGCTGCCACCCCCATGCTTCACGGTTGGGATGGTGTTCTTCGGCTTGCAAGCCTCCCCCTTTTTCCTCCAAACATAACGATGGTCATTATGGCCAAACAGTTCTATTTTTGTTTCATCAGACCAGAGGACATTTCTCCAAAAAGTACGATCTTTGTCCCCATGTGCAGTTGAAAACCGTAGTCTGGCTTTTTTATGGTGGTTTTGGAGCAGTGGCTTCTTCCTTGCTGAGCGGCCTTTCAGGTTATGTCGATATAGGACTCGTTTTACTGTCTATATAGATACTTTTGTACCTTTTATCCTCCAGCATCTTCACAAGGTTGATTTTGTACTTCTCGCACCAAAGTACGTTCATCTCTAGGAGACAACACACATCTCCTTCCTGAGCAGTATGACGGCTGCGTGCTCCCATGGTGTTTATACTTGCGTACTATTGTTTGTACAGATGAACGTGGTACCTTCAGCCGTTTGGAAATTGCTCCCAAGGATGAACCAGACTTGTGGAGGTCTACACTTTTTTTCTGAGGTCTTGGCTGAATTCTTTTGATTTTCCCATGATGTCAAGCAAAGAGGCACTGAGTTTGAAGGTAGGCCTTGAAATACATCCACAGGTACACCTCCAATTGACTCAGATGATGTCAATTCACCTATCAGAAGCTTCTAAAGCCATGACACAATTTTCTCGAATTTTCCAAGCTTTAAAGGCAGTCAATTTAGTGTATGTAAACTTCTGACTTACTGAAATTGTCATACAGTGAATTATAAGTGAAATAATCTGTCTGTAAACAATTGTTGAAAAAATGACTTGTCATGCACAAAGTAGATGTCCTAACCGACTTGCCAAAACTATAGTTTAACAAGCAATTTGTGGAGTGATTGAAAAATGAGTTTTAATGACTCCAATCTAAGTGTATGTAGACTTCCGACTTCAACTGTATATATACTCCAATTTAGGACCTCCTCCTTGTCTCCAATCCTTACATGTTCTGGTTCGACTGGAACAGGGTAATAGGGTAATAAACCATAATTTCTCCCTTCAGGGGATCTGACCTGATCTCAACCCCTCCTTCACCAAATCCGTAGATGTCCATCCGCTTCCCCTATAGCAGTCTTGTGACTTCCTCCCATCCACCCAACACATTCCAAAGCCATCTGTCTTCTACAGATAACGATAACGATTAACTTCTGATGTAAAAACCTGCCTCTTTCACTCCTTTATATACTATGCTTCTGCATCTAACAATGTTCCAAGTTTCACCCAGAATCTAACACCACTAAACGATTGATTTAGAGTCAGTGTGGATGAGGTGAGAAAATGATTTGCCACATCTTCAATTTAAGCCTACTAGAAAGTGTGTGCCCTCAGGCCTGGAGGGAAGCTAACTTTGAGTAAAGCCACAGTGTCTATGTATGCTGATGCTTCACCACTACACCAGTCAGCTACCACAGCAACTGAAATGACTGCAACTCTTAACAAAGAACTGCAGTTAGTTTTAGTGGGTGGCAAGGAATAAGTTAGCCTTAAATATTTCTATAACTTAAAGCATTGTATTTGGGACAAATCATTCACTAAACCTTAAACCTCAACTAAATCTTGTAATAAATAATGTGGAAATTGAGCAAGTTGATGATTAAACTGCTTGGAGTTACCCTGGATTGTAAAATGTCATGGTCAAAACATGTTGATACAACATTAGCTAAGATGGGGAGAAGGATGTCCATAATAAACCGCTGCTCTGCGTTCTTTAATTTTTTTACATTTTATTTCACCTTTATTTAACCAGGTAGGCCGGGTGAGAACAAGTTCTCATTTACAACTGTGACCTGGCCAAGATAAAGCAAAGCAATGCGACAAAAACAACACAATTACTGATGGGATAAACAATTGTACAGTCAATAACACAATAGAAAAAACGGTGTACAGTGTGTACAAAATAAATTGAGGTAAGGCAATAAATAGGCCAATAGTGGCGAAGTAATTTACAATTTAGCAATTTACACTGGAGTGATGGATGTCCAGATGAGGATGTGCAAGTAGAAATACTGGTGTGCAAAACAAACAAATATTGGGATGAGGTAGGTAGTTGGTTGGATGGGCTATTTACAGCTGCAGCGATCGGTAAGCTGCTCTGACAGCTGAAGCTTAAAGTTAGTGAGGGGGATGTGTCTCCAACTTCAGTGATTTTTTTTTTTTTTGCAATTCGTTCCAGTCATTGGCAGCAGAGAACTGGATGGAAAGGCGGCCAAAGGGGGTGTTGGCTTTGGGGATGACCAGTGAAATATTCCTGCTGGAGCTAGGGGTGGGTGCTGCTCTGGTGACCAGTGAGCTGAAATAAGGAGGAGCTTTACATAGCAAAGACTTATAGATGACCTGGAGCCAGTGGGTTTGGCGACGAATATGTAGCGAGGACCAGCCAACGAGAGCATACAGGTCGCGGTGGTGAGTAGTATATGGGGATTTGGTGACAAAACGGATGGCACTGTGATAGACTACATCCAATTAGCTGAGCAGAGTTTTGGAGGCTATTTTGTAAATGACATCGCCAAAGTCGAGGATCGGTAGGATACGAGGGTATGTTAGCAGCATGAGTGAAGGAGGCTTTGTTGCGAAATCGGAAGCCGATTCTAGATTTAATTTTGGATTGGAGATGCTTAATGTGAGTCTGGAAGGAGAGTTTACAGTCTAGCCAGACACCTAATTATTTATAGTTGTCCACATATTCTAGGTCAGAATCGTCCAGGGTAGTGATTCTAGTCGGGCGGGTGGGTGCGGGTAGCGATCGGTTGAAGAGCATGCATTTCGTTTTACTAGCATGTAAGAGCAGTTGGAGGCCACGGAAGGAGTGTCTTAAAAACACTATCAACAAGGCATGTCCTACACTTAGGAAAATTGCAATTGGCTCAGAACAGGGCAGGGCAGCACGGTTGGCCCTTGGATATACACAGAGAGCTACTATTAATAATATGCATGTCAATTTCTCCTGGCTCAAAGTGGAGGAGAGATTGACTTCATCACTACTTGTATTGGCAGCAGCTAATGGGGATCCATAATAAATACAAATACCATCTTCCTCTCTTATGTTGACAAAAGTCTATCACACTGCCAAACACAGTAGTGATTTTAGCATGTAAATATTGGTAGGGCAAACTCCCCACAAATTTTATGGGGATACATGCCAGCAAAGCCACTATACAACACTAAACAATACATTAATTGCACTATTACAGTGCCAACAAACTGTTAGGACCTACATAAAGCTGTCCCAACACCTTACCGCTACACCTGGCTATCAGCGGAGGCTTGTCTGGCAGTGAAATGGTTCATTCAGCCTCATTTACTGCCTTTCAAAAAAACACAGCTTTTTATATGTACTGCGACAGAGTTCAGAACACAGGCCGTTCTTACAATTTTCACCCTGTACACCAAGTCAGAACCATAGGATAAATAAAGGGGGCATATAAGCAGACAATGAAACCCATTACAATATTCGATGATGACATTTTGCCAAAACAGGCTATAGGCTACATGTGCACCACCAAGTCAGAACAGTAGGCTAAATTATGAGGGGGAAATTGACCAAATTATTAGGGTGAGGCACATGGGCTACTAACAGCTAAACAACATACACTTAGTATTTCTTTCTTAGCTACAGTATACATACACTGCCGGTCAAAGTAGCCACCCTTTGCCTTGATGACAGCTTTGCACACTCTTGGCATTCTCTCAACCAGCTTCAGCTGGAATACTTTTCCAACAGTCTTGAAGGAGTACACCCATATGCTGATCACTTGTTGGCTGCTTTTCCTTCACTCTGCGGTCCAACTCATCCCAAACCATCTCAATTGTGTTGAGGTTGGGTGATTGTAGAGGCCAGGTCATCTGATGCAGCACTCCATCACAGCCTGGAGGCGTGTTGGGTCATTGTCCTGTTGAAAAACATATGATAATCCCGCTAAGCACAAACCAGATGTGCTGGTGTGTAGCTGCAGAATGCTATGGTAGCCATTCTGGCTAAGTGTGCCTTGAATTCCCCACACCATCACACCACCGCCACGCTTCACGGTGGGAACCACACATGCAGAGAGCATCCGTTCGTCTACTCTGCATTTCACAAAGGCACGGCGGTTGGAACCAAAACCTCACATTTGGACTCATCAGACCAAAGAACAAATTTCCACCGGTCTAATGTCCATTGCTCGTGTTTCTTGGCCCAAGCAAGTTTCTTCTTATTGGTGTCCTTTGGTAGTGATTTCTTTGCAACATTTTGACCATGAAGGCCTGATTCACGCAGTCTCCTCTGAACGGTTGATGTTACTGTTACTCTGAAGCATTTATTTGGGGGGGTAGATATGTAGCCTATTTTAACCTATGTGTTCAACGTAGGCCTACATTCCATGAGACGTTTAAAAAACATTATGCAGGGCGTAATAGGTGACTGAAAATTGTGTTGTAGGCTATTGCGTTTATGTATGATGCAAGAAACTAATTTTACAAAATTAAATTCATTTATTAATACAATAATCAGACAATGTAGGCTACCTTTTGCCTATTGGCTTTTCTTTTGCATATTCAAGCCCGTCTCAAAATACAAACTGTTTTTTTAAGACAAAATCAAAGCTCTTACCTGACTCTTTTGAAAGATGGCAAGAAATGTTCAGGTTTTGTGCTTTTATTGGACGCAATCACTCTCCCATTGCTGACCAAAAAATGCTATAACTGGGCAAATAACTTGCTAAATAGCAAAGAATATCAACAAATGTGCAAGGTGAGGGCCGCAAAATCTGCTCTTTGATCTCAAAAGCACATATTCGACAGCAGATGATTGAAAGACCGCCTACTACATCAAAATCACTGAATCAATCTTGAGGTTTGTTGCATTGAAAGTGGCTGATACTATGTTGATTTGATCACAATTCCCACATTAGAAGGAAACAATCTGTTTAAGGAAATGTGTAAACTAAAGGGGCAACTCTAGTAAAGTTCAATCTCGCACGGGCCAGCATTTTTTTCTGCGCAGAAGTCCTGAGGGAGTTGCGTGGCTGTGTGCGCGCAACTTAAAGGGA
Organism: Salmo trutta; assembly: GCF_901001165.1. Lineage (NCBI taxonomy): Eukaryota > Metazoa > Chordata > Actinopteri > Salmoniformes > Salmonidae > Salmo > Salmo trutta. Next base: position 1,155,271 of record NC_042988.1, read on the forward strand.
ACATTGCCCAGGAGTTTAGGTATATCCAATAGGTAGTCATGTTATAGCTGCTGTTGACTTTATAGGTGGTTCCATGCCCAAAGTCTCTATTTTAGCAAGCACTGCCACAATTAAGCTAAGCAACAAAAAAGTTATTAGTTACTGCCTACTCTTAGAAATGTAAAACCAAATATTTCACTTTGAGATTTCAGTGTTTCATGTATGTCAGTCATTGTTGCCAAGGGGTGATGCATCGCAAGTCAGGATCTCATGCTCTCTGCATGTGTATGTTGACAATGGTGCTGTCTTAGGGATTGACCCAACTCCTTGCTTTTCCCTCTCCTTCAGTAACTCGGACGACAACCTGCTGAAAAACATTGAGCTGTTTGATAAACTGGGGCTGCGCTTCAACGGGCGTGTCCTGTTTGTCAAGGATGTGCTCGGGGACGAGATCTGCTGCTGGTCCTTCTACGGTGAGGGCCGCAAGATCGCTGAGGTGTGCTGCACATCCATTGTCTACGCCACTGAGAAAAAACAGACCAAAGTAAGCCCAATTAAACCAATTTCACTCTGAGCTTCCACAGCTTAAACACTAACATTCAGGCTAGCAACATCAGGGTTTAGGTAAATGCTAGGGTATACAGTGCCTTCAAAGTATTTACACCCCTTGACTTTTTCCACATTTTGCTGTTACATAGTGGGATTAAAATTGATTTCATTTCAATTTTTGTAACGACGTGAAGTACTCTTGTTTCAAAGTAGATCAAAAATTCATACTTTTTTTTTAAGAACATTATCTTGACTAGATGAGTCAATACATGTTAAAATCACCTTTGGAAGTTATTACAGCTGTGAGTATTTCTGGATAAGAGCTTTCCACACCTGGATTGTACAACATTTGCCCATTTATTATTATTTTCAAAATTCTTCAAGCTCTGGCAAGTTGGTTGTCAGTCATTGCTAGACAACCATTTTCAGGTCTTGCCTTGTATTTTCAAGCTATTTAAGTCAAAACTGTAACTCAGCCACTCATTCACTGTCTTGGTAATCTATTCATGTTCGCATACGCCGACTCATGGACCCTCTATATCCAGGTTGCATTCGGACCAACTTTTGTATTTATTAGGGATCCCCAAACATATTAAAACACTTACATATAAAACAAAAGATACAGCAGTACATCATATTACACCACTACATATCTATAATACACATGCGCACTAGCACTCGGTGCACACAGGGAGCAGCGTGAACAGCAACAACGAAGAATGGCAGACATTGGATGAACATAAAATGTTAATATCTGTGAGTGATGAAGAAAAATCTGTTTCAGCGACAATTATTTGAATAATTCCATGTATCTTTTGTGCACAAAAGTGATGACTGAAGTCTCTTATTAGTCTGACCTCTGTGGCTGTCTATGGAAATTGTCTTTCTGGGCAGGGCGTCAGTTACACTGCAGCACCGACGCAAAACTGTAGGAGCAATCGAAACTGTTTTAAACAAAATTATACTGAACAAAAATATAAACACAACAATTTCAAAGATTTTACTGAGTTCCAGTTCCAGTAAGGAAATGTGTCAATTGATTAGGCCCTAATCTATGGATTTCACATTACTGGGAATACAGATATGCATCTGTTGGTCACAGATACCTTTAAAAAAAAAAGTAGATGCGTGGATCAGAAAACCAGTCAGGGTTTGCCTCAACCAGTCACCATTTGCCTCATGCAGCACGATCTCCTTCGCATAGAGTTGATCAGACCTGTGGAATGTTGTCCCACTCGTCTTCAATGGCTGTGTGAAGGTGCTGGATATTGGCAGGAACTGGAACACCTTGTTTGAGAAAAGCTTTTTGACAGTCTGGAAAATTTCGGATCTTTTATTTCAGCTCATGAAACATAGGACCAACACTTCATGTTGCGTTTTTATATTTTTGTTTGGTGTGTGTGTGTGTGTGTGTGTGTGTGTATATATAAGGAAATTGGCAACTCGTTCTCATTCTGCGAAATAAGGTAGGCTATGTGATTTCAACATCTGAACAAAGTGGACAGGCTAGCATGCTGTTCAAACAGTTGGAGGCGGACAGAATGGTGTATTCATAACAATTCAACTGTTATGCCCTGTTAGCTAGCTAATAGAGCCAAGTTCGCAAAACTTGAAATATAACGATTCCTATATAGATTAGCTGGCTACTCACTAGCACATGGGCTTGTGCTTATGAGATTGTTTAATTATTAGACTTGTGTTAATTTCCTATAATGCCTGCTACAAGAAGTGAATGTGCATGGTTCTGGTTAAATTTGTAACAAAATGGGCATTTTCATAGACTTGAAAGCCAGATCAGTGATTATTTTGGTAAAATAATTGTATTTATTAGTTGGTCTTATTTTATTTTACCCTTATTTTAGCAGGTAAGTTGAATGAACACATTCTCATATACAGGAATAACCTGGGGAATAGTTACAGGGTAGAGGAGGGGGTATGAATGAGTCAATTGGAAGCTGGGGATGATTAGGTGGCCATAATGGTATGAGGGCCAGATTTGGGAATTTTGCCAGGACACCGGGGTTAACACACCTACTCTTATGGTAAATGCCATGGGATCTCTAGTGACCACAGAAAGTCAGGACACCCATTTAACATCCAATCTGAAAGACTGCACCCTACACAGGGCAATGTCCCCATTCACTGCCCTGGGGCATTAGGATATATTGTTTTGGACAAGAGGAAAGAGTGCCTCCTCCTGGCCCTCCAACATCACTTCCAGCAGCGTCTGGTCTCCCATCCAGGGACTGACCAGGACCAACCCTGCTTCAGAGGCAAGCCAGCAGTGGGATGCAGGGTGGAATGCTGCTGGCTTATATTTAGCCTAGGTATAATTTCACAAACCCTGAATTCATCAGACTATTGCTGACTGTTTGAAATGCAGTGTATTTGACAATTATTTGTACAACAAAGCATTAGACAAAAACATGAAAAAAAATCTAGATACACTATATATACAAAAGCATGTGGACACCCCTTCAAATTAGTGGCTTTGGCTATTTCAGCCACAAATAAACTCAGCAAAAAAAGAAATGTCCCTTTTTCAGGACCCTGTCTTTCAAAGATAATTTGTAAAAATCCAAATAACTTCACAGATCTTCATTGTAAAAGGTTTAAACACTGTTTCCCATATTTGTTCAATGAACCATGAACAATTAATGAACATACACCTGTGGAATGGTCGTTAAGACACTAACAGCTTACAGAAGGTAGCCAATTAAGGTCACAGTTATGAAAACTTAGTAGAAAGGCCTCTTCAGTGTCCTGACTCTGAAAAACACCAAAAGAAAGATGCCCCTGCTCATCTGCGTGAACGTGCCTTAGGCATGCTGCAAGGAGGCATGGGGACTGCAGATGTGGCCAGGGCAATAAATTGCAATGTCCATACTGTGAGACGCCTAAGACAGCGCTACAGGGAGACAGGATGGACAGCTGATCGTTCTCGCAGTGGCAGACCACGTGTAACAACACCTGCAAAGGATCAGTACATCCGAACATCACACCTGCAGGACAGGTACATGATGGCAACAACAACTGCCCGAGTTACACCAGGAACGCACAATCCCTCCAATGCTCAGACTGTCCGCAATAGGCTGAGAGAGGCTGGACTGAGGGCTTGTAGGCCTGTTGTAAAGGCAGGTCCTCACCAGACATCACCGGCAATAACGTCGCCTATGGGCACAAACCCACCGCCGCTGGACCAGACAGGACTGGCAAAAAGTGGTCTTCACTGATGAGTTGTGGTTTTGTCTCACCAGGGGTGATGGTCGGATTCGCGTTTATCGTCGAAGGAATGAGCACCGAGGCCTGTACTCTGGAGGTGGATGGTCCGTCATGGTCTGGGGCGGTGTGTCACAGCATCATCGGACTGAGCTTGTTGTCATTGCAGGCAATCTCAACGCTGTGCATTACAGGGAAGACATCCTCCTCACTCATGTGGTACCCTTCCTGCAGGCTCATCCTGACATGACCCTCCAGCATGACAATGCCACCAGCTATACTGCTCGTTCTGTGAGTGATTTCCTGCAAGACCGGAATATCAGTGTTCTGCCATGGCCAGCGACGAGCCCGGATCTCAATCCCATTGAGCACGTCTGAGACCTGTTGGATCGGCGGGTGAGGGCTAGGGCCATTCCCCCCAGGAAATGCACTGCGGTACTTAATGCATCTGGTGGCCACACCAGATACTGACTGACTTTGGATTTTGAACCCCCTTCCCTTTTGTTCAGGGACACATTTATTTAATTTTTGTTAGTCACATGTCTGTGGAACTTGTTCAGTTTGTCTGAATCTTGCTATCTTCATACAAATATTTACACATGTTAAGTTGCTGAAAATAAACGCAGGTGACAGGACGTTCATTTTTTTGCTGCGTTTACGTGTATACAATCGAGCACATCGCCATAGACAAACATTGGCAGTAGAATGGCCTTACTGAAGAGCTCAGCGACTTTGAAAGTGGCACCGTCATAGGATGCCACCTTACCAAGTCAATTCGTCAAATATCGGCCCTGCTAGAGCTGCCCCAGTCAACTGTAAGTGATGTTGCTCCTAGATGTTACCACTTTACAATAACGGCTCAGACACGAAGTGGTAGGCCACACAAGCTCACAGAACGGGACCGGCGAGTGCTGAAGCATGCAGCGAGTAAAAATTGTCTGTCATCTAATGCAAGACTCACTACCGAGTTCCATACTGCCTCTGGAAGCAGCGTCAGCACTGTTCGTCGGGAGCTTCATGAAATAGATTTCCATGGCCAAGCAGCCGCACACAAGCCCAAGATCACCATGTGCAATGCCAAGTGTCGGCTGGAGTGGTGTAAAGCTCGCCACCATTGGACTCTGGGGCAGTGGAAACCCGTTCTCTGGAGTGATGAATCACGCTACCTGTCCGACGGAGAAATCTGGGTTTTGCGGATGCCAGGAGAACGCTACCTGCCTGGATGCATAGTGCTAACTTTAAAGCTTGGTGGAGGAGGTATAATGGTCTGGGGGGGGGTGTTTCGTGGTTCAGGCAAGGCCCCTTAGTTACGGTGAAGGGAAATCTTAATGCTACAGCATACATTCTAGATGATTCTGTGCTTCCATCTTTTTGGCAACAGTTTGCGGATAGCCCTTTCCTGTTTCAGCATCCCAATGCCCCCGTGCACAAAGCGAGCTCCATACAGAAATGGTTTGTCGATCGTTTTGAAAGATCTTTCCTGGCCTGCACAGAGCTCTGACTTCAACCCCATCGAACACGTATGGGATGAATTGGAACGCTGACTGCGAGCCAGGCCGAATTGCCCAACATCAGTGCCTGACCTCACTAATGCTTTTGTGATTGAATGGAAGCAAGTCCCTGCAGCAATGTTCCAACATCTAGTGGAAAGCCTTCCCAAAAGTGGAGGCTGTTATAGCAGCGAAGGGGGACCAACTCCATATTAATGCCCATGATTTTGGAATGAATGTTCGACAAGCAGGTGTCCACATACTTTTGGTCATGTAGTTTATATCGTGAATTCGCCATAAGTTCGAAAAAATGTAGATATGATTTTTATGCCATATCGCCCAGCCCTAATACTTATAAAATGATGTAGACAGCACTATGCTTGAAAATATGGAGAGTGGTAGTCTGTAATGTGTTGTATTGGATTTGCCCCAAACGTATTGTATTCAGGACACAAAGTAAAGTGTTTTACCAATTGTTTTGATGTATCACTTTAGTGCCTTGTTGCAAACAGGATGCATGTTTTGGAATATTTTTATTCTGTCAATTAGGTTAGTATTGTGGAGTAACTCCAATGTTGATTCATCTTCAGTTTTCTCCTATCACAGCCAGTAAACTCTAACTGTTTTAAAGTAATCTTTGGACTCATGGCAAAATCCCTAAGCGGTTTCCTTCCTCTCCGGCAACTGATTTAGGAAGGACGCCTGTATCTTTGTAGTGACTGGGTGTATTGATAAAATGACTAACTTCACCATGTTGAAAGGGATATTCAATGTCTGCTTCCCCCCCATCTACCAATAGGTGCCCTTCTTTGCAAGGCATTGGAAAGTCAGTGCTCGACTCAGGGACCTTACAGATAATCGGATGTGTGGGGTAGTCATTCAAAAATCATGTTAAACACTTATTGCACACAGTGAGTCCATGCAACTTATTATGTGACTTGTTATGAACATTTTTACTCCTGAACTTATTTAGGCTTGCCATAACAAAGGGGTTGAACACTTATTGACTCAAGACATTTACGCTTTATTTTTTTTCATTCTTCAAAATTTCCAAAAAACTATTCCACTTCACATTATGGAGCATTGTATATATGCCAGTGACCAAAACATCTCAATTTAATGTCTAAAAAGTAAAGTGGTGTGAACACTTTTTGAAGACACTGTATAATGGTATTCAATACTTAATTGGTACAGTGCCTTCGGAAAGTATTCAGACCCCTTGAATTTTATTCCAGATTTGTTATGTTACAGCTTTATTCCAAAATGGATCTACACACAATACCCCATAATGACAAAGCGAAAACGTTGTAAATGTATTAAAAATGTAAACTGATACCTTATTTACATAAGTATTCAGACCCTTTGCTATGAGATTTGAAATTGAGCTCAGGTGCATACGGTTTATATTGATCATCCTTGATGTTTCTATAACTTGATTGGAGTCCACTTGTGGTAAATTCAATTGATAGGATATGATTTGGAAAGGCACACACCTGTCTATTTAAGGTCCTATAGTTGACAGTGCATGTCAGAGCAAAAACCAAACCATGAGTTCGGCAGAATCGCCCGCTGAGCTCAGCAATGTGAGACAGCAATGTGTCAAGGCACAGATCTGGGGAAGGTTATCATAACATTTCTGTAGCATTGAAGGTCCCCAAGACCATTCTTAATTGGAAGAAGTTTGGAACCACCAAGACTCTTCCAAGAGCTGGCCGCCCGGCCAAACTGAGCAACCCACTCCTCAGTAAAAGGCACATGCCAGCTCTCTTGGAGTTTGCCAAAAGGCATCTAAAGACTCTCAGACCATGAGAAACAAGATTCTCTGGTCTGATGAAACCAAGATGGAACTATTTGGCCTGAATGCCAAGCGTCACGTCTGGAGGAAACCTGGCACCATCCCTACGGTGAAGCACGGCGGTGGCAGCATCATGATGAGATGTTTTTCAGCGGCAGGGACTGGAAGACTAGTCAGGATCGAGGGAAAGATGAACGGAGCAAAGTACTGAGAGATCCATGACGAAAACCTGCTCCAGAGCGCCCAGTACCTCAGACTGGGGCGAAGGTTCACCTTCCAACAGGACAACAACCCTAAGCACGGAGCCAAGACAACGCAGGAGTGGACATGTCTCTGAATGTCCATGAGTGGCCCAGCCAGAGCCCGGACTTGAACCCGATCGAACAATTTCTGGAGAGGCCTGAAAATAGCTGTGCAGCGACACTCCCCATCCAACCTGACAGAGCTTAAGAGGATCTGCAGAGAAGAATGGGAGAAACTCCCCAAATACAGGTGTGCCAAGCTTGTAGCGTAATACCCAAGAAGACTCGAGGCTTTAATCACTGCCAAAGGTGCTTGAACAAAGTACTGAGTAAAGGGTCTGAATACCTATGTAAATATTTTCCGTTTTTTTTTTTTTTTTTTAATTAGCAAAAGTTTCTAAACCTGTTTTTGCTTTGTCATTATGGTGTATTGTGTGTAGATTGAGGTAAAAAAATACAATTTAGGACATTTTAGAATAAGGCTGTAATGTAACAAATTGTTGGAAAAAGTCAAGGGTTCTGAGTACTTTCCGAAGGCACTTTAATATAGAATTCTGTATGCTACCCATTCTTTGCCTCGCTGTGTCCTGCTCTTCCTTTTCCTTTTCAGGTGGAGTTTCCTGAAGCCCGTATCTTTGAGGAGACCCTCAACATCCTCATCTATGAGAATGGGCGTGGTTCTGGTCCGGGAGGCGTGGCCCTTTTGGAGTCATCATCGCCTGGGGCCAGCCAATCAGAGGAGGAGGGGGCCAGCGCAGGGGACCGAAGGGTGAGGAGGATCCACGTGAGGAGGCACATCATGCACGACGAGAGAGGACACGGCCAACAGACTGTGTATAAGGACTGAGAAAAAGGAATGAACTGTGGGGATAAGGAGAGGATTAAGAGAGGGAGTTAGCGGCAGGGTAAAGATACAGGTTGTTTGGCGGCGGGGTGTTTGCATGGAGAGGTTAGGGCGGCTGTTTAGTGGGGGGGGTGGGACAGGTTCTTATGTAAGGAAGCAGATGTGGGACTTCAAGATGCTTATTATCAAGGATAGATATTATTTTTTGGTGCCCGATTGGGGAAAACAACCCCTAACCCAAAGGTGGTACTAATACACTAATGAATGTGCACACTTATGGGAGAAGGGTAGAGAGAATTGGACCACAGCATAGGTCTGCAAATACCTAGGGGCTAGTTTGGGCTATCCCGACCAGGTTTGGGTGGTGGTTATGTGACTGGAAGATGGATGGGTTCGCTGGTTCAACTAAGGTACTTTAACTGCACTTAAAGGGAACCGGGATGGTGGAGTGGGGTGGTGGTAGTAGGTTAGAGGAAATGAGACTGCTGAGCATTGCTGGATGTTTATTCCTTTTGAATTGATTACTGTTGTATGTATTTGTCTATTTATTATTTTGTTAATTTGTCCTTTTATATAACTTTAAATACATTATTTATTATTTATTCTGTATAGATGAGGTGGGAATTGTGTGTTGAGGGTGCTGATCTGATTTGATGTTTTGACCAGTTTACGCACTGATCACTTTCCTAACCGAGACTTGATGCCATGCTCATCCAATATGTTGAGGCAATGTCACGTATGGCCATGTCATGTTTAACTGCCATGTGAGTTCATGTTTACACATTGACTTGCTAAATCATGTTTTAATATTTTTTGGTCCAAGATGCTACCGTGCCCAGTTGAAACAGGATTTCATGTTGTGTCTGATGGTGAAATCAGGCTTTATTTGGCTCTCTAAAAATCATGTTTAAGTCTTTGTATTCAATTTGGTACATATTCCTTCCTCACACTGAAGTCTGATCACAAAAAGCGAAGATTTTTATTTTATTTTTTTTAACAGGTGAAATGTCGGAAGTGATCTGAACCTGGGAAGTGTTTTTATGTCCCAGTGGTTATTGGACACTTGTTAACCCATTGAAGCATGTAATCTGGCAGGTAAATCTCACATCCTAATCCTATAAAAAAATGTTTGGGGCAGTCCTGGAATAAAACGCATTTGCAAAGAATGTTTTTTAATACAGGACTAGGGGCTTAATCTGGGTCAACCGTCCCATAATGTCTGCCAAGATGCGGAAACCATTTTTTCCCGTCAAATGTTCTTTATGATATTGTAACTATCTGGGGTTTTAGACATTTTATGGACCATCAACATTCTCAATAAAAGTCTAAAACCTGCATCTTGGTGTTTTGTGTGTTGGATCGAGTGGAAAATCCCACTCTTCCTGTCCTCTTAATCTTCTCGAATGGACAGAGGAATTTGCATTCACCTTTCCATTAATGCAGGTGAATGACGAGAAGGCCGCGTTATACTATTGAGATCCAGGCTGTATCACAACCAGCTGTGATTGGGAGTCCCGTAGGGCGGCACACACTTGGCCCAGCGTTGTCCGGGTTTGGCCGGTGTAGGCCGTCATTGTAAATAAGAATTTGTTCTTAACTGACTTGCCTAGTTTAAATAAAGGTTACATTTAAAAAGATGCCCCTCTAGGTATCTGGTAGAGCCAAACATACGGTTTACACTAGATTGGCTAGCTTTTTGTCTTAATTAAGGTTAGGCATAAGGTTAGCAATGTGTAAATTTCAGGTCAGTGCTTGACTTGGACTGAAATAGTTGCAGGTACTCATTTTGGATGACGGTACTGTTTACATTCAGGTGAAGGAGCTCCATAATACTTTTGCTGAGATTCTATAATAGGAACAGAAGCTCAAGCAGTAGAAATGTTATTGTTCGAATACTCTGCTCCTATGAGCTTCTGCCTAAATCATGCACTGGGTTAAGTTTAAAATAACATTTTAAGAAGATAAATTGTAGAGAGGCGGGGTTTAGCTATTCTTGTGGCTGTTAACTAGTGACGAAACTAACATAGCAGGTGTAAAAGAAAGACTTCCAACTTCAGTGCGTTAAAGACGACAGAACTTGAGAAAAATCTTTTGAACGGGTCATCCAACTCGGAATTCCAGAGCTCCAACCTGGAGATCACTGACGTCAAGATTTGCCCTCATTTTGTTTTTGCGAGTGTCCTAGACCTTTTGCAACGCCCACTTCCGCTCAACTTCCTACCCGATACATAGCTTCATGTCCTGTACGCTTGATTGTAGCCATACTAGCCTCTAAGTCTCGTATCATTATTTCAGTATATTAATATTTCTATAGCTTTTTTTTAATCATTCTTATTAAAAATTCTGCTTATCGGTTCAGTTAGATATTTTTGTAATTCGGTTGTGTTCTTTGTCTCTTAGCTAGCCTCTCTTGGGTAGGGGGCAGTATTTTGACGTCCGGATGAAAAGCGTGCCTGTAGTAAACTGCCTGCTACTCAGGCCCAGAAGGTAGGATATGCATATTATTAGTAGATTTGGATAGAAAACACTGAAGTTTCTAAAACTGTTTGAAGGATGTCTGTGAGTATAACAACTCATATGGCAGGCAGAAACTTCAGGAAAAAAAGAACCAGGAAGTGTGGAAATCTGAGGTTTGTAGTTTTTCCAAGTGATTGCCTATACAGTGACTTAGGGTTCATTTTGCACTTCCTAAGGCTTCCACTAGATGTCAACAGTCTTTAGGACGTTGTTTCATGCTTCTACTGTGAATGGGAAAAGAATAAGAGGTCTTGGAATCAGATGACAGAAAATGACATGAGCTCAGTGGCACGCACTTTCGTGAGAGTTAGCTGTGTTCCTTTTCATTTTTGAAGACCATGGAATTGTCCAGTTGGAATATTATGGAAGATTTATGATAAAAAACAACCTAAAGATTGATTCTATACATTGTGTGACATGTTTCTACGAACTGTAATATAACTTTTTTGACTTTTGTCTGAACTTACTGCGCGAGCACAGTGCATTTGGGTTATTCAACTGAACGCGCGAACAAAAAGGAGGTATTTGGACATAAATATGGACTTTATCGAAACAAATGAACATTTATTGTGGAACTGGGATTCCTGGGAGTGCATTCCAATGAAGATCAAAGGTAAGTTAATATTTATGCTATTTCTGAGTTTTGTTGACTCCACAAAATGGCGGGTTTGGTTTTGTGACTGAGCGCTGTACTCAGATTATTGCAAAGTGTGCTTTCGCTGTAAAGCTTTTTTGAAATCTGACACAGCGGTTGCATTAAGGAGATCTATAATCTATAATTCTTTGAATAACAGTTGTATATTTTATTAACGTTTATGATGAGTATTTCTGTAAATTGATGTGCTCATTCACCGGAAGTTTTGGGAGGCAAAACATTTCTGAACATTACACGCCAATGTAAAATGGGGGTTTTGGATATAAATATGAACTTTATCGAGCAACACATACATGTATTGTGTAACATGAAGTCCTATGAGTGCCATCTGATGAAGATCAAAGGTTAGTGATTCATTTTAGCTATATTTCTGGTTTTTGTGACGCCTCTCCTTGCTTGGAAAATGGCTGTGTGGTTTTTCTTGTCTAGGTGCTGTCCTAACATAATCTAATGCTATGCTTTCGCCGTAAAGCCTTTTTGAAATTGGACAGTGTGGTTGGATTAACGATAAGATTATCTTTAAAATGGTGTATAATACTTGTATGTGTGAGAAATGTAAATTTATGAGATTTGTTGTTTTGAATTTGGCGCTCTGCTATTTCACTGGCTGTTGGCGAGGTGGGACGCTACCGTCCCACACCCTACAGAAGCTAGCTAAACTCACCAAACTTAACATGTGTAAATATTTGTATGAACATAAGATTCAACAACTGAGATATAAACTGGGGGGGGCGGTCAAAATAAACAGTCAGTATCTGGTGTGGCCACCAGCTGCATTAAGTACTGCAGTGCATCTCCTCCTCATGGACTGCACCAGATTTGCCAGTTCTTGCTGTGAGGTGTAACCCCACTCTTCCACCAAAGCACCTGCAAGTTCCCAGACATTTCTGGGGGGAATGGCCCTAGCCCTCACCCTCCGATCCAACAGGTCCCAGACGTGCTCAATGGGATTGAGATCCGTGCTCTTTGCTGGCCACGGCAGAACACTGACATTCCTGTCTTGCAGGAAATCACACACAGAACGAGCAGTATGGCTGGTGGCATTGTCATGCTGGAGGGTCATGTCAGGATGAGCCTGCAGGAAGGGTACCACAAGAGGGAGGAGGATGTCTTCCCTGTTAACGTACAGCATTGAGATTGAGCTTGTTGTCATTGCAGGCAGTCCGATGATGCTGTGACACACCGCCCCAGACCATGACGGACCATCCACCTCCAAATCGATCCCACTCCAGAGTACAGGCCTCGGTGTGACGCTCATTCCTTCGACTATAAACGCGAATCCGACCATCACCCCTGGTGAGACAAAACCGCAACTCGTCAGTGAAGACCACTTTTTGCCAGTCCTGTCTGGTCCAGTGACGGTGGGTTTGTGCCCATAGGCGACAATGTTGCCGGTGATGTCTGGTGAGGACCTGCCTTACAACAGGCCTACAAGCCCTCAGTCCAGCCTCTCTCAGCCTATTGCGGACAGTCTGAGCACTGATGGAGGGATTGTGCATTCCTGTTGTTGCCATCCTGTACTTGTCCCGCAGGTGTGATGTTCGATTTTACCGATCCTGTGTAGGTGTTGTTATACATGGTCTGCCACTACGAGGATGATTAGCTGTCCGTCCTGTCTCCCTGTAGCGCTGTCTCAGGCGTCTCACAGTACGGACACTGCAATTTATTGCCCTGGCCACGTCTGCAGTCCTCATGCCTCCTTGCAGCATGCCTAAGGCACGTTCACGCAGATGAGCAGGGACCCTGGGCATCTTTCTTTTGGTGTTTTTCAGAGTCGGGACACTGAAGAGGCCTTTCTACTAAGTTTTCATAACTGTGACCTTAATTGCCTACCGTCTGTAAGCTGTTAATGTCTTAACGACCATTCCACAGGTGCATGTTCATTAATTGTTTGTGGTTCATTGAACAAGCATGGGAAACAGTGTTTAAACCCTTTACAATGAAGATCTGTGAAGTTATCTTTGAAAGACAGGGTCCTGAAAAAGGGACGTTTCTTTTTTTTGCTGAGTTTATTATCGCGCTAACTAGTAAGGTGGCTAGCAATTAGCCAACGCCCCTGTCCCTTACCAACCATGGTACTGTTTTACTCAAGGAGCTTGCAAGAGCTGCCAAAGATAACAGTGACGGATGTACATCGTCTCGCCAAGACAAGTAGCAAAGCACCAAGGATTCAAACAGTCTCCAGTTACCTTTTCAACTATGAAGGTAAGTATAGCCAATTTGCCTATCAGACCAGACAAGGACGTTTACTCAAAGCTGTAACGTAGTTTAAGACATGCATTTTACAGTAGCTAGGTAACATGATTGCTCATTCTTTTTATTCCAAACAATTGTCGAACAGGGACAAAGTGACAGAGGTCAGCATAGGGGCTTGCTGCTACAGGTCCATGAGAAACCACAGTTTGAGTGTAGGGTGAAAAGTCAGCTGTTTGTGACAGACTACATGCCGGTTACACAGTCAAGAGATGAAGCCTAGTCTTAGACTAAGAAGTTCCTGTCAATGGAGATCTGCATTAAGAGGCATTGCTTAGTCTAGGACTAGGCTTAACCCAACCGTTCTTAGTGTAGTAATTGTTAAGTTGTCTTCCTTGCTGTTTATGTAAGCTCTTATGTTGGACGCATTAGATTCAATTTAAACAAGGGCATTTACCCTTAATAGAAAAGTTTAAACCCGTATTGCTGTAATGAATTTAGTGGCTGTTGCATGTTACGCCAGTCACTTCTGTTTGCTGGTCGTGACACATGTTGAGTGATTTTTATAGTCAAATTGTATTTTTATATCCCCACGTAGGTTGTACTTAAGCCCTAAGAGCCAGTAACAATGACACATCAGTGTTCATATGTTGCTGGCACTGCATTATGCAACCACACAGTTGCATTACTATTCCAGTCTGCACACTATTCTGAGATGGGAACACCAGTCCTAGCAGCAGTGGCATAAGCCAATAACTATGGCATGTTTTAATAGCTATACCAAATAACATATGGTTATAATAATGTCATAATGCTAATAAATTATTTAATGAAAACGTAAATCGTCTCGTGATTAGATTTAGAATAGTGCCCCTGTACTGTCTTTTTACAGGGTCTGCAACCTGGGCCCATAGGAAAAATGACCATCACCAAAAAGCGCATGGCAGGAGGGGGGGGATTAGGTGAGTATTACCTAATAGTCAGTATAGTATATAGTAGTATATAGTATAGTCATATCCTATCACACTTTGACTATATAAAATTATTTAATTTCAGGTGGTTTTAAGTACATTGTCTAGATTGGCTAACCACAGCGGCTGCTGTACACTACAGCGCCCTTCTTGGAACACTCCCTGACCTCTCAGTTTTCCAGATAGAAGAGGCATACAAGAGCTTTGACCCTCTATCCAAGCCATTGATCTGCAGCATGGGGATGTCTGCTGAAAAGCATTTAGTCGACTCCCAGTTTGGAAAGGTACAGGTGGGGAGCCTCCTGTCTTACCAGCAGCCTCCAATCACAACGCGACATAGTTCACCATAAGGAGACACCACCATTCCCGTCACTGCCCCTGGATGGCAACTTTCAAGGCTGCACATTTGTGCTCAGTGAAGAAGACCAGCTTCACATAGTCTCTTCAGGTGAGAGAATACAGAGACCTAGTGGTGTTCTCACTAATTAGAGAGAAGGGTGACTGGTACTAATGTGTACATGCAAAAGTTCTTAGGCAGGAAAGACTAAACAAGGGAGAGGCTCCTTTATCTTTCAATTAATGAAAGAGAAACAAACAAACCAATCTCTGAAATTAATTTAATAATTCAGTTACATGTTTCTGTCCTCTTGTCTGTGTAAATAAAAACTCTTTATAACATTTTGTTCAGAGTATAAGCAGAGGTGTTAAATAACAAATGGACTACAGGGTGTAAGACAATGGATGATCACAGCAAAAAAAGTAAAGATGCATTGCAGTAGTAGCTGATTGCTCCTTGGCCCATGCCTTCACAAGAGGCCTGAACGGATAAACAGAATTTAAAACATGAATGATATAAAAAATAAAAGCTATAGAAATATGATTATATTTATATACTGAGGTAATGATAAAACTAGCGACTTCGAGGCTAGTATGGTATAATCAGGCTGACAGGAAACTATGTATAGGGTAGGAAGTTGAACGGAAGTGGGCGTTGCTACGTTGTGCAAAAGTTATGTTGTCTTGAAATCCACATGACGACACAAACAGCAAGTAACACGTAGCTAGTTGCGTCATTACGCTACGCAATGTGCCAAATCTGGAGGGAAAAAAGCAAGCAGAAACGTTTTAACTAGCTAAGAAATGGTGTCAGCGGAGGAAACACAGATTCGGAGGTTCGTTTCTGGACAACTCCGTGATTGTCCTGACCTAAGGTAAACTCCCTTTTGCAGTTTCTTTAGACGAAGTCAAATCATGCATGGAAATTCCTGCTAGCTTGTGGCAAAGGTTTAACTTACCATAACCGGTCTTGCGTGGTAAGCTTGCATGTTCCCCTGTATGCCGTGTCTGCTCTCTAACGCCCAGTGCCCGGTTTCCCAAAAGCTAAGTTCCTCATTAGAACCATAGTTAAATCTCAAACTGTTTCCCTAAACCATAAACGCGTATTAATTACCGATTGCCTCAGACCACTCGAATGCCTCGTTCACAATACACATAAGCACTTCGTTTAGTGATGCAGTTCGCGAACTATTCGTTATTTTTGAACGACTCTTTTTACTGACTGGAAAGTCGTTATTTTTTCTTAATGACTCGTTCATAAAAGGCGATGCATGGTCATTCAGATGTCTGTATTGAGGCCCCCCGAAGGGCGCTGTGGTCTAAGCACCTCATCTCAGTGCCAGAGGCAGTCCCTGGTTCGAATCCAGGCTGTATCACATCCGGCCGTGATTGGGAGTCCCATAGGGCTGCGCACAATTGGCCCAGCGATGTCTGGGTTTGGCGGCGGTAGGCCCTCATTGTAAATAAGAATGTGTTCTTAACTGACTTGCCAAGTTAAATAAAAAAAAAATCATTTTGCAGAAGTCAGAGCATTCATACTTTGCGGAGCAGAGCTCTTGTGGAGAAAGTTGTCCTTCAGTGGATTTTATATGGTGGTTGGCAACCAACTTTAAGGTTAATAAGGTGCATTTTTTTTATTTAACTGGGTAAGTCAGTTAAGAACAAATTGTTATTTACAATGATGGCCTACCCCGGTCTAAACCCTACCCAATAATCTTGTCTCTCTAAGGAAATTAAATATATAATACTACATCCCCAGAAGATTTCCTCAGCACTACGTCATATTCGTTTTGGGGAAGATTCTTGAAACATTCCAAAGAATATACCCTCTCGTCATACTGTCAGTTTCCATTCTCTGTTTCATTGAAAATGTATGTATTTCATTCTCTCCCCCCCCCCCCCCCCCCCCCCCCCCTTACTCTGTCTCCTAGCACATTGACTCTTGGCATCTTAAGAGGGCGATATTTGACATGTGTTGGTCGGGACTCACTAAACCAGGAGGACAGACAGTTGATGAAGAGAGTGGTAGAGGAGGAACTGATGAGGATGCAGGTAAGGACATTCGTGAGTAGATACGATTTTTGTCAATCAATATATCTCCCTCAGACCTGGATCAAATAGGTAAGTACTTGAATTAAACTCAATTTAGTTTGCCCAGTACTATGGAACAGTCTCAAAGGTGCAAACCCTCAACCTAAATCAAGCTGATTGCAGTTACTTTCACATGTAGCCTATGTCTGTATGTATTTGTAAATAAAGATTTTGACATGTATTTGACCCAGAGCTGCTGTCCTACAATCTTTCACAGTTTGATGCCCCATAACCTTTGATAAAATATTTTCTTTCTCCGTTGAGTACACACAGATCTGAAGTGAAAAGATGACCGCTACATATCTTGTGTGGAAGGAATATTTTTTAAGTACATTTCGTTCTTAAATGCACTGAACAAAAATATAAACGCAACATGTAAAGTGTTGGTCCCATGTTTCATGAGCTGAAATAAAAGATCCCTGAAATTTTCCAGACGCACAAAAAGCGTATTTCTCTTAAATTTTGTGCACAAATTTGTTTACATTCCTGTTAGTGAGCGTTCCTCATTTTCCAAGATAATCCTTCCACCTGACAGGTGTGGCATATCAAGAAGCTCATTAAACAGTATGATCATTACACATGTGCACCTTGTGCTGGGGACAATAAAAGGGCCTTCTAAAATATGTGGTTTTGTCACACAACGCCACAAATGTCTGTTTTGAGGGAGAGTGTAATTGGCATGCTGACTGCAGGAAGGTCCACCAGAGCTGTTGCCAGAGAATGTAATATTAATTTCTCTGTCATAAGCTGCCTCAAGTCGTTTTGGAGAATTTGGCAGTACGTCCATCCGGCCTCACAGCCGCAGACCATGCAGTTTGTTGTCGTAACCGACTTCAGTGGGCAAATGCTCACCTTCGATGGCCATTGGCACTCTGGCGAAGTGTGCTCTTCACGGATGAATACCGGTTTCAACTGTACCGGGCAGATGGCAGACAGCATTTTTATAGTGTTGCTTGGGCGACGGTTTGCTGATGTCAATGTTGTGAACCGAGTGCTCCATGGTGGTGTTATGGTATGGGCAGACATAAACTATGGACAACAAACAGAATTGCAATTTTAATGCATTGTCGTGCCATTCATCCGCCTCATCACTTCATGTTTCAGCATGATAATACGCAACCCCATGTCGCAAGGATCTGTACACAATTTCTGGATGCTGAAAATGTCCCAGTTCTTCCATGGCCTGCATACTCACCAGACATGTCACCCATTGAGCATGTTTGGGATGCTCTGGATTGACGTGTACGACAGCGTGTTCCAGTTCCCGCCAATATCTAGCAACTTCACTCAGCCAATGAAGATGAGTGGGACGACGTTCCACAGGCCACAATCGACAGCCTTATCAACTCTATGCAAAGATGTCGAGCTGCATGAGGCAAATGGTGATCACACCAGATACTGACTGGTTTTCTGATCCATGCACCTAACTATTTGTATTTTTAAAATTTGTAGTGTATCTGTGACCAACAGATGCATATCTTTATTCCCAGCCATGTGAAATCCATAGATTAGGGCCTAAAGAATTTACAGTGCATTCGGAAAGTATTCCCCTTGACTTGTTCCACAATTTGTTACGTTACAGCCTTATTCTAAAAGGGATTGCATTTTTTTCCCCCTCAATCTACACACAATACCCCATATTGACAAAGCAAAAACTGGTTTTTAGAAATATTTGCACATTTATAAAAATAAACTCACATTTTAGCATTCAAACCCTTTACTCAGTACTTTGAAATGCCTTTGGCAGCAATTACAGCGTCAAGTCTTCTTGGGTATGACAGTACAAGCTTGGCACACTTGTATTTGTGGAGTTTCTTCCCTTCTCTGCAGATCTTCTCAAGCCCTGTCAGTTTGGATGAGGAGCATCGCTCCACAGCTATTTTCAGGTCTCTCCCGATTATGTTCAAGTCCGGGCTCTGGATGGGCCACTCATGGCCATTCAGAGACTTGTCTTGGCTGTGTGCTTAGGGTCGTTGGAAGGTGAACCTTCGCCCCAGTCTTGTTCTGAGCGTTCTGGAGCATGTTTTCATCAAGGATCTCTGTACTTTGCTACGTTCATCTTTCCCTCGATCCTGACTAGACTCGCTGCCACTGAAAAAATCCCCACAGCATGATACTACCCCCACCATGCTTCACCGTAGGGATGGTGCCAGGTTTCCTCCAGATGTGACACTTGGCATTCAGGCCTAAGAGTTCCATCTTGGTTTCTTCAGACCAGAGAACCTTGTTTCTCATGGTCTGAGAGTCTTTGGGTGCCTTTTAGCAAACTCCAAGCGGGCTGTCATGTGCTTTTTACTGAGGAGTGGTTTCCGTCTGGCCACTCTACCTACCATAAAGGCCTGATTGGTGGAGTGCTGCAGAGATGGTTGTCCTTCTGGAATGTTCTCCCATCTCCACAGAGCAACTCTGGCGCTTTGTCATAGTGACCATTTGGGTTCTCGGTCACTTCCCTGACCAAGGCCCTTCTCCCCCAATTGCTCAGTTTGGCTGGGCAGCCAGCTCTAGGAAGAGTCTTGGTGGTTCAAAACTTCTTCCATTTTAAGAATGATGGAGGCCACTGTGTTCTTGGAGACCTTCAATGCAGCAGACATTTTTTTGTACCCTTCCTCAGATCTGTGCCTCGACACAATGCTGTCTTGGAGCTCTACGGACAATTCCTTCGACCTCGAGGCTTGGTTTGTACACTGTCAACTATGGGACCTTTATATAGACGGGTGTGTGCCTTTCCAAATCATATCTAATCAATTGAATTTACCACATGTCGACTCCAAGTTGTAGAAACATCAAGGATGATCAATGAAAACAGGATGCATCTGAGCTCAATTTCTAGTCTCATAGCAAAGGGTCTGAATACTTATGTAAATAAGCTATTTCTGTTATATATTTTTTTATAAATGTGCAAAATTGTCAACCTGTTTTTGCCTTTACCATTATGCGGTATTGTGTGTAGATTGAGGGAACATTTTTTTGAATCCATTTTTGAACAAGACTAACGTAACAATGTGAAATGTCAAGGGGTCTGACTTTCTGAATGCTCTGCATTTCAATTGACTGATTTCCTTATGAACTAACTCAGTAAAATCTTTAATTGTTGTTTTTATATTTTTATTTCGGATGAGAACTCACTACAGTTTTCCAGTCCCAATTACATTCATGTTATTGCTCCTGGTAGGTGCATGCTGTCACGACAGTCCCGAGCTGTTGCATTTATCTCGATTTTAGCTGGTTTCAATTATAATCTGACCTGGGACCTCTGCCCCTCTCTCAGGGCAGTGACAATGAAGCCATTATTGTCGTTACCCCGACGCCTCTCCACAACAAACGGAAGAGGGGTGAGGAGGAGGACAAAACAGAGAAAGCAGGCAGGACCAAAGCAGATGGATCCAAGGCAAAGAGATCTCGGCGTCAGTCGGCCCAA
Organism: Salmo trutta; assembly: GCF_901001165.1. Lineage (NCBI taxonomy): Eukaryota > Metazoa > Chordata > Actinopteri > Salmoniformes > Salmonidae > Salmo > Salmo trutta. The sequence continues at coordinate 1,175,570 of NC_042988.1, forward strand.
TCAGGTCATTGTCAATAGTAGTGGCTCATTGAAGTTCTCCTCACTTAAAACGGCACAGAACTGTTAAAAAAAAAATACTGTCTGCCGTACTATTTATTTATATTAAACTTTTTGTTTAAAATGTCTGAAAGGGTATATTATCCAATAACTTGAGTTAAAATGTGTTTCAACTTGTCCACAGCTCAACTTATATTATGTGCAGTCCCATCTATTTAAGTTTTTAATTATAGCGGTGCAATGAAAATGCTGCCCTTTGTCATAGTGAAAGCCCACAGTATGTGCTGCGGTTCATATTGCTGGTCAAATATTAACTTGAGAGACACATTTATTCAGATTTGTGTGAACCATGCCTATTATGTAGTTTTGAGACTCATCCCATGATTTGTTTTAATGAATTAAGACTTACCATATCTGTGATAGCCACTGTATTTGAAGCAATACTTTCTCAATCTAATTTGGCCATTTTATTTCCTTTAACTATTTTAAGATTCCCCAGATTCTGGAATCGAGAGAGTGGGAAATGGAGAAAGGCAGAGAGCAGAAGAAGAGGGGAAGGACATTGGAAATGATGAGCAAGTTTCCCAAATCGACACCAAGAAAAACAAAGGAGTACCAAATGGTGGGAAGACAGAAATTGGCTCAGAAAGTGATGTTGAGATCAAAACGGTGAATCGGAGGAAGACAAAACAAGACTCTGAAGTCGAAGAAGATTTTGAGGAGAACAAAAAGAAGAAACGAGATGAAACCCACAAACAGGAAAAGGACAAATTCAATTCAGAAAGTGACTCTGAAGAGGATAAAAAAAGGAAAAGAACGGGAGGAAAAGAAAACGTGGATGTGAAAGTGCAGAGCAAGTGTTTGAAAAGGAACAGAGGGAGGGAGAGTGAAAATGAGGAAAGGGGAAAACCATTGCAGAGAAGAGAGAGTGTGCAGGTTGAGAGTGACTCGGAGCACATTGGAGAGGCTGAAGTAATGGAGCAGAAAAGGGTAAAAATACAAAGAAATGACAACGACTCCAGGTCAGAGAGTGAGGGAGAAAAGAATGACGGTGCGTCTTCAGAGGAAGCCAGCGGGGGAGCGGGTGAGTTATGAAGTGGGTGTGTTCATGAGCATGCATAACGTGTCCTAGTAAAGGCCCAAACATAGTGAAAAATCCAGGGATAGGATATCATTATGTAGCCCTAATGACAAGCGTTCAAGTAATGTACAATTTCCCCCTCCCTAAAGTAATTATTCTTCTTTCTCAGATGAAACCGAAGAAGTGATGGCTAAGACGAAGGATGAGCCAGCCCAATACTCTGACTCTGGCTCATCCCTCCCATCATTGGAGGACGAACAGGAAAGTGAGGTCAGGCCAGAACAGGTGAAAAAGAGGAAGTCTGTGGCGAAGCGGCCAATAAAGGGCAAGGGCAGTGAGAGTGGATCCAAAGGTGGAAAGGTGAGGCCAGCGGCTTCTATGCCAACTCAAGCACACAGTAGGCACAGGTAGTTGCCGGCACAGGTAGTTGCCAACACATTTTCACATTCGCAATGTACCTGGTTCAGACCTGGTTCAAATACTGAAGTAGTTCTGAAGGTATTGGATCAATATAATATGCAGTATGGTGAAATTACAAGCCAAAGGCAAGGTGGAGCTACTGCTATATTGCCCATGCATCCCCAAATCCCTTCTGATCTATACAAAGTGTTGTCTGGAAACCCAACGTTGAATTGCATATAATTCTAGGTTGGGCAGAAGTTAGCGTTTTGAATCAGGAAAGTTTCCCATCCTGACCTCTACAAGCCATAATGTTTAATAAAATTGAATTTTAACGTTGATGTAATTATACTTTCCTGTGGATATATTGTCTCGCATTCCCTACCACCAAAAGGACCTACTGCATGGACAACCGGTAAAGTATGTTAAAATATAATTTTATTCAACATTCTGGTTGTAAGAGGAAACTTTCCTGACTCAAACGCTAATTTCTACCTTACGTAGAATTCTGTACAATTTTATGTCTGGTTTCTAGGCATTATAAAGTGTAGAGGCAAGGGGCTCTTTCTGGAGTCGGCCTTACACCGAACCCAAACTGGCTGCGCACGTGCCATTGTGCGCTATCGTGCATACATTTATTTTGTCCCCCTACACCAAACGCGATCACGACACACAGGTTAAAATAACAAAACAAACTCTGAACCAATGGCATTAATTTGGGAACAGGTCGAAAAGCATTAAACATGTATGGCAATTTAGCTAGTTAGCTTGCACTTGCTAGCTAATTTGTCCTATTTAGCTAGCTTGCTGTTGCTAGCTAATTTGTCCTGGGATATAAACATTAAGTTATTTTACCTGAAATTCACAAGGTCCTCTACTCCGACAATTAATCCACACATAAAACGGTCAACCGAATCGTTTCTAGTCATCTCTCCTCCTTCCAGGCTTTTTCATCTTTGAACTTATATGGTGATTGGCATCTACACTTTCATAGTATTACCACGACAACCGGCAAAACGGTTCGTCTTTCAATCACCCACGTGGGTATAACCAATGAGGAGAAGGCACGTGGGTACCTGCTTCTATAAACCAATGAGGAGATGGGAGAGGCAGGACTTGCAGCACGATCTGCATCAGAAATAGAATTTACTTCTATTTTAGCCCTTGGCAACGCAGACAGACGCTCATTGGGTGCGCAATAATTGAATAACATATTTTCCTACATTTATTTTGCAACGCTCACGCATGCAACGTGAGCGGTGTAGTCATGGTATTAGCCTAGGCTAATCCTGGAAAAATGTGCTCCATCCATGTAACATGAAGGACAACGAGGCGGTAGCCAGGCTGAAGCGTTACATTGCCCTCTGTGGTGTGAGACGGAACTACAAGAAGCTCCTGGATGGCTGCCACTCCATCAAGTCAAAGGTGGCTGTGCTGAAGAGGGAGCTTGAAGAACTGGGTGTCGAAGGTAATTGGGGAGGCAGGGGAAATGAATTAGAATTCTCTAATTTGGTCCGTATGCCCTCGCTCACTCCACCAAATTGAAAATATTTCAATGAGCTGGATAGGTTGTACGCAACAGCTCCATGTAGCCTTTCAATTGGTTAAAGGGCGAATCCACTTGATTGTTTACACCTATGTGATGCTCTTAAAGTCATGTTTATACCTAGCGCTAATATGTGTCCTTTGGCCTGATCTTGTCAACATTCTGATTGTGCACACATTTTGACATACACATGGTATAAAAATGTCTATCCGTCCACATTGTTACCAGATTTCCAGAACCCTGCCTGTATGCGTAATTGTTTTAATAATGTTAAATGTATTTAAAGACTCTTATTGATGTCATAAGTCAATGGTGCCACCTGTCAATGATTTGAGGGTGAGATGACGATGATTTAAATGGTTTCACTGTCCAGATGCGTCTACACTTGTAAGTATATCCAGACATGATGCGTGCCTGACTACCTCAATGTGATCAGATCACAATGCGTCTTTTAATCGTCTACACCTATATAAAAATTGGGGACAATCAGAAGGTGGACAAGATTAGTACAAAGGACACATTAGCCCCTGGTATAAACGGGGCTGATATCTGTGAGGTGGAGTGAGCCATGGTGGCATTGCTGGACAGTGGAAAACTTGCTGGGGTCTAATGGCTTCTCTCCCTCTCCCCCTCAGGCCAGCCTTCTATAGAGAAGTGTAAGAAAGCCAGACTTAAGAGAGAGGAGGCTCAGGAGTTGGCAGACCTAGATGTCGGCAACATCATAACAACACAAGGTGACATTTTCGCCCACTCCTTAACCTCTCTGGGGTATGTGGGACGCTAGCGTCCCACCTGTGGGACACACTATTCAACAGCCAGTGAAATATCAGGGCGGCAAATTCAAAACAACAAATCTTATCATTCAAATTTCTCAAACATACAACTATTATATCCCATTTTAAAGATACACTTCTCGTTAATCCAACCACATTGTCCGATTTCAAAAAGGCTTTACGGCGAAAGCATAACATTAGATTATGTTAGGACGGCACCGAGGCAAGAAAAATTACAGGCATTTTCCAAGCAAGGAGAGGCATCACAAAAACCAGAAATATAGCTAAAATGAATCACTAACCTTTGATCTTCATCAGATGGCACTCATAGGACTTCATGTTACACAATACATGTATGTGTTGCTCGATAAAGTTCATATTTATATCCAAAACCCCCATTTTACATTGGCGTGTAATGTTCAGAAATGTTTTGCCTCCCAAAACTTCCGGTGAATGAGCACATCAATTTACAGAAATACTCATCATAAACGTTGATAAAATATACAACTGTTATTCAAAGAATTATAGCTACACTTCTCCTTAATGCAACTGCTGTGTCAGATTTCAAAAAAGCTTTACGGCAAAAGCAAATTTTGCAATAATCTGAGTACAGCGCTCAGACACCAACAACAAGCAATACAGATACCCGCCATTTGAGTCAACTAAAATCAGAAATAGAATTATAAATATTCACTTACCTTTGATCTTCATCAGAATGCACTCCCAGAAATCCCAGTTACACAATAAATGTTTTATGTTCAATAAAGTCCATAATTTATGTCCAAATACCTCCTTTATGTTTGTGCGTTTAGTCCACTACTCCAAATGCAGGAAGCGCACGCAAAATGTCACGACAAAAAGTCAAAGTTATATTTACGTTCGTAGAAACATGTCAAACGATGTATAGCATCAATCTTTAGGATGTTTTTATCATAAATCTTCAGTAATATTCCAACTGGACAATTCCATGGTCTTCAAAAATGAAAAGGAACACAGCTAACTCTGACGTGAGTGCGCGCCTCTGCGCTCATGTCATTGTCATCTGACTCCAGGACCTCTTATTCTTTTCCCATTCACAGTAGAAGCATGAAACAACGTCCTAAAGACTGTTGACATCTAGTGGAAGCCTTAGGAAGTGCAAAATGAACCCTAAGTCACTGTATAGGCAATCACTTGGAAAAACTACAAACCTCAGATTTCCACACTTCCTGGTTCTTTTTTTTCTGAAGTTTCTGCCTGCCATATGAGTTGTTATACTCACAGACATCCTTCAAACAGTTTTAGAAACTTCAGTGTTTTCTATCCAAATCTACTAATAATATGCATATCCTACCTTCTGGGCCTGAGTAGCAGGCAGTTTACTACAGGCACGCTTTTCATCCGGACGTCAAAATACTGCCCCCTACCCAAGAGAGGCTAGCTAAGAGACAAAGAACACAACCGAATTACAAAAATCTCTAACTGAACCGATAAGCAGAATTTTTTTATAAGAATGATTTTTAAAAAAAGCTATAGAAATGAAATATTAATATACTGAAATAATGATACAAGACTTAGAGGCTAGTATGGCTACAATCAAGCGTACAGGAATGAAGCTATGTATCGGGTAGGAAGTTGAGCGGAAGTGGGCGTTGCAAAAGGTCTAGGACACTCGCAAAAACAAAATGAGGGCAAATCGTGACGTCAGTGATCTCCAGGTTGGAGCTCTGGAATTCCGAGTTGGATGACCGTTCAAAAGATTTTTCGCAAGTTCTGTCGTCTTTAACGCACTGAAGTTGGAAGTCTTTCTTTTACGCCTGCTATGTTAGTTTCGTCACTAGTTAACAGCCACAAGAATGGCTAAACCCCACCTCTCTACAATTTATCTTCTTAAAATGTTATTTTAAACTTAACCCAGTGCATGATTTAGGCAGAAGCTCATAGGAGCAGAGTTTTCGAACCATAACATTTCTACTGCTTGAGCTTCTGTTCCTATTATAGAATCTCAGCAAAAGTATTATGGAGCTCCTTCACCTGAATGTAAACAGTACCGTCATCCAAAATGAGTACCTGCAACTATTTCAGTCCAAGTCAAGCACTGACCTGAAATTTACACACTGCTAACCTTATGCCTAACCTTAAATTAAGACAAAAAGCTAGCCAATCTAGCGAGTCTGGCCATTGCCAGAGGGGGGAGAGAGAAGAGATCAAGGTAGCCTATACAATTTGATAGACCACAACATTAACGAGTTGTCCTCTTACCAAATATATTTTTCTTACGTCGGTGATAAGGCTACACAACGTTCCTGCAGATTTTTTTGGGGTTCTTTAAACCATTATTTTGTCAACAGTATGGTGCAGTAACCTGCTTCCTGTAATGAAAGTATTTGCCCCTATTTCGCTTCTCTTGCACTCCCGCTCCCCCATTGCACACAGAGTAAAAGGAGAGTTGCAACTCTTGTTAATGTTGTAAATACTACCACCATAACTGTTAACGTACCAGCATTTACACCCGGTGCACATGACCGTAAGAAAGACTGACTAATGGGCCCCAATTGGCCTATTTAGTGTCACCATGTAATTCTGAGTTCAGTCGAACAAATAATGGAGTGAGCGTGCCTAAATATACAATTGTGTGTTGTCTTTGTGACCGGTATAGTGTTTCATCAGTGATCATTTTTGTTTGCATTATTTTTGAGTTGGGTTATGGCCTATTTAGTGTCACCATGTAAGTCTGTGAGTGCTCAGACTTATTCTTTGACAGGTGTTGCTCGCATTTTGCGCAAGGAAAACAATACGTAATTCGATAAATTGAACTAATTCCTGCGCATAAGCTATACATGAATATAGTGACACTATAGGAAAGATGGTTTAGAAACTTCTCAACCAAGCTCGAGTTATCAGTGTGGCCCTTTCACCTGGACATGTTGAAATAATGTATCTTCACACAGAATAGAAACCTTCAGGCTTCTGTCATAATTGTCAATTTATTGGAAATACATGTACAATTACAGGGGGCAGTTTGAGGAAAAAACCTAATCCCGTCTGATTCGTCCTCTGGAATAACTAATCCTGTGCAAATAGGTCTTTGGTCACGTGCATGCGACGCACACATGTGTGACGTGAAGAGAACAGGTTGAGGGAATAGGGAATGTTTTTTGTTAACACTTTTCAAATGGCTTTATGTTGCAGCTTCAGCAACATGGACAGAGCGATAAACACTTTGCTCTGTTGTGGTGAGGAGAGAGGAAACGGGTGCTAGTCAGTCACTCGTTGTCTTTTTTATTTTACTTTTTTTTTAAGAAAGCGCATCAAGTCAGCCCGGCACAATCAAATCAATTGCTGGTTGGACTCGCTCGTCATTTGTATGACTTAATTATTTAATCAAACCATGTGCTGAAAGCATCAGACATGCTCAGTGATATAGTTGATTTGATTGGAACGCATAGGACGTGTCAGTATATGAGAAAATATACATGGGAAAATGTAGTCCAATCGATTGGTTGAAATATTGTTTGGGGTGGGGGAAAGCCCTAAATTGAGAAGATGCGCCAACGGAGTGGAGCACGACATTTGCCATGACTACATCAAGTAGCCTATATAGGCATACCAATGGAAAGTTTTTCTAGGACATTGCATTTACTGTTCGATCTATTGCATAGCTATCTAGCAACAATATCATATTTGGGGAGTTTCTCCCATTCTTCTCTGCAGATCCTCTAAAGCTATGTCCGGTTGGATGGGGAGTGTCGCTGCACAGCTATTTTCAGGTCTCTCCAGAGATCGGGTCCAAGCTCTGGCTGGGCCACTCAGAGACTTGTCTCGAAGCCACTCCTGCGTTGTCTTGGCTGTGTGCTTAGGGTCGTTGTCCTGTTGGAAGGTGAACCTTCGCCCCAGTCAGGTCCTGAGCAATCTGGAGCAGGTTTTCATCAAGGATCTCTCCGTTCATCTTTTCCTCGATACTGACTAGTCTCCCTGCCGCTGAAAAACATCACGGCATGATGCTGCCACTAACATGCTTCACCGTAGAGATGGTGCCATGTTTCCTCCAGACGTGACACTTGGCATTCAGGCCAAAGAGTTCCATCTTGGATTCATCAGACCAGAGAATCTTGTTTCTCATGGTCTGAGATTCTTTTGGTAAACTCCAAGCGGGCTGTCATGTGCCTTTTACTGAGGAGTGGCTTCCGTCTGGCCACTCTACCATAAAGGTCTGATTGGAGTGCTGCAGAGATGGGTCTCCCATCTCCACAGAGGAACTCTGCAGCTCTGTCAGTGACCATCAGGTTCTTGGTCACCTCCAAGGCCCTTCTCCCCCGATTGCTCAGTTTGGCCAGGCGGCCAGCTCTAGGAAGAGTCTAGGCGGTTCCAAACTTCTTCCATTTAAGAATGGAGGACACTGTGTTCTTGGGGACCTTCAATGCTGCATACATGTTTTTGGTATCCTTCACCAGATCTGTGCTTCGATACAATCCTGTCTCGGAGCTGTACGGACAATTCCTTCGACCTCATGGCTGTGTTTTCCTCTGACATGCACTGTCAAGTATGGGACCTTTTTTATATAGACAGGTGTGTGCCTTTCCAAATCATGTCCAATTATTTGAGTTTACCACAGGTCGACTCCAAGTTGTTGTAAAAACATCTCAAGGATGATCAATGGAAACAGGATGCACCTGAGCTCAATTTTGAGTCTAATAGCAAAGGGTATGAATACTTATGTAAATAAGGTATTTCTGTATTTTGTTTGCCCCCAAATTTAAGAAACTGTTCATTTTGTCGTTATGGGATATTGTGTGTAGATTGATTAAAACATTTTTTACTTTTTTTTTGGATCATTTTAGAATAAGGCTGTAATGTAACTGGTAAAAAGCCAAGGGCTTTGAATACTTTCCGAATGTACTGTGCTTAGTTACATATGAGAAAATCAGTCAATTGAAGTAAATAAATGAGGCCGTAATCTATGGATTTTACATGACAGGGAATGCAGATATGCATCTGTTGGTCAAACACCTTGTGAAAAATTGGGCCTCACAACGGGCTTCAGGATCTGGTCACGGTATTTTTGTGCATTCAAATTGCCATTGATAAAATGCAATAATGTTCGTTGTCTGTAGCTTATCCCTGCCCATACCATAACCCCACGGTCACCATGGGGCACTCTGTTCACAACATTGACATCTGCAAACTTCTCGCTCGCATGATGCCATACACATGGTATGCGGTTTTGTGTCCGGTTGGACATACCGCCAAATTCTCTAAAATTACGTTGGAGGCGGATTATGGTAGAGAAATGAACATTCAATTCTCTGACAACTTTGGTGGACATTTCTGCTGTCAGCATGCTAATTGCGTTCTCCCTAAACTTGAGACATCTGTGGCATTGTCAAAACTGCATATTTTAGTGGCCTTAGGGTCCCCAGCACGAGGTGCACCTGTGTAATTATCAAATTTTGTCACATGCGCTAAATACAGCAGGTGTAGACCTTACTGTGAAATGCTTACTTACAAGTCCTTAACCAACAATGCAGTTCAAGAAATAGAGTTCAGAAATGTTTTTCTAAATTAAAGTAACACCGTAACAAGGCTATATACGTGGGTACAGGTTAGTTGAGGTAATTTGTACATGTAGGTAGGGGTGAAGTGACTATGCATAGATGATAAACGCTGAGTAGCAGCAGTGTAAAAACCAAGGGGTTGGGGGGGGTGTCAATGTAAATAGTCTGGTTGGCCATTTGATTAATTGTTCAGCAGTCTCATGGCTTAGGGGTAGAAGCTATTAAGGAGCTTTTTGGAACTGGACTTGGCGCTCCGGTACCGCTTGCTGTGCGGAAGCAGAGAGAACAGTTTATGACTGGGTGGCTGGAGTCTTCGACAATTTTTTTTGGGCCTCCCTCGGACACAGCCTAGTATATAGGTACTGGATGGCAAGAAGCTTGGCCCCAGTGATGTACTGGGCCGTATGCACTACCCTCTTTAGTGCCTTGCAGTCTGATGCCGAGCAGTTGCCATACCAGGCGGTGATGCAACCGGTCAGGGTTCCCGAGTAGTGCAGCAGTCTAAGGCACTGCATCTCAGTGCAAGAGTCATCACTACAGTCCCTGGTTTGATTCCTGTATCACATACGGCCGTGATTGGGAGTCCCATAGGGTGGCGTACAATTGGCCCAGCGTTGGCCGGGGTAGGCCGTCATTGTAAATACGAATTTGTTAACTGACTTGCCTAATTTAAATAAAGGTTTAATTTAAAAAAAATATATATATGCTCTCGATGGTGCAGCTGTGCAACCTTTTGAGGATCTGGGGACCCATGCCAAATCTTCTGTTTCCTGAGGGGGAAAGGTGTTGTCATGCCCTCTTCACGACTGTCTTGGTGTGTTTGGACCATGATAGTTTGTTGATGTGGACACCAAGGAACTTAACTCTCGACCCGTTCCACTACAGCCCCTCGATGTGAATAGGGTCGTGTTCATCCCTCCTTTTCTTGTAGTTCACGATCAGCTTCTTTGTCTTGCTCACGTTGAGGGAGAGGTTGTTGTCCTGGCACCACACCCATCAGGCCTACCACCGTTGTCATCAGCAAACTTAATGATGATAGTGTTGTAGTCATGCTTACCCATGCAGTTGTGGGTGAACGGCGTACAGGAGGGGACTAAGCACACAACCCTAAGGGGCCCCCGTGTTGAGGATCAGCGTGGCAGATGTTGCATACCCTTAACACCTGGGGGTGTCCTGTCAGGAAGTCCAGGATCCAGTTGCAGAGGCAGGTGTTTAGTCCCAGGGTCCGTAGCTTAGTGATGAGCTTTGTGGGCACTATGGTGTTGAATGCTGAGCTGTAGCCAATGAACAGCATTCTCACATACGTGTTCCTTTTGTCCAGGTGTGAAAGGGCGGTGTGGAGTGCGATTGAGATTGCGTCATCTGTGGATCTGTTTGGAATTGGAGTGGGTCTAGGGTGTCCGGGAGGATGGTATTGATGTGAGCCATGACCAGCCTTTCAAAACACTTCATGGCTACTGGCGGGAGTCATTTAGGCAGGTTCTTCGCCTTCTTGGGCACAGGGACTATGGTGGTCTGCTTAAAACATTTACAATAGGTATTACAGACTCGGTCAGGGAGAGGTTAAGAAATGTCAGTGAAGACACTTGCCAGTTGGTCCACACATGCTAGGAGTTCACGTCCTGGTTATCCGTCTGGCCCCGCGGCCTTGTGAATGTTGACCTGTTTAAAGGTCTTGCTCACATTGGCTACGGAAGGCGTGATCACCCTGTCATCCGGAACAGCTGGTGCTCTCGTGCATGCTTCAGTGTTGCTTGCCTTGAAGCGAGGGTAAAAGGCATTTAGCTGGTCTGGGCAGCTCGTGGCTGGTTTTCCCTTTGTAGTCTGTAAAAGTTTGCAAGCCCTGCCACATCTGACGAGTGTCAGAGCCGGTGTAGTAGGATTTAATCTAGTCCTGTATTGACACTTTGCCTGTTTGATTGTTCGTTTGAGGGCTTACCGGGATTTCTTATAAGCGTCCGGATTAGTGTCCCGCTCAATGATAGCAGCAGCTCTAGCCTTTTTGCTCTGTGTGGATGTTGCCCGTAATCCATGGCTTCTGGTAGGGATATGCATGTACAGCCACTGTGGGGACAATGTTGTCGACGCAATTGTTGGTGACTGAGGTGGTATACTCAATGATATTTGATGAATCCCGGGACATATTCCAGACTGTGCTAGCAAAACAGTCCTGTAGCGTCCGCATCATCTGACTACTTCCGTATTGAGCGAGTCACTGGTGCTTCCTGCTTTGGTTTTTACTTGTAAGCAGGAATCGGGAGGATAGAATTATGGTCAGATTTGGGCCGGGGTCTCGGAGAAGCAGTATATACTTTGCATCGGACTCATTAAAGAAAAAAATCTTTGTCCAGTTTGACGTGAGTAATCGCTGTACTGATGTCCAGAAGCTATTTTCGGTCGTAAGAGACCGTAATAGTAACAACATTATGTACAAAATAAGTTAGAAACAATGCGAAAAACACACACAATAGCACAGTTGGTTACGAGCCCGTAAAACGGCAGCCATCCCCTACAGCGCTATTATATGTCATGCTGTTTAATCAGCTTCTTGATATGCCACACCTGTCAAGTCGATGGATTATCTTGGCAAAGGAGAAATGCTCACAAACAGGGATGTAAACAAATTTGTGCACAAATTGAGAGAAGTGTTTTGTGCGTAATGAAACATGGGACCGACACCTTGCATGTTGCGTGTTATATTTTTGTTCAGTGTAGATGACCAGCAGGGTCAAATAATAATCAATAAATAATTATTTATTGATTACCAGGGTGCAATTTATTTAACTAGCCAAGTCAGTTAAGAACAAATTCTTATTGACAATGATGGCCTAACCCGGACGACGCTGGGCCAATTGTGCACCGCCCTATAGGACTCCCAATCACGGCCGGTTGTGATATAGCCTGGATTCGAACCAGGGTCTGTAGTGATGCCTCTAGCAATGAGGTGCAGTGCCTTAGACTGCTGCGCCACTCGGGAGCCCCTACATGTCAACACCTCAGGAGTAAATGTCAGTTGGCTTTTCATAGCTGAGCATTCAGAGGTGGAGACAGCAGGTGCGGGAGGGAGAGATCCTGTGAACGGGTCAGGGAGCAGTTTGTTTTATTGACAAGGGTGCTGGCTCCACCAGTCCGCACACATTGGGCAACTGAGATATATTGTTATGCTTTTATTGTTGATCTTCGGTAATGTGCAACCAAACCCTGGGCGGGAGATACCATGCAATCTCTACTGAGTCACCTTCGATTTTTAATACAGAGTAGGTTTTTTTTGACCACTTGCATGTTAATGTCAAGTCTATTTCCAAAAATAGACATGATTAGAATATGGGCCAAAACAACAAATGCAGACGTAATGATTTTATCAGAAACTTATCTAAAGAAATCTGTCAAATAACTTGATTTCTATTTATTTATTTTTTTAACCTTTATTTAACTAGGCAAGTCAGTTAAGAACAAATTCTTAATTTCAATGACGGCCTAGGAACAGTGGGTTAACTGCCTTGTTCAGGGGCAGAACGACAGATTTGTACCATGTCAGCTCGGGGATTCGAACTTGCAACCTTTCGGTTACTAGCCTAACGCTCTAACCACTAGGCTACGCTGCCGCCCCTGTTGATGGGTACACAGTTTTGAGAGCTACGGATCGGATGAGTAAAGGTGGAGGGGTTGCAATTTGTGAAATGTGAGTGCAACACCTCTGAAATTCTCTCGATTTACCAAAGCAAAACATTTTGAATTGCTTGCGGTTATAGAAAACATAATATAATGACTCCAACATCACTGTAGTCGGCTGCTACAGACTAGCTTCGGGAGACACACTTAAATCACGATGTCCTGCACAAGCTAAATGACTCTGAATGTATTCTTTTAGGAGATTTGAGCTGGGACATGCTTACATCTGTATCGGACTCTTTTAATTCAAGAACTGTGTGACTCTGAATCTTGCTCAATTAATTAATGCTCCTACAAGACCGAATCCCAGAGCATCTAACAAATCAACACTTATTGGACATTCTAACGAATACCCCTCAGTCTGATTCCCGATGTTGACACTGCCTGGGACTAGTTTTATATCAAATTTGTGATAAGCATGCCCCTGTGAAGAAATTTAGAATCAATGGAAGGGACAATCCCTTGTTTTCAGATTACTTGGCAGAATTAATTAGAGATCTCTTGGGCTCAAGCTAGACATACAAATGCTCCTGTTGACTGGGCCTCCTTCAAAGCACTAAGAAACAAATGCACAGGATTGATCAGGAAGTCTAAATCAGATTACTATTTAAGTGCAGTCACAGAGAACCTAAACAACCCTACCAAGTTCTGGAAGATTATCAAATCAGTGTAGGGTTCTAATGTAACCAATTCCATACCCAGCATTTGGAAATCAGCTTATGTCCTCCCACTGCTATAGGGTGGAGATCCCTCAGATACTAATAACTATCGTCCTATCTCTAAACTCCCTATCCTGCCCAAAGTCTATGAATCCCTAGTGAACTCAGTTAAACTTCTTAATTGAAAAGAACATACCGAGCGGGGTTCAGTCTGGCTTTAGATCGGGGCACAGCACCACAACTGCAGCTATGGCAGTGGCAAATGACATCATTAATGCACTTGATAAAAAGCAACATTGTGCATTGTGTTTGGATTTATCAAAGGCCTTTGATTCAGTTGACCATGAATTGTTGTTAGCTAGACTCGGAAACATTGGTCTCAGTGAAGGGGCAGTAAATTGGTTTAGGAACTATCTTTCTGACAAAACAATGTGTATATACTGACAATCACAAGTCTAGCTTTCTTGAGATTAATAGAGGTCTGCCCCAGGGTTCCATTTTAGCTTCTGTGTTATCGATTTTTATTAATGGTTTGGGAAATGGGATGCAACCAGCAAAGTTACATCTATATACAGTCATATATTAATGTGCTCCTTCTCTGGTTCAGGCTGTTGACAAGCTCCAGACTGCTTTTCAGTCACTGCAGGCCTCCCTTTATGGTGTTGAATGTACAAATGTACCTTTACCAGAGCTAGAACTCTGCCAGAGAACGTTAGCATTGTCACATCTGGTGACTTATCCATTGAAAAAGTGGCATCCTACAAATACCTAGGCATTTGGTTGGATGACAAGTTGTCCTTCAAAGTTCATGTGGATAGTCTTGTGACAGAGCTTAAATTGAAATTGGGTTTTTATTTTTGTAATAAGGCTTGCTTCCTGCTTATGGCTAGAAAGAAGCTTGTTCTGGACACTTTTCTCTCTGTAATTGATTATGGTGACTTGTATATGCATGCAACCTCCGTCTTACAGAGACTGGACTCTGTTTCTCATGCATCCTTGCGCTTTATTACAAATGCCAAGTCACTCACCCACCATTGTACCAAATGGTAGGTTGGACCTCACTTTATATTTGCAGAAAGATACATTTGTGTTCATTTACAAAGCCCTTTTGGGTAAACTCCCTCTTTACCTCTGTAGTCTGGTCTCCTTCACCACCAGCAGTTACCATACCCGGTCTGCTAGGTGGTTGCTACTTAAAGTCCCCAGGATATTCACAGTATAAGGCAAGACTGCCTTCTCTTCTTGTGCACCAATCGCATGGAATAATCTACAATCCATGCTTCATCTAGATATGTTAGTGCCACTGAATGAATTGAAAATATTGATGGGAGACTCTGTTAGAGTAGTGTATCATGTTTTAATTATGTAATGAATGTTGCTGTCTTCTTGGCCAGGTCTCCCTTGAAAAAGTGACTCTGGGTATCAATGGGCTTTTCCTGGTTAAATAAAAAAAAATACTTAAATACACACAGGATAAGACAGGACAATTACACCAGATAGGACAGAATGACCCTAGCCCCCTGGGCCAACAACGCAGGATATAACCCCACCTTAACTTTGCCAAAGTACAGCCCCCACACCACTAGAGTGATATCAAGACCACCAAGTTACTACCCTGAGACAAGGCTGAGTTCAGCCCACGAAGATCTCCCCACCGCATGAGGAGGCTTAAAACAGGACAGGAAGATCACGCCAATAACTTAATCCACTCAAGTCGAGTATAACGAAAAAAGCCTGACGTTACACCCCCTCCTAGAGACGGCATGGGAGAGCACTCGTAAGCCAGTGACGTGTCCCTCTTATTAGGTTCAGAGAATCCCAGTGGAGAGAAGGGAGCCGGCCAGGCAGAGACAGCAAAGGCGATTCGTCACTCCAGTGCCTTGCTGTTCACCTTCGCACCCCTGGGCCAGACGGCTCACAATCATAAGACCTACTGAAGAGACGAGTCTTCAGTAAAGACTTAATGGTCAAGACCGAGTCATCTGCATCTTTCACATGGATAGGCAGACCATTCCATAAAAATAGGAAAAGCCCAGACTATACCTAGTTCTTTGCTCACTGAATAAGGGAATTATTTTATTGTACTTTTTGGTTGTAGGTTAATGTTATAGCATAATACCTCCAGGAGAGCTACTGGGCGTGTAGACTTTTGTTCCAGCCCTACTCTAAACACCAGATTCTACAAATCAACTGCTCAACCGGACCTTGTTAAGCTGACTTGGGTGTGTTTGAGCAGTGCTGGATCAAAAGCCTGCACACCCAGTAGCCTAGCTCTCCAGATGAAGAGTTGACCACTTGTTTTATACTATAACAGTGCTGTATATTTGACTTTAAGGCTTTGTTTTCAGTGGTATCGTTATGGTATTGACTATCATTATAGCTGGTATTGGTATTGAAGCCAAAATTCTTAGTTTATGATCTAGCTAATGATTTAGCCAATTGGAGTAGCCTAAACAAATGCAGATGGTCAACCTCATACTTCAGCCATCTATAGCCTAGCCACTATGCTATTACATCCGTTAGGCTACAGGAGAATGCTCATTGCTAAAATAGCACACCTGCCTGAGGCTATAGCCTTTGACGCAAGAGCCATCCCTAAACATATGGCACTATTAGCAGGTGTGGCACGCAGGCCAATTTTTATTAAATTGTATTCAAAATGGCATTAAAGATCTTAAGTCTCTTAAATTCAACTTCATGGAACCTGCAGATGCCCCGAATAAAATCAGATGCTATAGGCCATGCAAAAATGGGTCTCTAAACAGGATTTAAAAACCTCAGTGGTATCTGCCTCTCTTACCAGACAGGGTAAATTACCTCTGCTATAATGACACTGCTGCTAACTACTCACTCAACATAAATCAATGTGTCACTTTGTCTATTAATAAAGACCTATGAAGACAAAGTGGTAGGGTAAAACAAAGAATGTTCACATTGATGGATGTACTAACTGATAAATAAACTACTAATGTTCTCCCTCTCTCAGGTCGTCCAAAGCGGAGAGGGGTGTCCATATGGCAGCAACAGTCCTCCCCTCCATCCTCTGCTTATAAGCGTGTAGTAAACTCAAGCTCAGACAGTGAAGAGGACAGTCACGCAGGCAGGGGGTGCAAGAGAGCCACAGACTGGAGTAATCTGCAGGGGATCATCAGTGATGACTCAAGTAGCAACTGACAGGCTTTGCTCTTCTGGTCAGGAGGATCAAGTTGCCTCCAGACTAGAGGTCTTCACAGGTCCAAAAAGTTGGACCAGTTCTGAAATGGACCTGGGGCTGTCCCACCCGGACCCGTTATGCATAAAACATTCTAGACCCGTTCCTGGTCGGCTCCACACCCAATCCGAATGAGAAAAGCAACAAAAGTATTTTTTTTAAGCTACTTTATTAATTCTGGAAACGAACCCGACCGGGTACAGGTGGGTCTGTGAAGACCTTTTGCATTTTCCTCTACACTATGGAAGTTTTGTTGCACGTTGTTTACCGCCCATTTTAGCTTAATGTTGTCTGTATGGTTCTCTGATGCACATGACTAAGGCCTAGATTCAATCAGACCAGCGATGGCAAACACTTGCATAGCAGATGTTTTGGTGGTGTCAGAGGTGGAACTGTGTTAGCGCCGTCAAATCTGTGAGCAGCTGCTGTTGCGGTCATTGTCACAAAGCCACACCTGCCCCACTGGTATTAAAGTTCACAATGACGAAGTGTCGGCTATATAGAAATAATTACACTCAAATTGAAAAATCATTAACAAAATAATTACGATTTTTATCATCCTAATCGAGGTGTAGATTACATCTCACATTCCAGTGTTCGAACTTGTAAACAAGGCTGAATGTTATGAGCGACTCCGTGCAGTCAATGGCAAAGTCCGCATTAGGTGTAATGCTTGGAGCCACTTGTGGATTTGACAGCTCTAAAACAGTTGGACCTCTGACACCACTTGTTTGCTAAAGCAGATCTGATTGAATAGAGCCCTAAATCAGTTTCTTCCCTCATTAAAACACTTAGATGTAGGCTAAACAAACCTTTGCGATATAAGCTTTTGCCTTAACTACTTCAGTGTTGCCATGTACAAAGAAAAGAGGCATATTCTTGTATATAGGTACGCAAATATGACTACTTTCCTTCTATTGCCTTACAGTTTGAGACATGTTAGGTTAGCTGTTGAGTCAAGTGTGTGATTTATTACTATTAGTGCTGTGTTCTGTTCCATTTAAGTCAAGATTCAATAAAGCTTTGAATTTGTATAAATGGTAAGTGTGTTGTCCTTTTCATTGATCAAATAAGGTTGACACCGGTTGCATTTCAATTTGAACATTCTCAGATTTTAGGACACTAGCACCACCCTGCCCTTAAATTCCCATATTCAAATCCCTTAATCAAATCAGTGACTTTGCTTCACAATCAATTTTAGATACTTTTGGATTATTATTTGGACATGTGCGAAAAATGCTAATATCGGTATGACATGAATGGTATTCTTGCCACAAATGCTAAAACATTAGCATTTGGAAACGGTGCCAGGGAAATGAAACCAAAGCATCAAAGCAAGGTTGGACAGCAATTGATGCTTTGGTTTCAATACCCTGGCACCGTTTCCAAATGCTAATGTTTTAGCATTTGTGGCAAGAATACCATTCATGTCATACCGATATTAGCATTTTTCACACCTGGGGTGTTTAGATTCCACTGATTCTGCTTGGATTTATTTATGTCCCACCATGTTACCGTTTGCTTTTGTCCAAGAAACGTTTTGCAACAGACTTGGCAGATTGACATTACCCCTGCTTACAGGGTAAAGAAATCAAAATGTATTTTTATTTGGGTGGCCTAACCCTTTAAACCAAGCCTAAAAGTTTTGAAAAACTGGAGAATGGAGATAATGTGTAAGATTAAGAGAACCAAATAACACATTTTTAAGAGGCTTAACATTGAGGCTAACTGTATATGTTTAGTTAATATTTAAACAAAATACAGAAACCACCTGGAGTGCAGTGGAACGCAGAAACGCAATAGATTATATGCTGGTACAACGCATTAGCAGACGGACTCATTCGTCCGGTCCGTCACGAGTAAGATCCGTCCAAGGTTGCAATTTGACAGGTCTG
Source organism: Salmo trutta (assembly GCF_901001165.1). Lineage (NCBI taxonomy): Eukaryota > Metazoa > Chordata > Actinopteri > Salmoniformes > Salmonidae > Salmo > Salmo trutta. The sequence continues at coordinate 1,194,337 of NC_042988.1, forward strand.
TATTTGCTACACGGTTATTTTATTTTCTCTTAACTACATTTTATCACGTATTAGAACAAATGAATGCATAACTTATGTCCTCGTAAATCCTCAAGCGAGTTATGTCACATTGCTTGTTCGTTATAACAAGTAATAAAAGGTTAGCTCAGAAATGCAAGATCTCATCAAAACAATGGATCAGCTCAGTCGGTCATCTCTCGTGGAGATGAAACCGCGAGAATCTGAAGGCTCACGTTTAATTATAGTATGGGTCATGGCTAGAAGGGATCCAGATTTTGTCAAATTAACGCGCATTTTAGCTAAACCTTTAATTAACCTGAACACAATTCTACTTATCTGCTACGAAAAGTCAAATCTGACGTTAATTTGACAAAAACTGGATCCCTTCTAGCGATGACCAGATTATGAGCAGCAGTAGTTCCTGGTTTTTGTTATTGATTATTTGGACAAAGATTGGGCGAAGGCTTGATTTTGATCTGCCCGTGTGCAGATGATAAACGGTTTAAACTAGATTCCATAGCCACAAAGTCACAATTGGCTATATCATAAAACATTTTTGTTGCGCAAAATAGTACGCAGCATCATCTGGATATGTAATGCAACAAAAGTTCAACATTAACCTACCATTTCTGTCAAGCCGTCTATGCATACGTTTGATAAATCCAACATATGCACCACACCGAACGCTCTGCAACAATGCTGCAAGGCAAACGCAGTGTTTCATTGGAAATGAATGTAATTCTGGTGTACAAAAATGCAATTTTGCTGTCGGTGTGTTCGTAGCATTACAGATTCTAGTTTTGGAAACCGAAAACTGTATGGAGATGGGGGCTTCCGATAACGCAATTTAGGAAATGTCTGCCTGATTTTCCTTATTGCATATAGGTTGGGTATTTCCCCCTAAATTCAATGATTTACTCTGAGCATTATAGGCTGCATTTCAAACTCATAAAAGACACGCCCTTGTCCACTTACCATCGCCTTATGCACTTGGGGGAATCCTTGCAGCCATATTTTTCTTTGGTCCTAATGATTAGCCAACGTAAGCCCCTCAGCCCTCATGATTTGGAAAGGCACACACCTGTCTATATAAGGTCAGAGAGTTGACGGTGCATCTCAGAGAAAAAAACAAGCCATGAGGTCAACGGAATTGCCGTAGAGCTTTGAGACAGGATTGTTTCGAGACACAGATCTGAGGAAGGCTACCAAAACATTTCTGCAGCATTGAAGGTCCCCAAGAACACAGTGGCCTCCATCATTCTTAATTGAAAGAAGTTTGAAACCACCAAGACTCTTCTTAGAGCTGGCCGCCCGGCCAAACTGAGCAATCAGGGGAGAAGGGCCTTGGTCGGGGAGGTGACTAAAACTTTGCCAAAAGGCACCTAAAGGACACTGACCATTTGAAACAAGATTCTCTTTTCTAATGAAGCCAAGAATGAACTCTTTGGCCTGAATGCCAAGCGTCACGTCTGGAGGAACCCAGGCTCCGCTCATCACCTGGCCAATTCCATCCCTATGGTGAAGCATAATGGTGGCAGCATCATGCTGTGGGGATGTTTTTCAGCGTCAGGGACTGGGAGACTAGTCAGGATCAAGGGGGAAGATGAACGGAGCAAAGTACAGAGATCCTTGATGAAACCTGCTCCAGAGCGCTCAGGTTCACCTTCCAACAGGACAACGACCCTAAGCACACAGCCAAGACACCGCAGAAGTGGCTTCAGGACAACACTCTGAATGTCCAAGAGTGGCCCAGCCAGAGTCCGGACTTGGACCCTATCGAACATCTCTGGAGACCTGAAAATAGCTGTGCAGCGACGCTCCCCATCCAACCTGACAGAGCTTGAGATGATCTGCAGAGAAGAATAGGAGAAACTCCCCAAATACAGGTGTGCCAAGATTGTAGCGTCAAAGCTGTAATCACTGCCAAAGGTGCTTCAACAAAGTACTGAGTTAAAGGGTCTGAATAGTTATGTAAATGTCATATTTCTGTTGTTTTTTTTATATAAGTTAGCTAAAATTTCTAAACCTGTTTTTGCTTTGTCATTATGGGTTATTGTGTGTAGATTGATGAGGGAAAAACATTTTTACAATCAATTTTAAAATAAGGCGGTAACGTAACCAAATGTGGAAAAAGTCAAAGGGTCTGAATACTTTCCGAATGCACTGTATGTTGAAAGTTTATGAATGTCATTTGTAATAAACTAGCCTATATCGTAGTAAAAACTGAGTCATACAAAGATGAAACACCATTCAATTATTTTTTTCCAGAACAGAAATGTGTCGTTAGCTATCATCTTTCAATATTCCAGGTTTATTGATAGCCCTGATAAAGACTTATTAGATTATGTGATGCAACAGGACTAGAGACTACTAGGCTATACTAACTGCATATTATAAACTGGGTAATTTGGCTCCTGGATGCTGAAAGCCGTGGCATATCAGACTGTATACCACGGGTATGACAAACCAATGATTTTACTGTTCAAATTACGTTGGTAACCAGTTTATAATAGCATTAAGTTACCTCGGGGGGTTTGTGGTATTTGGCCAATATACTACGGCTAAGGGCTGTGTCCAGGCATAATGCGCTGCTTCGTGCTTATGAACAGCCCTTAGCCATTGTATTTTGTTCATATACCACACCCCCTCGTTTCTTATTGCTTAAATATAACACATTTCTTTATTGCCAAAATATATATTTTTTTATTTCAAGTATGGAAGAGGACAGTCCTGAAGAGTTTCTTGCAGAGTTCAAGGAGAAACATCTAGGTGCTTGGGGAATTGTCCAGATAACTGCTGGCACAGGGCTAGCTGTCTATGGCATGTGGGCAGGGGTTCTCATGCCGGGATTTCGAAAAGTCCCTCTGAAGTTACAGGTAAGACCTGGGTCGTATTCACTGGGGTGCAATTAAATTACAGAATCATCAGATATAAATATACTGAACAAAAATATAAATGTAACATATAACAATTTCAAAGATTTTACTGAGTTACTATTCATATAAGGAAATTAGTCACAATAAATAAATTCATTAGGCCCTAATCTATGGATTTAACATGACTGGGAATACAGACATGCATCTGTTGGTGACAGATACCTTAAAAAGAAATGCAGGGGCGTGGATCAGAAAACCAGTCTGTATCTGGTATGACCACCATTTGCCTCATACCTCATTTCTTTTGCGTAGAGTTGATCAGGCGGTTGATTGTGGGCTGTGGAATGTTGTCCCACTAATCTTCAATAGCTGTGCGAAGTTGCTGGATATCCAGAGCATCCCAAACTTGCTCAATCAATCAAATGTATTTATAAATCCCTTCTTACATCAGCTGATGTCACAAAGTGATGTACAGAAACCCAGCCTAAAACCCCAAAACAGCAAGCAATGCAGGTGTAGAAGCATGGTGGCTAGGGAAAACTCCCTAGAAAGGCCGGAAACTAGGTGGAAACCTAGAGAGAAACCAGGCTATGATGGGTGGCCAGTCCTCTTCTGGTTGTGCCGGGTGGAGATTATAAATAATAATCACAGTGGTTGTAGAGGGTGCAACAAGTCAGCACCTCAGGAGTAAATGTCAGTTGGCTTTCCATAGCCGATCAATCAGAGTATCTCTACTGCTCCTGCTATCTCTAGAGAGTTGAAAACAGCAGGTCCGGGACAAGGTAGCACGTCCGGTGAACAGGTCAGGGTTCCATAGCCGCAGGCAGAACAGTTGAAACTGGAGCAGCAGCATGACCAGGTGGACTGCTCAATGGGTGACATGTCTGGTGAGTATGAAGGCCATGGAAGAACTGGGACATTTTAGCTTCCAGGAATTGTGTACAGATCCTTGCGACATGAGACCGTGCATTATCATGTCTACATGTGATGGCAGCAGATGAATGGCATGACAATGGGCCTCAGGATCTCATCACGTTATCTCTGTGTATTCAAATTGCCATTTGATAAAAGCAATTGTGTTCGTTGTCTGTAGCTTATGCCTGCCTATACCATAACCCCACAGCCACCATGTGGCACTCTGTTCACAACGTTTATATCAGCAAACCGCTCGCCCACACAATGGCATACACGTGGTCTGCGGTTGAGGCTGGTTGGACATACTGCCAAATTCTCTAAAACAATGCTATAGGTCGGCTTATGATACATGAACATTAAAATTATCTGGCAACAGCTCTGGTGGACATTCCTGCAGTCAGCATGCCAATTGCATGCTCCCTCAACTTGAGACATCTGTGGCATTGTGTTGTGTGACAAAACTGCACATTTTAGTGGCCTTTTATTGTCCCCAGCACAAGGTGCGCCTGTGTAATGATCATGCTGTTTTAATCAGCTTCTTGATATGCCACACCTGTCAAGTGATGGATTATCTTCTCAAAGGAGAGCTGCTCACTAACAGGGATGTGAACAAATTTGTGCACAATTTGAGAGAAATTTGCTTTTTGTGCATATGGAACATTTCTGCTATATTTTATTTCAGCTCATGAAACATGGGACCAACACTTTACATGTTGCGTTTTATATGTTTGTTCAGTGTATATTATGTAGATCAGTCTTGTCTTTCTGTCATGAGGATTGGGGAATTGTGTCGGCTCTGTAGTTTACACTTCACTTTAAAGCATCCAGGAATAATGCTTTATAATATGAGCCTTTATAATGTCTTTTAATAAGGCTTATAATATGCTATTCCTGTCTTTATATCACATTTCTAAATGGGCAAGCTCCGTTCAATAACAAAGAGGGCTACCCGCCACTGTTTTGGTTAACAGCTGTGGGATGGGGCTGGAGAAATGTAATCAGTAACCACTCTCAAATTCATAGGCAGAGCTATGGATGCAAGGCCTGACCATCCATGATACCAAAATGATAGTTTTAACCATGACGCTATACAGTGTTTGTTTACAATGACATTGTTTACAAACACTGGAGTAAAATAAGCTTATATTTTGGATTCTGCTGGGGTACGCACAACAGTTGAACTGAGCTCATGAGGCTTTTATAAGTCATATTCTTTGAGAATCTATGGGTTTATCATTAAATGTAAAAGTCCCAAAATGGGTGTACTATTCACGGATTGCCATTTTTTTATTAAATCAGAATCATTATGAGATGATTATAAGACGGGTATGAGCAACTCCAGTCCTTGGGGTACCGGAGTGGTGTCAAACTGATTGCATTCTAAACTGAAGATCATCATTAGTTGATTATTGGAGTCAGGTGTGTTCGCTGGGGCTGGGGGAAAAATGTGAGACCAATTAGGCCCCAAGGACTGGACTAATTTAGCAGACACTCTTATCCAGGCCAATTTACAGTAATGAGGGCATACATTTTCGTACTCGTCTCCCGTGGGAATCAAACCCACAACCCTGGCGTTGGAAACGCCATGCTCTACCAACTGAGCCACGCGGTACCATTTATGCTTTTTTCTTGTTTTTCAAGTGAAGGTATTTTAAGGGAGTATGCGAGCACCTTCGTTGGGTTCGACTAGCTGAGGTCAGCTAGTCGCCAGCCGAACAGAAGCATGCTGACGCCTTTATAAGACAAGGGCGTTATACATGCTCATGACAACTCTTAGAATGCATTATAACCACATCGTAGTACATTGCATCTGTAGGCTTTTAAGTAAAGTGTTTTTTATTTTCTGCAGGTGCCCTATCTCCCCGCCAGCAAGAAACAAGTGCGGAATGTGATGGCACTGCTGAGTGGTCGACATGGTAACCTTGTGGACTTGGGCTCCGGTGATGGCAGGATTGTAAGTAGGGCTGAGCGATGTGGCTTAAAAATCAAATCTCGATTTTGTTTTCAAACTTACGGCCGATTCACAATATATCAACTCTAAATAAGATTTGTTGTACAATTAAAGGTAAAATACACTTAATTTCAAACAGTAAAATTATACGTACGCTAAATATAAGCCTTCCACAACCATAAGACCCGCTAATAATTTTATTATTTTCTTAAAATAGTTTAATAAAAAACATGAGCTGGCGCACACCCTGAAAAATATGTTTGTGTGGAGGTGCTGACTATAAACTATCAAAATAAAGCGAGTCGCACACTCCATTATATAAACTCCCAGTAATTTATTGGGTATTTACCAATGTTTCGGCACCACTGTGCCTTCTTCAGGGTAATGTCATGAACACTTGAACCAGGTTATGTAGACAAACATTGTAAATAGTGCAACCAATGACAATAGTGAGGGGAGTGTCATAATTATTAAGATAATTAGTGAAACTGTTAAAAAAACAATAGTTTATGGCATATTAAATATATTAGGCTATTGTTATCATATAGAAACATAATTGAATATTGTACATAATACTGGCATCAACATGCATTATTGTTTAATTCAATTTCACATATTTAATTGTTTCATATTTCATTTCATATTTGTTACATGTAATCTTTTGGTTCAACCTTATTAATGCATAATAAGCATCATCAACCGGGGAACATATTAGGTGTACGCTAATAGGCTGTAGAAAGAATATATAAATTTATAAGACTTGTTCATAAAATAAAAATTGTTCATAAGAAGGGCCTGAGATCAAAGTCAATATTCAAACCACTAGGGATCAATGTTTTAGATAGGATATCCAGTAAGCCTCCCTTTGTAGTAGTAGTAGTAGTAGTAGGATCTCGATGTTACCTCCTCTACTTGGTAGAGCAACAGACTCAATGCCTGTGTATTTGAGGGAGGAGATTGGATGGTTAGCTTCAACAAAGTGAGACGCTGCTGGATAGTCATGTGAAATTGAATTAAACAATAATGTATGTTGATGCTAATATTATGTGCAATATTCAATTGTTTCTATATGATAACAATAGCCTAATATATTTAATATGGCATAAACTATTGTTTTTAAGTTTCACTAACTTAATCATTATGACACACCCCTCACTATTGTCATTGGTTGCACTAATTACACTGTTTGTCTACATAACTTGGTTCAAGTATTCATGACATTACCAAGAAAGCACAGTGATGCCAAAATGTTGGTAAATACCCAATAAATTACTGGGAGTTGAAATATGGAGTGTGCGACTGTTTATTAAAATAGTTTAACCTGCTTTTTTGCAATAATCACTGATCTGGCTTTCAAGTTTGTCTATGAAAATGCCCTTTTTGTTACAAATTTAACCAGAACCATGCATAATGCACATTCACTAATGACTAACTTATTGTAGCAGGCATTATAGAAAATGAACACAGGTCTCATAAACAATCTCTCAAGCACAAGCCCACATGCTAGTGAGTAGACGGCTAATCTTTATATTTCAAGTTTAGCCAACTTGGATCTATTTGCTAGCTAACAAGTTAGACAGAAGGGCATACAATTCAAGTGTTCTGTCTCCAACTGTTTGAACAGAATGCTAGCCTGTCCACTTTGTTCAGATGTGGAATTAAGTGGCCTACCTTATTTCTCAGAATGAGAACGAGTTGACAATTCCTTATATAATTGTGTTTTATGCTTATTGTACACTTATAAAACACAGACTAGACCGCTAGTATAACAGTCTTTGGCAAAAAATGCTACTAGCGGTATGTTATGCCTCCCGCTACAAACTGAGAATATATTTTCCAGAATGTTCATTTATACTCTTGTTTTAGTAGTGTTTGCTCTGTGGAGTGGAGAAATAAATAGGATATCGTTATAAAGGTTCACTTCTCCTTTATTACAGTAAAATAATGTCTCAATGTGTTTCGGTGTCCATATGACTGATTCTGTTGGACCAAACCTGAAATGCAAGTAGAAACAATAGTGTGTGATTGTGGCCCGTAATTCAGAGCGTTCTATGCCCCCCCCCCTCAAGTACCCTGTCTTCATGCTTGTGTGACACTTTTGATATTCTGGATTTCCCCTGATTGTCTATGTAGGTCAAAAGGGAAATATAAGTATTATCTCAGTTTTTCGGGGGTGAAGGCTGGCTAGCTAGCTAGCTACTGGTGTCGCTCCCGCCTGCTATGTACCGGAGCCCTCCTAGCTAGCTAGTTAGCACCCAGTGTCCTTCGCTAACGCCTGCTGAACACCTACCATCTTTAACAGAACTGTGGGAAAACAGTGCCTAACAGGGCTGTGTGTGTGTGTGTGTGTGTGTGTGTGTGTGTGTGTGTGTGTGTGTGTGTGTGTGTGTGTGTGTGTGTGTGTGTGTGTGTGTGTGTGTGTGTGTGTAAATAGTAAGCTTCACGCAGCACTGAAGGAGCGAAGGAGACGAGACCAAAATGAGAACAAGCAGACATAAACGCTCATAAAAACATGATAATTGAGAAACATACAGTTGAAGTCGGAAGTTTACATACACTTAGGTTGTAGTCATTAAAACTCATTTTTCAACCACTCCACAAATTTCTTGTTAACAAACTATAGTTTTGGCAAGTCGGTTAGGACATCTACTTTGTGCATGACACAAGTAATTTTTCCAACAATTGTTTAGACAGATTATTTCACTTACAATTAACTGTATCACAATTCCAGTGGGTCAGAAGTGTACATACACTAAGTTGAATGTGCCTTTAAACAGCTTGGAAAATTCCAGAAAATTATGTCATGGCTTTAAAAGCTTCTGATAGGCTAATTGGCATCATTTGAGAAATCAGCCAAGACCTCAGAAAAAAAATTGTAGACCTCCACAAGTCTGGTTCATCATTGGGAGCAATTTCCAAACGCCTGAAGGTACCACGTTCATCTGTACAAACAATAGTACGCAAGTATAAACACCATGGGACCACGCAGCCGTCATACTGCTCAGGAAGGAGACGCGTTCTGTCTCCTAGAGATGAACGTACTTTGTGCAAATCAATCCCAGAACAACAGCAAAGGACCTTGTGAAGATGCTGGAGGAAACAGGTACAAAAGTATCTATATCCACAGTAAAACGAGTCCTATATCGATATAACCTGAAAGGCCGCTCAGCAAGTAAGAAGCATGAAAAAGCCAGATTACGGTTTGCAACTGCACATGGGGACAAAGATTGTACTTTTTGGAGAAATGTCCTCTGGTCTGGTGAAACAAAAATAGAACTGTTTGGCCATAATGACCATCGTTATGTTTGGAGGCAAAAAGGGGGAGCCTTGCAAGCCGAAGAACACCATCCCAACCGTGAAGCACGGGGGTGGCAGCATCATGTTGTGGGGGTGCTTTGCTGCAGGAGGGACTGGTGCACTTCACAAAATAGACAGTATCATGAGGAAGGAACATTATGTGGATATATTGAAGCAACATCTCAAGACGTCAGTCAGGAAGTTAAAGCTTGGTCGCAAATGGGTCTTCCAAATGGACAATGACCCCAAGCATACTTCCAAAGTTGTGGCAAAATGGCTTAAGGACAACAAAGTCAAGGTATTGGAGTGGCTATCACAAAGCCCTGACCTCAATCCCATAGAAAATGTGTGGGCAGAACTGAAAAAGCGTTTGCATGCAAGGAGGTCTACAAACCTTACTCAGTTACACCATCTCTGTCAGGAGGAATGGGCCAGAATTCACCCAACTTATTGTGGGAAGCTTGCGGAAGGCTACCCAAAACATTTGACCCAAGTTACACAATTTAAAGGCAATGTTACCAAATACTAATTGAGTGTATGTAAACTTCTGACCCACTGGGAATGTGATGAAATAAATAAAAGCTGAAATAAATAATTCTCTCTACTATTATTCTGACATTTCACATTCTTAAAATAAAGTGGTGATCCTAACTGACCTAAGACAGGGAATTTATACTAGGATTAAATGTCAGGAATTGTGAAAAACTGAGTTTAAATTTGGCTGAGGTGTATGTTAACTTCTGACTTCAACTGTATGTGTATTTATGGATGCCAGTGTTTCTCAATATTTTATTCTAGGATCACGCAGGCTTGCACGTTTTTGTTCCTTTCCAGCACTACCACACTTGATACAACTAGTCAACTAATGGTCACCAAGGTTGCGAATCAGGTTGGCTAATGTTGGAAGAAAACATGTAGTCCTATGGGAGCCAAAGGAACGGATTGGAAACACTGGGCTGTGTTCAGCAGGACATAACGGTGTGCATCATTCAATTTATTGGAAATAAAGCTGTACTGAACAACCAGTTGAAGAATGTTGTGATTTATGGTGGCTCAGAGGGACATTTTGTGCGGTGTGCTGCTGCACTGGTTTTGATATTTCAAATGGTCACTGAGTTTAAATGTATTTGGCTGAGGTGTATGTAAACTTCTGACTTCAACTGTACATTCGAATTCATTTAATATATCGTTCAGCTCTAATTTTAAGTTTGGGCGTGCTCCTGCAGAAATGGAATGGGTATCAGTGTATGCTGAAGGTGTAAACTGCAACAGCACTTTGGTGTCCACAAGGTGTGTGTGTGTGCATGTGTGAAAGAGAGAGAAACGGTACCTTTGAGAACCAAGTTCATGTTTTTATCTTTTCAGGTGCTGGAAGCACACAAACACGGCTTTGGTCCCACAGTAGGATACGAACTCAACCCCTGGTTAGTTCGTCTAGCTAACTTCCACGCATGGAGAGCAGGCCATTATGGGAAGGTGTCGTATCGGCAGGAAGACCTCTGGAAGGTGTGAAACGGGCAGATGTTATGTCTTTTTCTCAACCCCAAACCAACTGCTAGCTTCTTCAGATCTAAGAGGATTGGATAGTTAAACAATATGGCCAATAGCTTAATCTTGCACTCTGATAGGCTTGTTGGAATTTTCAGCATATTGCTTACACCTATCCAATTATTTAAAAACGACATACATGTCCTGGGGGCAGGGGCTAGGGGTTGATTAAGTTTTGAGTTGAGTTCACATGTTTGGTTGTTGGTAAAACTCATCCACATATTTTATACCTTTTTCACTATTACTAGTTCTACAAAGAGTTACTACTAGTTGTTTTACCAAGCCTTATTGTTAGGGCCCAGAGTTTTCCAGATTAGTTCAGGAAAAACACAGGACCCTACATACTGTAGTTTCTTGGTTACTCTTATTTGTTTTTGGTCACTGTTTGTATTGCTTTGTTCAGTTACATTCAAAGAGTACATGTTTACACTGTAAAAATACAATTATGATAAAAATAAAATGTGGCTAATAGGTTTATTTTTGGATTATGATATTTGCATTTCTCATTCCAGGTGGACCTTACTGAGTGTAAGAATGTTACTGTGTTTTTGGCCCCCAGCGTGGTAAGTCTTTTTTTGCATTGGCACACATTATTAATTAATGTGTGCAGACGATATGGATACTCAGCTATAGCGGTCAAACCATTTGCTCAATAAGTTGGAGCATGGTGCCACTGGTGACGAGGTTGAGGGTTCAATTCCCATATCATCTGGCTTCTCACTGCCGGAACAAAAACACCTGTTCGCTAGCAATAAATTAATAGACAGCTGCTAGTCAACTGATTAGAAAAACAGACAGCTCGATGAATGTGTGTATGTGTTTTCCTAGCTCTCTTTACTGCAGGAGAAGATGGAGGCTGAGCTTCCAGATGACGCCCTGGTAGTAGCCGGTAGATTTCCCTTCACTGAGTGGACTCCTTGCAGGATTGAAGGAGATGGTGTAGACAGAGCTTGGGCCTATACCATGCAGGCCCAAAGACTGCCAGCAGGAAGTGCTGTGCTACCTGTACCTAAAAGAGTTGAAATCACCAGTTTGAACTGAAAGTAAGAGAACTGTCTGGACCAGGAAGACATGAGCATGAGCGTTTGTCTGATGGAAGAAACCATTGGTAGTCTGAGGAGGAGGGACAAACCATTTTCATCTCCATGGGTTGACACAAGTAGCTGACTGAGACCCACTCCTCACAGTGTTGAGTTGGTAGTTAGGGGCCTTTTCTCAATTGGATTTTCTCAATTCCTTGCCTCCGTCCTCTCCTCGCCTTTTGAAAACATCAGCTGTTTCAAAGGGGGTGTGGTTGATTTCAAAACTCTCCGTGGTAGGAATTGAGAAAAGACCAGGGAGTGAAGATGCCGTCTAAGTATATGAACCTGTCAACAGAAACTACCAAGCACATAGTACAATCCAGACATCTTTAAAAACCATACCTTTTCCACATTGTTACGTTACAGCCTTATTCTAAAATTGATTAAATAAAAACATGTCCTCATCAATCTACACACAATACCCCATAAAGACAAAGCAAAAACAGGTTTTTAGACATTTTAGCAAATTTATTCAAAATAAAAACCAGATACCTTATTAACATAAGTATTCTGTCCCTTTGCTAGGAAACTTGAAATTGAGCTCAGGTGCATCTTGTGTCCATTGATCATCCTTGAGATGTTTCTACATCTTGATTGGAGTCTACCTGTGGTAAATTCAATTGATTGGACATGATTTGTAAAGGTACACACCTGTCAATGAACTCAGCAAAAAAATAAACATCCTCTCACTGTCAACTGTTTATTTTCAGCAAACTTAACATGTGTATGTGAAAATATTTGTATGAACATAATATTCAACAACTGAGACATAAACTGAACAAGTTCCACAGACATGTGACTAACAGAAATTGAATAATGTGTCCCTGAACAAAGGGGGTCAAAATCAAAAGTAACAGTCAGTTTCTGGTGTGGACACAGATACTGACTGTGTCCACACCAGTACTTAATGCACTGCATTAAGTACTGCAGTGCATCTCATCTTCATGGACTGCACCAGATTTGCCTGTTCTTGCTGTGAGATGTTACCCCACTCTTACACTAAGGCACCTGCAAGTTCCCGGACATTTCTGGGGGGAATGGCCCTAGCCCTCACCCTCCGATCCAACAGGTCCCAGACGTGCTCAATGGGATTGAGATCCGGGCTCTTAGCTGGCCATGGCAGAACACTGACATTCCTGTCTTGCAGGAAATCACGCACAGAACGAGCAGTATGGCTGGTGGCATTGTCATGCTGGAGGGTCATGTCAGGATGAGCCTGCAGGAAGGGTACCACATGAGGAAGGAGGATGTCATCCCTGTAACGCACAGCGTGGAGATTGCCTGCAATGACAACAAGCTCAATCCGACGATGCTGTGACACACCGCCCCAGACCATGACGGACCCTCCACCTCCAAATCGATCCCACTCCAGAGTATAGGCCTCGGTGTAACGCTCATTCCTTCGACGATAAACGCAAATCCGACCATCACCCCTAGTGAGACAAAACCATGACTCGTCAGCAAAGAGGGCGGCAGGTAGCCTAGTGGTTAGAGCGTTGGACTAGTAACCGAAAGGTTGCAAGATCGAATCCCCGAGCTGACAAGGTAAAAATCTGTTGTTTTGCCCCTGAACAAGGCAGTTAACCCACTGTTCGTAGACCGTCATTGAAAATAAGAATTTGTTCTTAACTGACTTGCCTAGTAAAATAAAATGTCAAAAAATAGCACTTTTTGCCAGTCCTGTCTGGTCCAGCGGCAGTGGGTTTATGCCCATAGGGGACGTTGTTGCCGGTGATGTCTGGTGAGGACCTGTCTTACAACAGGCCTACAAGTCCTCAGTCCATATTGCGGACAGTCTGAGCACTGATGGAGGGATTGTGCGTTCCTGGTGTGACTCGGGCAGTTGTCGTTGCCATCCTGTACCTGCCCGCAGGTGTGATGTTCGGATGTACCGATCCTGTGCAGGTGTTACACGTGGTCTGCAATTTATTGCCTTGGCCACATCTGCAGTCCTCATGCCTCCTTGCAGCATGCCTTAGGCACGTTCACGCAGATGAGCAGGGACCCTGGGCATCTTTCTTTTGGTGTTTTTCAGAGTCAGTAGAAAGGCTTCTTTAGTGTCCTAAGTTTTCGTAACTGTGACCTTAATTGACTACCGTCTGTAAGCTGTTAATGTCTTATCCGTAGTGCTCCGAGACAGGATTGTGTCGAGGTACAGATCTGGGGAAGGGTACCAAAACATTTCTGCAGCATTGAAAGTCCCGTAGAACACAGTGGCCTCCATCATTCTTAAATAGAAGAAGTTTGGAACCACCGAGACTCTTCCTAGAGCTGGCCACCCGGCCAAACTGAGCCATCGGGGGAGAAGGGCCTTGGTCAGGGAGGTGACCAAGAACCCGATGGTCACGCTGACAGAAGTCCAGAGTTCGTCTGTGGAGATGGGAGAACCTTCCAGAAGGACAACCCCTGCAGCACTCCACCAATCAGGCCTTTATGGTAGAGTAGTCAGACAGGAGCCACTCCTCATTAAAAGGCACGACAGCCTGCTTGGAGTTTACAAAAAGCCATCTAAAGACTCTCAGACCATGAGAAACAAGATTATCTGGTCTGATGAAACTAAGATTTAACTCTTTGACCTGAATGCCAAGCGTCATGTCTGGAGGAAACCTGGCACCATCCCTATGGTGAAGCATGGTGAATGCAGAATCATGCTGTTGGGATGTTTTTCAGCGACTGTGAGACTAGTCTGGACCAAGGGGAAAGATGAACGGAGCAAAGTACAGAAATCCTTGATGAAAATCTGCTCCAGAGCGCTCAGGACCTCAGACTGGGCCGAAGGTTTTCCTTCCAAAAGGACAACGACCAGCCAAGACAACGCAGGAGTGGCTTTGGGACAAGTCTCTGAATGTCCATGAATGGCCCATCCGGAGCCCGGACTTGAATCCGATTTGAACATTTCTGGAGAGACCTGAAAATAGCTGTGCAGCGACGCTCCCCATCCAACCTGACAGCTTGAGAGGATCTGCAGAGAAGAATGGGAGAAACTCCCCAAATACAGGTGTGCCAAGCTTGTAGCGTCATACCCAAGAAGACTCAAGGCTGTAATCTCTGCCAAAGGTGCTTCAACAAAGTACTGAGTAAAGGGTCTGAATACTTATGTAAATGTCATATTTCAATTTATTTTTAATACTATTACAAAACATTCTAAACCTGTTTTTGCTTTGTAGGGTATTGTGTGTAGTGTATTGTGTGTAGATTGAGGAGAAAAAAAAATTAATAAATGTTAGAAGGCTAATGTAACAAAAAATGTAAAAAGTCAAGGGGTCTGAATACTTTCCGAATGCACTGTATATCACGGTCATAAAGGCGTATGAAGTAACAAGTTATGGAGCAAACACATAGGATGTAATATACGTAGGTTGTGATATGTATGCACACAGGCGCTAGCACAAGCACTCTACACACATGTACATTGTAATATTGTTGTATGGCGGTATTATCCATTTTGTATTGTAGATATGTATTGGTGTAATAATGTTATGATGTACTGTTTTATATTTTGTTTTATGTGTAATGAAATTTCCTTAATGTGTTTGGACCTCAGAAAGAGTAGCTGCTGCCTTGGCAATAGCTAATGGGGATCGCTAATAAATACTAAAACGTGTTTTTTTTTTATGGCTTCCACAGTGATTTAACCCACGCATCGCTACCGTTCTAGCCCTCAGTTAAGAGCTAGATTGTAGCTTCAACAGTTTTAAGACTAATAAGATTGAGTTTTCACCAGATCATCAAAAGTCAACCTTTGTTTTCCCTTTCAGAAAATGTTTTGGTGTTGTATGTGACATACAAAAATATATAGATCTGGAGTGAGTTTCACAAAAACATGAAGACCATTTTTAGCACTAGGCAAAGGACATAGGATGATTAAGGGTGAAACACACCTGATCAGGCACAAATGATCATGGTGAGGCCATCATTCCCCAGGGGCTCCTTGTGTGCCTGATTCTGAGTTAAGATTGGCGTGTGTTTATTTAGCCCTCTGCAGGCAGAAACAGCATCTAACTGGCAAGATTAATGTGGGTTTATAAAGCCCACTCGGGCCACTCCAGACAATGGCAGTCAGAGCCAGATGGTGGCTGAGATTCAGACTAGTGTCTCTCAGCATCTCAGATCTAATTTTTGGTACACCGGTGTCACTGCTCTGATGCATCAATCAGACATTTCTGTGGGTAATGGGCATTTAACACGCCTTATATTGCTGAGTATCTTCAAAGAAAGAAAAAAGTGCACGGGGCCAAGGTTCTGATGGGGTGGAGGGAAGCATGTGGGGTTGATCTTGATGTGTGTGTGCTGTAAATTGATAACACAGAATTCCTATTCTAAATGTGACACCCTTGGTGGGGCATTTGCAAATATAGATAGACTTGTGAAAATATTTAATGTAATACGCTATATTTTGTTTGTGGCCGGCGGACTCATCCGGCTCAAGATTATAATGTTACTTCCTGTGGGGAGGGGCTGATTCGCAGGGAGGAAGTTGCGACTGCAAGGCCTCAGGCTCAGTACAGCAGCTCCAAAGCAACCAGTTAGCTTAGCCAAAGCTAACACTGGGTCTGGGCAGAGCCGCTTGAGGAGAATAACACAGAAAACAGGAACAAAGCACGCTGCTGTAAATTCAGTTTGTATTCGATTTTCCGGAGGACTTACGACGAAACCCCTCAAACAGACAATCTTTAATGCGTGCTTTATTTTTAACCGGGGTTCCCACTGCAACAGCTAGGCAGAGTTAGCTACATGTCTGGTTCACTTCCACTAAACCCTGTGTAGCAACATTATCAACAATAGCAAGGGTCGTCTCTTAAAAGCCATACATTGTATCGACATCTAGATTAATAAATGACTTTACCTGCATTTTTATGATGCAATGTCTTGTAGTCGCGAGTGGGCCCATTGCCACAACATGAGCCTCTGCCGGTGTAGCCAACACCTCAAGTAGCCTGCTTGCTACAAATATTTATTGGACGCCAGGAGAGCTATCAAAATTAACTCCGAACATGGTGAGTATGTGTTTTAGTTTGCCACATTATTACAGTTAATTAGCTAATTAACTAACATGTCAGGAAATGGATACTATTAAAAATCCAATACATAGCGGACAATGTAGAATAGATGCTGTAGACTTCAGCAAAGCGATAACTGAACAGAAATTGTCTATCCTTTACTGAGTATAATATTTTTATGAAAATGTGAAACCCTTAGTATTGAGTCATATCCATTTATTGCGCTGATCATTTGCATGTATGTGTTAGTTACCGGTATAGTCAAATGTGGCGTATCATAGCTTTAAAGCTTTCTAACTGATCTATTCAACGATATTTTCCCAGTATATAATTCCAGAATTCTGGAAGAAGATACATTTTAAAGAGCATTCAAACCCTGTCGCACAAGATAACGGTTCTTGTTTGTGCTCCACACATGATTAGGCTACCTGGTTTCCGGGATGTGTGTCGAATTCGTCTGTCTGCGACACAAGACGCCCATCTTGCAAGACCAAGTATTTGCATTGAGTAATCCTTGCATGTTGCGGCCCATTTGAAGAATTCGGGCCTTTTGATCTGCACGATGCTTCAGATATGCAGAGAAATCACTATATTCCTTTTTGCTATACGATATGCAGAGGAATCGCTATATTCCTTTTTGCTATACTGTCCTTCCTGACTCAAATGCTAATAATTTAACACAATTCTCTCTTAAATAGTGAATAGACATTTTAGTTGTCATCACAGACCCCTTTGCTGCTAGTTTAGTGCATACCATTATACTATGATTATGAATGGCAGTTGAGTGGAAATTACCAATGCGATGAAGTTTGTGAGTTTTTTCCATATGCATCACAGTGAAACATCTGTCCAGGGCCCTATGCAATTTGGATACATTTGTGACACCCATTTGACCTTACTGCCCCTAAAGCTGTGTGTACACTACATGACTTTAAAAATCCTAACATTGTTGCGCCTCTCACATTAAACCATTGTCATTCCTGTCCTTTTTTTCACCCCCCCAACGTAGTGGTGTGCAGACTAAACAATGTGACACAGACGGGGGTCACACAAGATTTTTCACTTGGTCGTGAGGATTCTCGATACCACGCTGTCTTGCGAAAACATTGATAAGATTACATTTTAACATAGTTAGAATGAGCTGTGGCTCAAAGCAGCCTCGTAAATGTTTTCAGTCAGACATTCACACCTGCCATAAAGAGTTGAAATGCACTATATATACAGAAGTATGTGGACAGCCCTTCAAATTAGTGGATTCTACTATTTCAGCCACACCTGTTGCTGACAGGTGTATAAAATCGAGCACACAGCCATGCAATCGCCATAGACCAACATTGGGAGTAGAATGGTCTTACTGAAGAGTTTAGTGACTTTCAACATGGCACTGTCATAGGATGCCACCTTTCCAACAAGTCAGTTCGCCCTGCTAGAAATTGCCTAGTTAAATTAAGGTTAAATTAAGGTTAAATAGAGCTGCCCCGGTCAACTGTAAGTCCAGTTATTGTGAAGTGGAAACGTCTAGGAGCAACAACGGCTTAGCCGCAAAGTGGTAGGCCACACAAGCTCACAGAATGGGACGGCTGAGTTCTGAAGTGCGTAAAAACCGTCTGTCCTCGGTTGCAACACTCACTACTGAGTTTCAAACTGCCTCTGGAAGCAGCTTCATGAAATGGGTTTCCATGGCCGAGCAGCCCCAGATCACCAAGCGCAATGCCAAGCTGCGGCTGGAGTGGTGTAACGCTTGCTGCTATTGGACTCCGGAGCAATGGAAACACCGTCTCTGGAGTAATGAATCACTCTGAATCACGCATTCTGACAGACAAATCTGGGATTGGAGGATGTCAGGAGAACGCTACCTGCCCCAATGCATAGTGCCAACTGTAAAGTTGAATGGAGGAAGGATAATGGTCTGCGGTTGTTTTTCATGGTTCGAGCTAGGCCCCTTGGTTCTAGTGAAGGGAAATCTTAATGCTACAGCATACAATGACATTCTACAATTTTGTGCTTCCAACTAGGAAAGGGGAAGGCCCTTTCCTTTTTCAGCATGACAATGCCCACTTGCACAAAGCAAGGTCCATACAGAAATGGTTTGTCGAGATCAGTGTGGAAGAACTTGAATGGCCTGCACGGAGCTCTGACATCATCCCTAATGAACACCTTTGGGATGACTGCGAGCCAGGCCTAATCACCCAACATCAGTGCCCAACCTCACTAATGCTTGTGTGGCTGAATGGAAACAAGTCCCTGCAGCAATGTTCCATCATCGACTGGAAAGTCTTCCCAGAAGAGTGGAGGCTGTTATAGCAGCAAAGGGGGGACCAACTCCATAGTAATGACCCTGATTTTGGAATGAGATGTTCGATGAGCAGGTGTCCACATACTTTTCGTCATGTGCTACCTGTCCCAGACCTGCTGTTTTCAACTCTCTAGAGACAGCAGGAGCGGTAGAGATACTCTCAAAGATCGGCTATGAAAAAGCCAACTGACACTTACTCTTGTGTTACTGACTTGTTGCACCCTCGACAACTACTATGATTATTATTATTTGACCATGCTGGTCATTTATGAACATTTGAACATCTTGGCCATGTGCTGTTATAATCTCCACCCGGCACAGCCAGAAGAGGACTGGCCACCCCTCATAGCCTGGTTCCTCTCTAGGTTTCTTCCTAGGTTTTGGCCTTTCTAGGGAGTTTTTCCTAGCCACCGTGCTTCTACACCTGCATTGCTTGCTGTTTGGGGTTTTAGGCTGGGTTTCTGTACAGCACTTTGAGATATCAGCTGACGTAAGAAGGGCTATATAAATACATTTGATTTGATGTAGTGTGTGTAGCCTATATATTTTGAGTTCAATAACATTGCTTGTGAACTTCAGAGCTGTAACGATTTGATGCTTTGGTTAAAGGCTACAAACGCATACTAGTAGTAGTCATCGCCCATGCTCGAGAGTCTACATATTCTGGGTGATGCGAAACAACATCATCTCATTGGCTATTGCTGATCACTGTTCAAAATCTTTCGTTGCATATCTTACACTACAACAGCATTGCGGATTTTGTGCCGATAAAATCAAACATGTTTCAAAATATCCGTACAGCTCGAAGACTGGATCCGTAGCCCGTAGATTGTCTCTCTGACCCACTCGCATTCGATGAGCGTCGGTGACAGCCGCACGCCCCGAGTAGGCAACAACATAGGGATTTATTCTCTGATCTCAAACTAAATCGTGGCCAAAATCGTGTAGTGCATTAATGAAACTGTCGTCGGTGTGCTGCTAACAGGGTACTTTCCTCTACTGTCCCTGTCCCCATACCGGGCTCGAACTAGTGATCCTCTGATTGCAAACACTCGGACCGCCCTTGACAACGTACCAACCAAATGAGCTAAAGAAAATCCAATTCGCTAGCTCCATTGGCAAAATTGTAAGCTAGCTGTGGAATGAGTTTAGGTCACATTCTTAACTTTGATAAACTAACAATATTTTCTTAAAGCTCTCTATCTATCGCTCATATTTTCCAATTCCTATTCCCCGCCTTTCTATCATTCCTCGCTCCCTTCTTCCTTTGATCCGGCAGGCATCAGAGGAGAGCTCACTGCGCGCTCTGGAGAGTCTCATGACAGAGTTCTTCCACAGCTGTACAACCAACGAGCGCAAGAGAGAGATTGGTGAGTGTGGCACTGGTGGTAGTACCGTGCCTAAATTTGATATGGGTGCAGAAACCTGAATATTCAAAAGTATTGTTGTGCAACCTTCTGAGCAAGTCTGGTCACACTTATGTAATTTGGCATTATAGTAGGGTGGACCAGAGCCATGTACTGTGGTGCACTTGATATGTGATCTTAAAATTGTAATGGGTGCTGCTATGTTGGCTCAAAGTTCCATGATAATTGCATTCATTCAACTCTATTGTCATGGAACATTTGGTGGCGAAATGGTGGCCAGTTTGCGGAACTTTTTATATTGATTTGCTATGGACTATAGAGTGTGGATGCATTTTTAATTACAGATATATCCTCATATTTGTAAAGTAAAATAATTCAGTGCTGAGGCAAAAGGCTCGTAGTGAGGACGAAGGGCTACTACTCTGAACTGTGTTTGGTGAGCTTTCTGGCGCCCAGAGCTGCTGAGGCATCACCCAAGTGGGTGCTGCACATTGTGAAGGAGGAGAGGTCCAGTAGCTACACGACAGACTGGTTCCCAAAGTAGTCCTGCACTAGACTCATCAACCATCGCCCTGACCATCTTCCTCTGGTCATGTCATGAACTCTCTCTCTTCATCATTAGAGCATGCATGCACTCAGACTTGGCCTCTATTGGTTGACCTAACTAGCTAAGCTACTCATGATGTATTGCTTGTTTGTTTTTTGCATTTTAAGCGCTTTGACATTCTTATGAAAAGCACTATAGAAATGTTATTATATTTGTGATAAGTTGTCATAATTATTTTTTTTATGTAAGCAATGACTTGAAATGACTCAAAAATGTTTATCATGTGCTTCCTTTATTTCTGCCCTTTCTGCAGAAGAGCTGCTGAATAACTTTGCTCAGCAGATGGGAGCTTGGCGCCACTGCTTGTACTTCCTCTCCAACACTCGTAACGAGTATGTGATGATGTACAGTCTCACAGTGTTTGAGGTAAGTTAATTTGGTGAACGTTATGAATAGTCAAAATAAAATTTTATTGGTCACATACACATGGTTAGCAGATGTTAATGCGAGTGTAGCGAATTGCTTAGGCTTCTAGTTCCGACAGTGCAGTAATATCTAGCAATTTCACAACTAGCTAATGCACCAAAATGTAAAGGGATGGAATAAGAATATGTACATATACATATATGGATGAGTGAAGGCCGAGCGGCATAGGCAAGATGCAATAGATGGTATAAAATACAGTATATACATATGAGATGAGTAATGTAAGATATGTAGACTTTATTAAAGGGGCATTTTTTTAAGTCACTAGTGATCCATTTATTAAAGTGGCCATGATTTCTAATCTGTAGGTAGGCAGCAGCCTCTCAGTGTTAGTGATGGCTGTTTAGCAGCTTGATGGCCTTGAGATAGAAGCTGTTTTTCAGTCTCTCGGTCCCAGCTTTGATGCACCGGTACTGACCTCGCCTACTGGATGGTAGCGGGGTGAACAGGCAGTGGCTCGGGTGGTTGTTGTCCTTGATGATCTTTTTGGCTTTCCTGTGACATCGGGTGCTGTAGGTGTCCTGGAGGGCAGGTAGTTTTCCCCCGTGATGCGTTGTGCAGACCTCACAACGCATCACCGTGTCCGGTAGTAATAAGAGCACACCATTACATAGCAATGGTTATTTTAATGGGGCTGCTTTCTGTTGATAAATAAACTCAAGAAATTCTCAGTACTTAATGCAGATGTCACGCATTGACATTTTCAGAACATGAGACATTGTGTTAAAGACATCTCTTTGCTCGGAGATACAGGACTTTAAACTATAGTTTATTTTATACCAAACTAACATTGGCTAACCTATTGATATTTCAATTGGTACGGCTGTATTTATTGCTAAGCTTGTTGTGACTTGGTAGTGGTGTGAAGCTTGATTAGGTCAGTGGAAGGTTGACATGCTTTATTGTTTCTATGGGTTTTTGCAGCTATGTATGGGCTACACTTTTTCAGAGCAGTAGTTTCATGGGTGATGATTGTAGCGGCATAATTGGAATTTTGTACGTTGGTTTTGAATTTGTATTCTGTTTGTTGGAACTTGTACTGTGTATCTTTTCAACATCACTTTGCTTGATGATCATAAAGGTCTCACAGGTTTCCATGGAAATGGGTCTCTCCAAGAGGCTCTTGGATGCATGTCCTTTGTGTAGGCTCATTGGTGTTTGATGACTGTTGTTGAAAACATTAACGTTGTAGTCATTATGCAGATATATTTTTGGAACCTCCAAACAAGAAGTTCCCTCGTGAAAATAAACGTATTCTAGTCTGTATTTTTATATGTGCATCAGTGCATGGCTGACTTCCTAACGTTGTTGCTGTAAGTTGGTGTGTTCTCAGTCAACGAGAATGTGTTCTGAGTCAACTTGCCTGGTAAAACAAGGGTTAAATAAAATGAGGCATGTCACAAATGAAACAATTTTCTTAGTTTAAACAATTTGAAAAAATTGTTTTTCCGTTTAAATGATAAGAAAATTCATAAAATTCCATGTGAATTCACAATGTAGCTGCCAGCAACGGTTTGGGTCTTACGGTGCGTTCCTTTCAGATGGTTAAGCATTGCACCTGTACTAACATTACTGTACCTCAATTCCACCTCGTAAAGTTTGCATTTCCTTCTCATTTAACTTCTTATAGTATTACCTTACAGCACTTCGCTGCTGTCGCCTTTTTTTCCATCTGTTAACAACAATGACGTAGTGGTGGTGAGCCGACTTCAAAATAATTTATTCCTCCCAGTGTCGACTTCCATTTCTAAGTGTCAAGATTCGATTCCGCTATGAATAGACTCCTAAGATTCTGTATTTTTGGAACAGAGGAGACTGATTAGTTGCCGTACTTTTGAGAACACAAACACTCACATCTTTCATAGCGAGCTAGCAAGGGATGGAGAGAGATGGGCACAGTATAGGCAGGTTGTCTGCCTAGTGGCCGGTCTGAATCGTGCACTAGGTCTATCGACAATCAAAAGCTGTATCTCGCAATTTCTTGGCTTGCAATGTTTTCAACTTCAGTAAAGCAATGAATAGGCTAGGATATTGAGATGAGCGAGATGCAACACTGCTCTCACACAGTCACACAAAGTATCTGCGCATGTGCATGGGTTCACTTCACGCTGTTCACAGTATCGCTAAATTGATCACTAACATTTTGAAGCTGAGCCATTTGCTCGTTCTCTGCTGCGCAGTACAGTCATATCGGACTAAGATCATAACATGGTGTCAGAAGTGCTTCAACCTTGTCAAATGTAAGACAGAAGAGATTATTTCACAGAAAATAATGTTCCTTGAGTTTAGACTGACAGAAAGTAGCCAACTGCTCTCTGTCTCATCATTGAGTAGAGCACCCCAAAGAGAGCCATTGCTATGGTTACTCACCGACTCAGCTGCCATGAGCAGAATGCATGCAGAGCGAGGTGCCTGCGCGCAGGGAGTCTGCGAGTGGGAGGAGCAGCTAATGGATTTACTAACAGAGGAAGTTATTTCTGGTGTCTGGCAGGGCTGGGTTTTAAATTTGGCAGAAGCAATCGGGTCTGGGTAGATTGGGTAGGGCCTGAATATCGCGGGCATGGGTAGGGCTTAAAATGTGTGCCTGTGCAGGGCTCTACGTGGTAGCCAGGGCACAAAAACAGCGGCGAAGTGCAGCCTTGCGCTCCACTCTTAGTTGTTGTGGAAATTGACCCACTATGCTGTTTACTTTCTGCATGTACGTGATATCGCAGAGTATAACTTTAAATGACACAGCTTTCGTCTAGTTAGGCTGTAACACAGAAAATAATATTTGTAATATTTTTAACTGCACTGTGATTTAAATTTGGTTTGTTAAGGATCCCAATTTAGTTTTAACATTTAAACGTTCACACCTCTTATAAAAATGGGTAAGATATATTATCGGGGCTAGGCTAGAGAAATGGACTGCCAGATCATTTTCTTATTAGATATAACAAAAATTGAAGGCTCTCCACACTTGAAGACTATTTCCATCACTAATGCTTCATGAACTTTGGTGATAGCCTTTTAATGAGCAACTCATTTGGTGATTGGGATGAGTCTGCATCTTGTGGTCAGCCCTGGGTCCTGTGGCAATATAGCTTGAAAATAAGCTGTTGTTTTTGTTCATGATTTCCGAAAGTGTGCCGCCATCAATATTAAACATGCCATGACACAGGATTTTCTCTTAAAACATTCCTATGACCTGTTCAGTGTTTTCTGAAACTGTGTTATGGGTACCTCTTTGGGTACTAGGAGAGAGCATCTGTAATGTAAGGTTATGGAGGCCTTTGCAATTGTTTCTGTAGCCTAAAGTATATTATTAAAGGGATACTTTTGGTTTTTGGGAATGAGGCCCTTTATCTACTTCCCCAGAGTCTGATGAACTCATTGATACCATTTTTATGAAGAAAGTTAGATGTAGTTTCACGAGCCAATGCTGACTCTGGGGAAGTAGATAAAGGGCCTCATTGCCAAAATCCAAAAGTATCCCTTTAATACATTTTTTCTCACTGTAATTTATAATTATGAACATCACTAAAAGCCCAAAGATATAAGCTGTCCTCCATAACGGTTCATAAGTGTTATTAAGCTTCATAGCATGTGTCATAACTTGTCAAATATATATTATGACAATATCATTTCTTGTGTATGTGACTTTGGGTGTCTTGAAAAGCACTTCAAATTAAATGTATTATTATAATGCAATAAGTGCATATATTCATGCATTGTGACATATTGCAATATTCTTAGTCTTATGACACCTGATTATAACGGCTGCATAATAGCGTCAAGAGTACTTCCATGGCACATGTAAAAACTGTCAGAAAACGTGTTGGATAGCTCATAATGTTGCAACATTGTAGGATTTTATGATCGTGTTACGATGCAGAACAGTAATTAATGGCTAAACCGACCCCAGGGTTCTCACAATGTACACCTTTTCCAAAATGTTTTAAAAAATTATCTGTTAAAATTAGAATTTCCCTCAACCCATAGTCATTTTATAACCCTTGTTATTGTTAACACATTGACATTACACATGTACCTAACCTAGTGGTGTGTTGCTGATGACTGGAATGAATATGCAAGAGAAGACACCCTACACTTTGAGTCTCAGCTATCACATTATAGGCCTAATTATGGTTATGATCATGATAAGTTATAGTAGTGTTTTAAAACAAGTTTGGCTAGTTCAAATAAAGTTATGCAAAGTGCTCGTCATAACACCTGAAAATCTGCCCATTGTTGCCTTTTCAGAACCTGGTCAATAAGATGTGGCTGGGAGTAGCCTCACAGGACAAAATGGAGATCCGTAGCTGCCTGCCCAAGCTGTTGCTGGCCCAGCACAAAGCTATGCCCTTCTTCATACGCAACAAACTCTGTAAAGTCATAGTGGATATTGGTCGCCAGGACTGGCCCATGTTCTACCATGATTTCTTCACCAACACCCTTCAGGTGAGCCCTGCTAAAATTGTGTTAAATATGTTATGTTTGCTTTGCCAATATACCAAACGGTAATGCTTTATTTGATTAGTGCCTCACAAATGGTTCATAGAGGTTAATCTAACTCTCTACTAGCCCTAAACCTAACTCAAGTTGTTGCATATCAGGAAGGAATAGGTGGCACTCCAGGTTTTCTGAGCAAAAAAATTAACTCAAATTTGAGTGGATAAACATTTAATAACTTCCTAATATTGAGCTGCAACCTCCCCCCTCCTGTTTGCCTTCAGAACAGCCTCAATTTGTCAGTGCATGCACTCTACAAGGTGTCAAGCGTTCCATAGGGATGCTGGTCCATGTTTACTCCAATGCTTTCCACAGTTGTGCCAAGTTGGCTGGATGTTCGTCAGAATGCACTCCCAGGACTTCTACTTCAATAACAAATGTTGGTTTGGTCCCAAATAATCCATTGTTATATCCAAATAGCGGCGTTTTGTTCGTGCGTTCAAGACACTATCCGAAAGGGTAAATAAGGGTTACGAGCACGACGCATTTCGTGACAAATTTCTAAATATTCCATTACCGTACTTCGAAGCATGTCAACCGCTGTTTAAAATCAATTTTTCTCGTAAAAAAGCGATAATATTCCGACCGGGAAATCGTTTTTTATTACAAAGAGAGTGAAAGTAAAAGCATGCTATCCCCTCATGCACGAGCCTCAGTCTGATGGCCCTCTGATAGAGCACTTGCCAAACGCGCTAGTGTGTTTCAGCCTGGGCCTTGAATTACGTCATTCAGCTTTTTCCCGGGTTCTGAGAGCCTATGGGAGCCGTAGGAAGTGTCACGTCATGCCAGAGACCCCCTGTTTTTGTTAGAGATGATCAAGGAGGGCAAGAAATGGTCAGACAGGCCACTTCCTGTAAGGAATCTTCTCAGGTTTTGGCCTGCCAAATGAGTTCTGTTATACTCACAGACACCATTCAAACCGTTTTAGAAACTTTAGGGTGTTTTCTATCCAAAGCCAATAATTATATGCATATTCTAGTTACTGGGCAGGAGTAGTAACCAGATTAAATCGGGTATGTTTTTTATCCGGCCGTGCAAATACTGCCCCCTAGCCCCAACAGGTTAAAGTAACTAACTTTGGCCTTGAGTGCACATATTTCTCATTTACCTGAACAAGAGCCAGTCAGCCTGAGTATACGTGTTGATATGCAACATTCCGATGGAGGCCATTGCCGGCCTAAACATCGTGATTTTAATATTTAGATAAATAAAGTATGAAGTTGTTAACCTCTCTAGGGCAGGCGGGACGAAATCGTCCCACCTACGTAACAGCCAGTTGAATCCTGTGGCGCGATTTTCAAATACCTTAGAAATGCTATTACTTCAATTTCTCAAACATATGACTATTTTACAGCTATTTAAAAGACAAGACTCTCGTTAATCTAACCACACTGTCCGATTTCAAAAAGGCTTTACAACGAAAGCAAAACATTAGATTATGTCAGCAGAGTACCCAGCCAGAAATAATCAGACACCCATTTTTCAAGCTAGCATATAATGTCACAAAAACCCAGAAGACAGCTAAATGCAGCACTAACCTTTGATGATCTTCATCAGATGACACACCTAGGACATTATGTTATACAATACATGCATGTTTTGTTCAATCAAGTTCATATTTATATCAAAAACCAGCTTTTTACATTAGCATGTGACGTTCAGAACTAGCATACCCCCCGCAAACTTACGATGAATTTACTAACAATTTACTAAATTACTCACGATAAACGTTCACAAAAAGCATAACAATTATTTTAAGAATTATAGATACAGAACTCCTCTATGCACTCGATATGTCCGATTTTAAAATAGCTTTTCGGTGAAAGCACATTTTGCAATATTCTAAGTAGATAGCCCGGCATCACAGGGCTAGCTATTTAGACACCCAGCAAGTTTAGCACTCACCAAAGTCAGATTTACTATTAGAAAAGTTTGATTACCTTTCCTGTTCTTCGTCAGAATGCACTCCCAGGACTTCTACTTCAATAACAAATGTAGGTTTGGTCCAAAATAATCCATAGTTATGTTCCAACAGCGACGTTTTGTTTGTGTGTTCAAGACACTATCCCAATGGTAAATAACGGTCATGCGCACGGCTCATTTCGTGACAAAAGATTTCTAAATATTTCATTACCGTACTTCGAAGCATGTCAACCGCTATTTAAAATCAATTTTTATGCCATTTTTCTCTTAAAAAAGCGATAATATTCCGACCGGGAATCTGCAATTAGGTAAACAGCCAAAAGAAAATACAGCACGGGTCGAATCGGGCACGCGCCTAATTCCTTTGTCCTCTGATCGGCCACTTGGCAAAGGCGATAATGTGTTTTAGCCAGAGGCTGCCTCGTCATCGTTCAACTTTTTCCCGGGCTCTGAGAGCCTATGGAAGCCGTAGGAAGTGTCACGTTACAGCTAAGATCCCCACTCTTCAATAAACAGAGACAAGAAGAACGACTCCTTGTCAGACAGGCCACTTCCTGCATGAAACCTCAGGTTTTTGCCTGCCATATGAGTTCTGTTATACTCAGACACCATTCAAACAGTTTTAGAAACTTTAGGGTGTTTTCTATCCAAAGCCAATAATTATATGCATATTCTAGTTACTGGGCAGGAGTAGTAACCAGATTAAATCGGGTACGTTTTTTATCCGGCCGTGTAAATACTGCCCCCTAGCCATAACAGGTTAAGTGCATAGACAACGTATTGTATGTACAATGTATTTTTTCCCGCTGCCCCTGTTTCGAGACAGGTGCATGATGGGTCCATTCTAAATCAAAACAAATTTCTCACATATACTAAATAATATATTTAAAGACCAGATTAAATCAAGAATAGTCTGATGGGTGACAATATTAGCACTTGTGAATGATGCCCAGCATAAGGGAAGAAACAATGCTTTTTTTTTTACTTTTTTGAATCATAGTCGCACACCTCATTTAGTCTAGCCCATAGGCCTATATGTTTTGATAAGGTTTATATCACAACTAAAGTGGACAAATTAAGCACATGAATCTGCTTTACAAGTGGTGTAGAGCCTAACTGACATGCATAAGCAGTGCGTGAGTTTAAAGTTTGGGGAAGATAAAGTTTCACCATAAAAATGCACCTTTTTATAATAATAAAAAATGTTCCTTTATAATAAAAGCATTACATGCAGTCACATTTGCAGTCACTTTTGATAATGGTGTTTTCCCGCTAATGGAACATTTGCGCTTATAGCCTACTGCCATGTGCACATTGCTGCTCTTATAATGTGAAGAAATAGCCCACACGTTTAGCAACGTTTTAAGCTAAAAGTTCTGATCTGTTGCGTCAGCCACATTGCGTAAAAAAGTTGTTTTGTATTAATTTGGGCTCTATCGTCCGAGACTGTTTGGAATATTTATTTCTCGCACAGAAGAGAATAGGTCAACTTTTGTACTATGTGGGATAGTAGATTGACGTAGGCTAGTGAGTTTGCTGCTTGTTGGCTGACAAAGTAAATGTGGACAGTTCTTCCAATATCTTTTAATATGCACCTCGGATAAGGACGCACGCAGTTGCGGCGCCAATGTGTCTGTCTTCACTTAAGTTAAATGTGAAATTCGAGACAAATTGTGAATGAGAGACTACTGGTGTGTACAGCCTGCGCAAAAAATCTAAGCAGAGCTCATGCCTTTCAAGCAACTTTTTTGAAATTATCAGAGTCTCGTCATGCAGCCTTACAATGTATTAAAAATCAAAATGTATAGCCCAACATTTGTGAACTAAAGTTACATTAATAACTCTTAAGCATATAGGAATGACTATTTCTTTAACTGCTCAACACAGAATAGCGGCCTGTGCACACTCCAAATCGTTTGGAGAAAATATCCTTTCTATTTTATTCAGCTTTGTTCAATTA
Organism: Salmo trutta; assembly: GCF_901001165.1. Lineage (NCBI taxonomy): Eukaryota > Metazoa > Chordata > Actinopteri > Salmoniformes > Salmonidae > Salmo > Salmo trutta. The sequence goes on from NC_042988.1 coordinate 1,224,076, forward strand.
TATTCTTCATACTGTACAATAATGCCACGGAATTCTAAGCAAATCTTGTCTGCTAAATAAACTAATGTAGCCCACAGCCATTTGGCATAGCCACATTAGCACCTAACATAAGGACAACTCAGAGTATGCTATTCATTTCTTCTGAAAATTACAACATTTTCTTCATATCGTGCTTCATTAGACCTGTAGGCTATATTGCATGGATTTATTAGACTTTTTAAAATGTAGACGTTCCACAAGTCTGCATCAGGGGCTTGTAGGCTGTGTGTGGAAGCCAGGAGATGTAAAATGTTTGTTCATGAACAGTCAATTAACGTGAGACCGACAGTTATTTGCTTGACAATCACCGGCTGACAGAATTTCATGACCGAAACTCCACCCATGCAAAGCCTGCTGATTTAGAAGGTCCTGTGAAGATAGTTGCTGGTTGAAAATACAGTCAGGAAATAACAATTCTATATATTTTTCACACTTTTACAGTGTTAGTTTCATCAACTGTTGTACAATATCTAAAACACAGGAAAAACTGAATTTTGACCGCTCCGGGCCTTAAACATTTGCATTGGCCATTGGAAGCTTTATTATAGGTTATCATCCCCATGTCATCATCCAGTCCTATATAAACACTATGTACAGTTGCAGTACAGTGCTGAGAAAGTTTGTGAACCCTTTAGCGTTTTCTGTATTTTTGCATAAATTTTACCTAAGATGTGATCAGATCTTCGAAACAAGATGTTTTGTTGTAGCCTCTGTAATCTTATCACTCATCATTATTCATGATTTCATTCTTGATCTTGGCATTATCAGGATTAATTTAGGAGAAACGTGTTCTATTCTTACTTACAATAAAAGGGACTCAAATGAAGCAGATGCTAAGCTACAGGACTGTTTTGGTAGCACAGACTGGAATATGTTCTGGGATTCTTCCTATGGCATTGAGGAGTACTCCACATCAGTCATTGGCTATATCAATAAGTGCATTGATAATGTCGTTCCCACAGTGACCGTACGTACGTACCCCAACCAGAAGCCATGAATTACAGGCAACGTCCACACTGAGCTAAATGCTAGAGCTGCCGCTTTCAAGGAGCGGAACTCTAACCCGGAAGCTTATAAGAAATCCCGCTATGCCCTCCTGCGAACCATCAAACAGGCAAGGTGCCAATACAGGACTAAGATCGAATTGTACTACACCGGCTCCGACGCTCGTCGGATGTGGCAGGGCTTGCAAACCATTAGACTACAAAGGGAAGCACAGCCGAGAGCTGCCCAGTGACACGAGGCTACCAAACAAGCTAAACGTCTTCTATGCTTGCTTCGAGGCAAATAACACTGAAACGCGCATGAGCGCACCAGCTGTTCCGGACGACTCTGGGATTACCCTCTCCGCAGCCGATGTAAGACCTTTAAACAGGTCAACATTCACAAGGCCTCTGGGCCAGATGGATTACCAGGACGTGTATTGTGAGCATGCGCTGACCAACTGGCAAGTGTCTTCACTGACATTTTCAATCTCTCCCTGTCCGTATCTGTAATAGACCACCATAGTCCCTGTGCCCAAGAACACTAAAGTAACCTGCATAACCCGTAGCACTCACATCTGTAGCCATGAAGTGCTTTGAAAGGCTGGTCATGGCTCACATCAACACCATTATCCCAGAAACCCTAGACCCACTCCAATTTGCATACCGCCCTAACAGATCCACAGATGATTTAATCTCTATTGCACTCCACACTGCCCTTTCCCACCTGGACAAAAGGAACATCTTTGTGAGAATGCTATTCATTGACTACAGCTCAGCGTTCAACACCATAGTGCCCTCAAAGCTCATCACTAAGCTAAGGACCCTGGGACTAAACACCTCCCTCTGCAACTGGATCTTGGACTTCCTGGCCTCCTCCAGGTGGTAAGGGTAGTTAACTACACATCCACCACGCTGATCCTCAACACGGGGCTCCTCAGGGGTGCGTGCTGAGACCCCTCCTGTACTCCCTGTTCACTCATGACTGCACGGCCAGGCACGACTCCAACACCATTAAGTTTGCAGATGACTCAACAGTAATAGGCCTGATTACCGACAACAACGAGACCGCCTATAGGGAGGAGGTCAGAGACCTGGCCGTGTGGTGCCAGGACAACAACCTCTCCCTCAACATGATCAAGACAAAGGCGATGATTGTGGACTACAGGTAACGGAGGACCGAGCACACCCCCATTCTCATCGACGGGGCTGTAGTGTAGCAGGTTGAGAGCGTCAATTTCCTTGGTGTCCACATCACCAACAAACTGACATGGTCCAAGCACACCAAGAAAGTCGTGAAGAGGCCACGACAAAACCTATTCCCCTCAGGAGACTGAAAAGATTTGGCATGGGTCCTCAGATCCTCAAACACTTCTACAGCGGCACCATCGAGAGCATCCTGACTGGTTGATTCACTGCCTGGAATGGCAACTGCTCAGCCTTCAACCGCAAGCCACTACAGAGGGTAGTGTGTACAGCCCAGTATATCACCAGGGCCAAGCTTCCTGCCATCCAGGACCTCTATACCAGGCGGTGTCAGAGGAAGGCCCTACAAATTGTCAAATACTCCAGCCACCCTAGTCATAGACTGTTCTCTCTGCTACCGCACGACAAGCGGTTACCGGAGCGCCAAGTCTAGGTCCAAGAGGCTTCTAAACAGCTTCTACCCACAAGCCATAAGACTCCTGAACATCTAATCAAATGGCTACCCAGACTATTTGCTTTGCCATGACATCGTTTTCTAGAATTTTCCAAGCTGTTTACAGGCGCAGTCAACTAAGTGTATGTAAACTTCTGACCCACTGGAATTGTGATACAGTGAATTATAAGCAAAATAATCTGTCTGAAAACAATTGTTGGAGAAATTACTTGTCATGCCTAAAGTAGATGTCCTAACCGACTTGTGTACAGTATATTGCTCTTCAATAAGTATATTTATTGGGCGTTTTAGCAAATGCATGCAAACGTAAGTACAATTTAGACATACTAACAGTAACACAATAAATTAACATACACAAGGTACAGTATTGAGGTATGCCATTTAAAAAATTTAAGATTTTCCAAGTGACTGTCACAATCAGATTGATGTACATTTAGTTGCTTATATTTTTTTTCAAAAGTGAGGACACCTTCTTTGTCTCTGGACAGGTGCACTGATTGGTTTGATTCAAATAATGTTGGTGTGTGCGTGTTTTGTTTTTTTCTGTGATCGTGTGTATAATTCGTAATTCTACTACTTTAGGAGATTTTTTTTTTTTTTTTTTAACCTTTATTTAACTAGGCAAGTCAGTTAACAAATTCTTATTTACAATGACGGCCTACCCCGGCCAAACCCTAACGACGCTGGGCCAATTGTGCTCTGTCCTATGGGACTCCAAATCACGACCGGTTGTGTTACAGCCTGGAATCGAACCAGGGTCTGTAGTGACGCCTCTAGCACTGAGATGCAGTGCCTTAGACCGCTGTCCCACTCGGGAGCCCAAATGAAAAGGCTACGGAATGCACTTTTGCTGTGATGTTATCACAAATTGATGTGTGTGTTCTGTGTGTGTGTTATTGCAGCTGATCCAGTCTCCTACCATGGCCTTTCTGGGACTGGTTTTGCTCAAGACCACATCCGAGGAGCTGGCATGCCCACGGGAGGATTTGAGCGTGGCACGGAAAGACGAGCTGCGCAAACTGTTGCTGGAGCAGGTCCCCACAGTGCTGGGATTACTGACAGGTGAGCAACTTCGCCCATTCATTACAATGTGAAGTTGGGAGGTGAAACACTGGCCGTTACCCAAGCGGAGCGGTTTGCAGTGTTCATGCACGTTGGCACTGCTTGGATGGCAAAAGCTGAGAAATTCAACTAAGCTGCACTTACGTTTGTCAGCCAAAATTGAATAGGAAGTGCCATGGCTAAAGCAGTCTGGCTTGCTCTGTAAAACTTGCGCAGCACATGGATTTTTTGGGGGGTGAATTATGGCCACAAAGGGGATGCTGCTGTGAAATGATCAAGTGCTTGTCAAATTGTGAATGAGAGACTATTGGAGTGTGTATTGCCTGCGCAAAAAACAAAGCAGAGCTCATGCCTTTCAAGCGACATAAAAAAAAATCAGCAGTCTCGTCATGCAGCCTTACAATGTATTTAAAAATCAAAACATATATCCCAACATTTGTAGAACTAAAGTTACATTAATAACTCAAAATGAAGCATATAGGAGTACCTATTTCTTTGTTAATCGCTCTACACAGAATAGCCGCCTGTGCGCACTCATTCAAATCGTTTGGAGAAAATATTTCTATTTTATTCAGCTTTGTTCAATTGTATTCTTCAGACTATAAAATAATTTAACATAAGGCCACGGAATTATAAGGAAATGTTGTCTGCTAAATAAACAAATGTAGCCCACAGCCATTTGGCATAGCCACATCAGCACCTAACATAAGGACAACTCAGAGTATGCTATTCATTTCTTCTGAAAAATACAACATTTTCTTCATACCATGCTTCTTTAGACCTGTCTAAAATAAATAATGGATTTATTGTGAAGGTGTAGGATATATTACATGGATTTATTCGACTTTTTAAAAAGTAGATGTTCCAAAAGTCTGCATCAGGGGCTTGAGGGTATGTGTGGAAGCCAGGAGATGCTCAATGATTGTTAATTAACGGTCAATTACCAAGGGACCGACAGTTATTTGCTTGACAATCACTGGCAGACGAAATTTCATGACCACCACAGCCCTAGTGCTGACTGAACACATTTGTCCAAGAGGAAGATGAGTTCTTGCTGGCTATCATTAACAAGTGTTGACACCTCAGTAAGTTCCCATGGCATTTAGAACTACTTATTTTTTTCTTCACAGTGCCGTGCATTTCAAATGCTCCTTGCTTGATGTGATGTGTGCCAATACAGAATCCTTTGGTTCTATCAATAGCATGCTTCCAGTTACAGTGCCTTCAGAAACTATTCACGTACCTTTACTTTTTCCACATTTTGTTACAGCCTGAATTTAAAATAGATTAAATATACACTGCTCAAAAAAATAAAGGGAACACTTAAACAACACAATGTAACTCCAAGTCAATCACACTTCTGTGAAATCAAACTGTCCACTTAGGAAGCAACACTGATTGACAATAAATTTCACATGCTGTTGTGCAAATGGAATAGACAACAGGTGGAAATTATAGGCAATTAGCAAGACACCCCCAATAAAGGAGTGGTTCTGCAGGTGGTGACCACAGACCACTTCTCAGTTCCTATGCTTCCTGGCTGATGTTTTGGTCACTTTTGAATGCTGGCGGTGCTTTCACTCTAGTGGTAGCATGAGACGGAGTCTACAACCCACACAAGTGGCTCAGGTAGTGCAGCTCATCCAGGATGGCACATCAATGCGAGCTGTGGCAATAAGGCTTGCTGTGTCTGTCAGCGTAGTGTCCAGAGCATGGAGGCGCTACCAGGAGACAGGCCAGTACATCAGGAGACGTGGAGGAGGCCGTAGGAGGGCAACAACCCAGCGCAGGACCGCTACCTCCACCTTTGTGCAAGGAGGAGCAGGAGAAGCACTGCCAGAGCCCTGCAAAATGACCTCCAGCAGGCCACAAATGTGCATGTGTCTGCTCAAACGGTCAGAAACAGACTCCATGAGGGTCCGACGTCCACAGGTGGGGGTTGTGCTTACAGCCCAACACCGTGCAGGACGTTTGGCATTTGCCAGAGAACACCAAGATTGGCAAATTCACCACTGGCGCCCTGTGCTCTTCACAGATGAAAGCAGGTTCACACTGAGCACGTGACAGACGTGACAGAGTCTGGAGACGCCGTGGAGAACGTTCTGCTGCCTGCAACATCCTCCAGCATGACCGGTTTGGCAGTGGGTCAGTCATGGTGTGGGGTGGCATTTCTTTGGGGGGCCGCACAGCCCTCCATATGCTCGCCAGAAGTAGCCTGACTGCCAGTAAGTACCGAGATGAGATCCTCAGACCCCTTGTGAGACCATATGCTGGTGCGGTTGGCCCTGGGTTCCTCCTAATGCAAGACAATGCTAGACCTCATGTGGCTGGAGTGTGTCAGCAGTTCCTGCAAGAGGAAGGCATTGATGCTATGGACTGGCCCGCCCGTTCCCCAGACCTGAATCCAATTGAGCACATCTGGGACATCATGTCTCGCTCCATCCACCAACGCCACGTTGCACCACAGACTGTCCAGGAGTTGGCGGATGCTTTAGTCCAGGTCTGGGAGGATATCCCTCAGGAGACCATCCGCCACCTCATCAGGACCATGCCCAGGCGTTGTAGGGAGGTCATACAGGCACGTGGAGGCGACACACACTACTGAGCCGCATTTTGACTTGTTTTAAGGACATTACATCAAAGTTGGATCAGCCTGTAGTGTGGTTTTCCACTTTTAATTTTGTGTGTGACTCCATATCCAGACCTCCATGGGTTGATAAATTGGATTTCCATTGATTATTTTTGTGTGATTTTGTTGTCAGCACATTCAACTATGTAAAGAAAAAAGTATTTAATAAGATTATTTCTTTCATTCAGATCTAGGATGTGTTTTTTAAGTGTTCCCTTTATTTTTTTGAGCAGTATATATCATTTGTTTGTCACTGGCACAATACCCCATTACGATTTGTTTCATGTCAAAGTGGGATTATGTTTTCAATTAAAAATATAAAAAAATTCATTAAAAATGAAAAGCTTAAATGTCTTCAGTCTAATTATTCAACACCTTTTGTTATGGCAAGCCTAAATAAGTTTAGGAGTAAAAATGTGTTTAACAAGTCACATAATAAGTTACAGATTCAACCACAAAGACCAGGGAGGCTTTCCAATGCCTCGCAAAGTAGGGCATCTATTGGTAGATGGGTAAAAAAACAAAGCAGGCATTGAATATCCCTTTGAGCATGGTGAAGTTATTTATTCTACTTTGGATGGTGTATAAATACACCCAGTCACTACAAAGATGCATAACTCAGTTGCTGGAGAGGAAAGAAACCACTAATGGATTTCACCATAAGAGCAATGGTGACTTTAAAACAGTTAGAGTTTAAAGGTTGTAATGGGAGATAACTGAGGATGGATCAACAACATTAGTTACTTCACAATATTAACCTAATTGACAGAGTGAAAGAAGGAAGCCTGTCTAGAATAAAAGTATTCCAAAACATGCGTCCTGTTCGCAACAGTAACACTACAAAAAATGTGGCAAAGTAATTTACTTTTTTGTCCTGAATACATTTTATGTTTGTGGAAAATCTAATACAACACATTACTGAGTATGACTCTACATAATTTTCATGCATAGTGGTGGCTGCATCATGTTATGCAGAGTTTTTCAGAACATAAAAGAAACGGAATGGATCTAAGTACAGACTAAATCCTAGTAGAAAACCTGGTTGTCTCCTTTCCACCAGACACTGGAAGATGAATTCACCTTTCATCAGGATAATAACCTAAAACACAAGGCCAAATCTATACTGGAGTTGCTTACCAAGAAGACCGCGTAAGTTCCTGAGTGGCCGAGTTAGTTTTGAATTAAATCTGCTTGAAAATCTATGGCAAGACCTGAAAATGGTTGTCTAGCAATGATTAACAACCAATTTGACAGAGCTTGAAGAATTTTAAAAAGAATAATGGGCGAATGTTGCACAATCCAGGTGTGGAAAGATCTTAGAGACTTATCCAGAAAGACTCTCAGCTGTAAACGCTGCTAAAGGTGATCCTAACATTGACCCAGGAAGTTGAATACTTATCTAATCAAGATATATTAGTGTTTTTTTTTTCTCACAAATGTATTTTGTGTAGATTGTTGGCATGAAATGGTATGGCAAAGTGGGTTGTGGGGAAGTTGAAGCTCATCTACTGCATTTACACAATAAAACAAAACAAAAAACCTCTGCTATTTAGAGAATAGCAAAAACAAACACATGACCCCAGACATTTAGTTATCAGCACAATATAAAATGCAAAGGTCTGTGGAAAGGCATATACAACGTCAACCAGTACTAAAACTGATCATAAATTGACTCATTTACTTGTGGAACAGTAAATCGTCATGCTGACATCCGGAGCTATTTTTTTCACCATAAAATTGCACCTTTTATATTAAAGATTACGTGCATCTATAATCGCATTTGCAGACTAATGTAATATAGGCTACGATTTCTAATTTGAGCATATTGCATAGCCATAATTTAGGCTAATAATATAACTCAATCACTGTTAGCAAGACACAGTTCTGAAAAATGCCTTCCTTAGGGCGTAGGGACAGAGTAAGCCTAATCAGAGACCTTTCTTCTCCTTCATAGCACAGGAAAAATGTGGCATTTTATAAACACGAACCAAATGGATCGCTCCTACAGAGTGTCACATGGCTATGGCTTGCTATATAAAACAGGCAGACAGGCATCGAGGCATTGTTACTGTTTGATTGAACATTCGAATGGGCAAAACGGGGGACCTAAGTGACTTTATTAAATGCAACCATCTAGGGCTGCGACAAGGTGGAGACACACATTTTACAATGCATCCATCTAACCTGGAGGAGGAAATTATTGTCCGCCCTACGATTGTATTTAGAAATACTGCATAGGCCTATTTAACTGCTTTTCACTTGCCTCTGCATCTCAACAATCAGCTACCCAAATTGCGAGCTTAAAACAATCCACAGATCATTTTTTAAATGTGGCCAAATCATGCTTTCTGGGTAAGTATTTAGAATTATTTAATAATGTATAGGTACGAGTAATTATATAACTAATTTTGGAGAATTCAATTTCAAATGCCGACATATTTAAAGCAATCTGTTCACTGCCTAAACGGCTGACTGGCAAAGCAAACTCTGGAATGGTCTCTGTTCCAATGCTGTTGCATTTTAAACTGGGATTGGAATGATTTTATTCAACTTTTTTGTAGCCTTCTACATTTTTGGTCTTGAGCTAGGGTATGGCTAATGCACCTGAATTCTATGTTTTTTGCCATGACTAATGCTGTGTCTGCTCAAACATTATAACAAAATCAATGGGATTGTGCCCTGAATTCCCAGTTTTGGGAATTTTCTATTCTACCTTTTTATTTGATTATTAGTTCTCAATGTTATTCTAAAAATATATATACAGCTCTGGAAAAAATTAAGAGACCACTGCAAAATTATCAGTTTCTCTGATTTTACTATTTATAGGTATGTGTTTGGGTAAAATTAACATTTTTGTTTTATTCTGTAAACTACTGACAACATTTATATGTATAATGTTTTACTGATGCACCGATATTACATTTTTGGCTGATACCGATACTTAAAATTTTAGCGGCCTTTTAAACATTCTAGTACAGTGAAATGGTTAACACACACACGGACGCAGCGGTCTAAGGCTGTATCACATCCGTCCGTGATTGGGAGTCCCATAGGGCGGCGCACAATTTGGCCCAGCGTCGTCTGGGTTTGGCCGGGGTAGGCTGCCATTGTAAATAAGAATTTGTTCTTAACTGACTTGCCTGGTTAAATAAAGGTTACACACACACACATACTACACTGACAAAGTTATTTTGTTGGCATTTACATGTGTCCCCATTACCAGTAAAACATAATCAAAACCTATTTCTTTCACTTACTTGCTGTGTTCCGTTGTTAATTTGTTCAGTCGTTTCATTCTCAAGCAGGATTTCTATGGAACGCTGTTTGGGTCTTTGCATGTCAAAAAAGATGCACGTCAAATACAGTGAGGGGGGAAAAGTATTTGATCCCCTGCTGATTTTGTACGTTTGCCCACTTACAAAGAAATGATCAGTCTATAATTTTAATGGTAGGTTTATTTGAACAGTGAGAGACTGAATAACAACAAAAAAATCCAGAAAAACGCATGTCAAAAATGTTAAAATGATTTGCATTTTAATGAGGGAAATAAGTATTTGACCCCTCTGCAAAACATGACTTAGTACTTGGTGGCAAAACCCTTGTTGGCAATCAAAGAGGTCAGACGTTTCTTGTAGTTGGCCACCAGGTTTGCACACATCTCAGGAGGGATTTTGTCCCACTCCTCTGCAGATCTTCTCCAAGTCATTAAGGTTTCGAGGCTGACGTTTGGCAACTCGAACCTTCAGCTCCCTCCACAGATGTTCTATGGAATTAAGGTCTGGAGACTGGCTAGGCCACTCCAGGACCTTTAATGTGCTTCTTCTTGAGCCACTCCTTTGTTGCCTTGGCCGTGTGTTTTGGGTCATCCACGACCCATTTTTAATGCCCTGGCTGAGGGAAGGAGGTTCTCACCCAGGATTTGACGGTACATGGGCCCGTCCATCGTCCCTTTGATGCGGTGAAGTTGTCCTGTCCCCTTAGCAGAAAAACACCCCCAAAGCATAATGTTTTCACCTCCATGTTTGACGGTGGGGATGGTGTTCTTGGGGTCATAGGCAGCATTCCTCCTCCTCCAAAACGGCGAGTTGAGTTGATGCCAAAGAGCTCCATTTTGGTCTCATCTGACCACAACACTTTCACCCAGTTGTCCTCTGAATCATTCAGATGTTCATTGGCAAACTTCAGACGGGGATGTATATGTGCTTTCTTGAGCAAGGGGACCTTGCGGGCGCTGCGGTGACTATGGTCCCAGCTGCCTTGAGATCATTGACAAGATGCTCCCGTGTAGTTCTGGGCTGATTCCTCACCGTTCTCATGATCATTGCAACTCCACGAGGTGAGATCTTGTACGGAGCGCCCAGGCCGAGGGAGATTGACAGTTCTTTTGTGTTTCTTCCATTTGCGAATAATCGCACCAACTGTTGTCACCTTCTCACCAAGCTGCTTGGCGATGGTCTTGTAGCCCATTCCAGCCTTGTGTAGGTCTACAATCTTGTCCCTGACATCCTTGGAGAGCTCTTTGGTCTTGGCCATGGTGGAGAGTTTGGAATCTGATTGATTGATTGATTGCTTCTGTGGACAGGTGTCTTTTATACAGGTAACAAACTGAGATTAGGAGCACTCCCTTTAAGAGTGTGCTCCTAATCTCAGCTCGTTACCTGTATAAAAGACACCTGGGAGCCAGAAATCTTTCTGATTGAGAGGGGGTCAATTACTTATTTCCCTCATTAAATGCAAATCAATTTATAACATTTTTGACATGTGTTTTTCTGGATTTTTTGGTTGTTATTCTGTCTGTCACTGTTCAAATAAACCTACCATTACATTTATAGACTGATCATTTCTTTGTCAGTGGGCAAATGTACAAAATCAGCAGGGGATCAAATACTTTTTTCCCTCACTGTAACACTATTTACCATGTCAAATAAGCTTGTTGACCAATCAGGACCTGAAATGACTGCACGTCACATAATAATTGAATGCGTTCATAAATGTTTTACGCAGTAATTACACTGTCACTCGTACTTCATATGTCACAACGATTCATCGATACGTGCTATGATATGATGCTGGTAAAGTTGTCTGGCGCACCTACAGTGCTGGTCATAAAAAAAGCTAGCTAGCTCATAAATGCAAACAATGTTCTCAACCAGAAACATAGCAAAACGACATCTGTTTCAGTAGCTATCGTTAGCTAGCTAACTATATAGCTAGGTGTCATCTAAAATAACCCTAATTTTAAAGGACAGTTCTATTTTGATTAATGGTGGTCGGACCATCTATGTGAAGCTAGCCACAATAAGAAGTAGCCACAATAGTAGACTTTGCGGTTAGCCTTCAAAATAATAGTCATTGACGGTGATGCAAATTAATACAAATGGTAGAATTATGCCATAATTGAATATATCATGCTAAACAAGGTTGGAATGTTATATAAAATCAACAAAAGACTAATTTGTTTATTTGACCATTTGAAATCACACTGATGTATTATACTTTAGAATTGCATTTGAGGCATACTTATTTCACTGTACAGCCTTACCTATGGATTGTGGATCAATGACATGGGTTTTCAGTCTACTCAGTGACTCCCAGAGAACAATAGCGTCGTAGCTCTAATTGCGAGACTCTGAAACAACTGTTTATTAAGCCACATTTATTGTCAACCTATGTATTGAACACTTCCCGAGAAAAAACAATACTGCGTGGATGTTTTTGGAGTCTGAGGAGGGAAAATATGTATTGAGTAGACTTTTACCCCATTTCATTGATCCCCAATCCTTAGGTAAAGCTGTACAGTGCAATATGAATGTCAATACACACAATAGGCTGACTGGGGAGGTGATGTCACACAGTCCCCCGATAAGAGCTACAATGCTAATATTTGCATAAACTCTTCAGTTGTTTTCTGTGAGTGTCACAGAGTAGACTGATACCCCATTTCATTGCTTCACATTCCAACCTTGTTTAAAATGATCTAGTCTTAATATGGCATGATTCCACCAATTTGTAACCTTCTGCATCACTTTCAAAGAGGTACTTTTATTTTGAAGGTGAACCGCAAATTCCACTATTGTGCCTAATCCTTATTGTGGCTAGCTTCACAACACATCACCCGGTCAGGCACTTTTAGCTAATATCGGCCGATTCCGATATCGTGCATCCCTAATATAAACTCATTAAAAGAAACTTCCCTTTTTCAGGCCCCTGTCTTTCACAGATAATTAGTAGAAATTCAAATAACTTAACAGATCTTCATCGTAAAGGGTTTAAACACTGTTTCCCATGCTTGTTCAATGAACCATAAACAATTAATGAACATGCACCTGTGGAATGGTCGTTAAGATGCCCAGGGTCCTTGCTTATCTGCGTCAACGTACCTTAGGCATGCTGCAAGGAGGCGTGAGGACTGCAGATGTGGCCAGGGCAATAAATTGCAATGTCCGTACTGTGAGACGCCTAAGACGCCTACAGGGAGACAGGACGGACAGCTGATCGTCCTCGCAGTGGAAGACCACGTGTAACAACATCTGCACGGGATCGGTACATCCGAACATCACACCTGCGGGACAGGTACAGGATGGCAACAACTGCCCGAGTTACACCAGGAATGCACAATTCCTCCATCAGTGCTCAGACTGTCCGCAATAGGCTGAGAGAGGCTGGACTGAGGACTTGTAGGCCTGTGTGCCTATGGGCACAAACCCACCATCGCTGGACCAGACAGGACTGGCAAAAAGTGCTCACCGGGGGTGATGGTCGGATTCACATTTATCGTCGAAGGAATGAGTGTTACACTGAGGGCTGTACTCTGGAGCGGGATCGATTTGGAAGTGGAGGATCCGTCATGGTCTGGGGCGGTGTGTCACAGCATCGTCGGATTGAGCTTGTTGTCATTGCAGGCAATTTCCACGCTGTGCGTTACAGGGATGACATCCTCCTCCCTCATGTGGTACCCTTCCTGCAGGCTCATCCTGACATGACCCTCCAGCATGACAATCCCACCAGCCATACCTGCTCGTTCTGTGCTGGATTTCCTGCAAGACAGGAATGTCAGTGTTCTGCCATGGCCAGCAAAGAGCCCGGATCTCAATCCCATTGAGCACGTCTGGGACCTGTTGGATCGGAGGGTGAGGGCTGGGGCCATTCCCCCAGAAATGTCCGGGAACTTGCAGGTGCCTTGGTGGAAGAGTGGGGCAACATCTCACAGCAAGAACTGGCAAATCTGGTGTAGTCCATGAGGAGGAGATGGACTGCAGTACTTAATGCAGCTGGTGTCCACACCAGATACTGACTGTTACTTTTGATTTTGTCCCCCCCTTTGTTCAGGGCCACATTATTCAATTTCTTAGTCCACATGTCTGTGCAACTTCCTTGACAACAGCTCTGCAGTGCTCCGTGAAGCGCAAGAAGTATGAATGCCCTGACTTCTGCAGAGACCGTATCACTGTAAATGCTGCATGGCTAATGCAGACGTCAAATTGACCATGCAGCGCCCAGATGCACAATGCACTTCTCTCTCCAGAATGCCCTCTCTCCCACCAATTTATGCACATTCATTGTTTCTTAACTTCATTGTGTGAATTGTTTACGTTTGATTGTTAGTCTATATCAATTCCCCATTACATACAGCCCGTTCTCCCCAATTAGGTTGCCACCAACCTGTGATCTTTACTACCCCCCTCTCTTTCTCCCCACATCTGCGCGCATCCATAATAACACTTCTCTACATTTCTACCCTGCAGGTATCCTGGAGACGATTTGGGATAAGCACAGTGTTACGGCTGCCACCCCCCCTCCCTCTCCCACCTCAGGAGAAAGTGGTGAGAATGTGGGCTATAAATCAGGGGGCACATTTCATTCCAGGAAGTTGTTCACACCCTTTACGCATCTGATTTAGATTGTATAGACTGGCTGTAAGTAGGTTATGCTACTGTTTTCACCCACCCTGTCATCTTAGATTTACAAGGGGGAGTGAACAATGGGGGAGGAGAGGAGACAACTGTGCTAAGTGTGTTTTGTGAAGGTTGTATGACAATGTGTGTGTATGATAGTGGGACTGGGAGAGATTGTTAACCCGGCCTCTCATTTGTCCTCGTCCCCCCCCCTCCCTTTAAGCAGAGTTGCTGGGCAGTCTATTGCAGGGCACCCAGTACTCCAAGCTGCTATCCCAGCCCATCCCAGCACTGGACGATGACAGTCAACAGTTGTGCTCCCTAGCTCTGGAGTGTCTGGCCCATCTATTCAGCTGGATCCCCCTTTCTACCAGCATCACCCCTTCCCTTCTCGCCTCTATCTTCCACTTTGCCCGTTTTGGCTGTGACCTGCGGGTCAAGCCCAAGACTCCCCCTTCCATCTACTCGTCGTGCTCGTCCAATGGCGAGCATGCTCCCCCTGCCAATGGCGGAGGTCGGCCCGGGCATGAGACGGGCGGCGGCGGGCAGGTGGACAGGTCGCGGCTGGGAGTGCTGGCCATGACGTGCATCAATGAGCTGGTGTCCAAGAACTGTGTGCCCCTGGACTTTGAGGAGTACCTACTGAGGATGTTTCAGCAGACCTTCTTCCTGCTACAGAGGCTGACAAGGGAGAACAACGCGCACACCGTCAAGAGCCGGCTGCAGGAGCTGGACGAGAGGTAGGCCCACACATGGCATTAAATAGAACACATACAGTAGACAGTGCCTTCAGAAAGTATTCACACCCTTTTACTTTTTCCACGTTTTGTTGTTACAAGGTAGGATTAATATGGATTTGTATTTTTTTTTATCAATGTTCAACACAAAATACACTGTCAAAGTGGAAGAAAAATTCTAACAGTTGTAAAAGAAATATAATATATATATATATAGATAGATAGATAAAAAAAATGTTAAAAAATGATTTAACAATTCTAACATTACAAACATTAAATAAGTGTACCAGAGAGTCTGTGCTAACAAAAAAATTATAATATAAAACCTTTGATACAGCAGACAAAAAGAGTTGCATGCATTCGTGAATTGTTGTTTATTTATTGTTTTGGCTAATTATTCAAAGCTCCCTTAGTTATTTAATCTTAAAACGAAAATGCTTCATTGCATTTCAAAACATGAATATCCCGTATTCTGTGTGATGGCATGAACGAACGAACGAATGATACAGTAACCTATATATTGAAATATAGGCCTAAGTAAGTTACGGTATTAAGACTAAACAGGACTCCCTATTAGGCCTTCAGCTCAATTGTGGTTATACAAGGCTAAAGAGTAGCCTACTAATGATAACGACATTACTTATTATTATAATGACGATCATAATAATAATTGTAATAATAACAACAAGGAGAGCAAGAAAAATGAGGGTATAGGAGTGAGAGCTGTGTGCATACCATGTGTGACAAACACGTGCTGTTAGATTACAATATTATTTTTCTGCCTGTTTGGAACAGTGTAAATGATCTGATGAGGAAATAAAATAATTTAATCAATTTTACAATAAGGCTGTAACTTAACAAAATGTGGAAAAGTCAGGGGGTCTGAATACTTTGACCATGGCCAAACTGCAATATTCAATCATCATTTTTAAAATATTAAATAGCAGACTACACCAAATGGCATTGCTTTTAGGGGTGGAGTCGATTTATTCTGATTTGGATAAGTACTTTAATTACATCATACTTTCACTTAACCTCTATGGGCTATCTTAAAATATAAACACATATAAAGTATTGGTCCCATGTTTCATGAGGTGAAATAAAAGATCCCAGAAATGTTCCATACCCACAAAAAGCTTATTTCTCTCAATTTTTTTGCACCAATTTGTTTAAATCCGTTAATGAGCATTTTAGCCTTTTTTCAAGATAATCTTTTGAATTTGGCAGTACATCCAACCGGCCTGACAACCGCGGACCACGTGTAACCACGCCAGCCCAGGACCTCCACATCGAGCTTTTTCACCTGTGGGATCATCGGACTAATAAAGCCCTTTTGTGGGGAAAAACCCATTCTGATTTGCTAGGCTTGGCTCCCCATTTGGTGGGCCTGGCTCCCAAGTGGGTACGCCTATGCCCTCCCAGGCCCACCCATGGCTTTGCCACTGCCCAGTCATGTGAAATCCATAGATTAGGGCTAATAAATGTATTTCAATTGAATAATTTCCTTAAGAACTGTAACTCAGCAAAATCTTTCAAATTGATTCATGTTGCGTTTTATACTTTGGTTCAGTATAATAACATAGTAACTCACTGTTTAAATATAACAGATCATCAGTGTCGTTTTCACAAAATATTCTGTTTCTCTGTTGGCATAGTGTTTTGACGGCGACATCAGATGTGTATCATGGAGACAGCAATTTTAAAAATGTGATGCTTTTTTCCAGGTGTCTCTATAGCCTTTTAAATAGTTTGTTAGACAAAAGTTAATATTTTGAGGAAATTAAGCCAGTGTAATTTATATTGAAGTGAGCCTTTTTGTGCTGCTAACACATCTTCTGATGCATCAAATACTTTGTCAGATACTTCCATGTTGCAATTAAGTGCATCGGATTGCCTGGATTGTAAGCACAGGTAGACTTTTTAGAAGGGGCTGGGGACAGGCTTTGACAGAGGCTTTGAGAGGAGTGTTCAGTGCTTGACTTGGATTTCTTTTTTATTTATTTTTATTTCACATTTATTTAACCAGGTAGGCAAGTTGAGAACAAGTTCTCATTTACAATTGTGACCTGGCCAAGATAAAGCAAAGCAGTTCAACACATACAACAATAGTTACACATGGAGTAAAACAAACAGTCAATAATACAGTAGAAAAATAAGTCTATATACGATGTGAGCAGATAAGGGAGGTAAAGGCAAAAAAAGGCCATGGTGGCGAAGTAAATACAATATAGCAAGTAAAACACTGGAATGCTAGATTTGCAGTGGACGAAAGTGCAAATAGAAATAATGGGGTGCAAAGGAGCTAAATAAATAAATACAGTAGGGGAAGAGGTAGTTGTTTGGGCTAAATTATAGATGGGCTATGTACAGGTATAAAGGATATAAAGAGTACCGGCACCTGTTTCAGTCCACTTCAAGTCAGCTATTTCTGTTCCGTGCAGAATTTAAATACCTCAGCCCCTAGAATCAAATCAAGTAGCTGGCCAATGCATTCACGATTTGGTTATTGGTTCAGAAAATTTGCCTGAGACCTCAATACAAAGTAGAGTCTGACCAATATGGGGGCAGGTAGCCTAGTGGTTAAGAGGGTTGGGCCAGTAACCGAAAGGTTGCTGGTTCGAATCCCCGAGGCAACTAGGTGAAAATTCTCTGTGGCCTTGTGCCGGCCATTAAGTCACTCTGCATAAGAGCGTCTGCTAAATGAATAAAATGTAAAAATGCACAAATTTCGATATGTCTGCCGACAACTTTTCCAGCCATAGACCAGTTTTCTGCACACAATGTGGTCCTAAGGAAATACAGCTCCACAAAGATGGAATCAGCATTCAAATCCTATCATTTGAAAAATAAACTTGATTAAACTAAAGAGGCTAGACGGGATTTTGGAAAACTGCATTGGTATTTTTTTAAACCTTACGTTTTGGACTTGACGTGTCAGTGTATGGCTCATTACATGCATAATATACTATCTGCAGTCCTTTCCGATTCCCAGGGGAGTAAGTCACAGAATCCTTACAAGATCTGCACACTCGTTCCGGTCATGTAGGCCTAGTAAACGCATGCTCTGAAGCAAGAGGGTTAAGAATGCAGCGGAGATAAAGGATACAATTTCTTTACCTTAATTTATGGATATTTAAATATGTTAATGTAAATATCTCTAAAGTAACTGTTTTTAGATTTAGTTCATGTTAAATGTTAAAACAATATACTCTACAAGTAAAAAAAATATTAAAACATTTTGAGCATGGTTTAGTTAGAGCAGGTGATCCAGTTTTAAATTTAGTGTTTTAGAAAAATGTACACATGTCTGAGGGACAAAAAGGCACATCTGACGTACACAAAACTACTGTCTGAAATTATACAAAACCTTTTTCTCCATCCATTGTAAAGGCAGGTATCATCTGTAAAAGCCCAAAACAGGCCAATATCAGTCAACCAATATATCGGTTTGACTCTAATGCAAAGATATGTGGCACTCTCTCCCTCTCTGTCTGCAGTTATGTAGAGAAGTTCACTGACTTTCTGCGCCTGTTCGTCAGCGTGCACCTTCGGCGGATCGAGTCCAACGCTCAGTTTCCTGTGGTGGAGTTTTTAGCCCTGCTTTTCAAGTACACTTTCAATCAGGTAGCACATCCTTTCAACCATTTTGTTTACTTTCTACATTTGCCTTTACGCTGCTCACAGGGGCTGCTGACACAAAAATATCCTATGGAAGTATGTGCGTACTACAGTATCGTATGCCGCAGTTGGGGAAGATTAGAGAAAAAAGATAACTCTGCAGCAGGCCAAGATGGCTCCCATAATAATATTACCTAGAGTTTGACTGTTGAGGAATCAGAAACCTCTGTCATGTACTGTAGAGAAAATGACTGCTCTTCTGCTCTATTGTTCTAGCCCACCCACGAAGGCTATTTTGCCTGTTTGGACATCTGGAGTATCTTCTTGGATTATTTAACCACTAAAATCAAAAGTAGGCTGGCTGACCGAGACGGTGTGCTGAACAGGTACAACTCAATTTCAGTGTTGCTCTAGTTCTACTTGTATATAAAGGAAAGGAATTTGGATGTACTATCAATAATGTATTCTGATGCGTGAAACATTTATGGATCTGTGTCTGTAATGCAAGGTTCTCCAACTTTGATCTTGGAGAGCTACTGGTTGTGCAGACTTCTCCCAGCATGTCACTTGATCAACACACCTGATTCAAGTAATCAACTAATCATAGTATTCATTCTGGGATATTATTAGCCGAGTCTGTCTTACTGAAGGTCTTAAACGAAAGCCTGCACACCCAGTAACTTGAGGGCCAGAGTTGCTTTAATGTTTTTAATATGGTTCTGTCGTTAGTTACTAGCCTCTTGTATGGTGCTGCTTCTTCTCTTGTGCGGTTCTACAGGTATAAGGATGCTTTAGTGCTGCTATTAAGAGAGGTTCTCAACCGAATCCAGTTCCGATATAACCAGGCCCAGTTAGAGGAGCTAGATGATGAGACCCTGGATGATGATGTAAGAGGCTTTACTTCTCACACTGCTTTCGTCAGTTGTGCTGAGAATTATATTTGTCTGCACCTTTTGTTGCCTAGTGTGTTAAAGGAACATTTTGTTTTCCCCATTATCACATATATTACAACAGTGTATCAAAGGATACAGTTCTATTAAAAAATAGAACTGCTTGTTTTTCCTCAACCTGTATCAATAGTTAAACTCTTTGTGCTTACCATAGCAACAGACTGAATGGCAACGGTACTTGCGGCAGAGTCTGGAGGTTGTTGTCAAGGTGATGGAGCTGCTGCCGTCCCATGCCTTCGCCACGTTGGTGAGTGTTCTCCTTGTTTCTTCAAAAAAAAATTATTCTGGAAAATCCCCCAAAAAGGTCAACACACTGAAATGCGCCTAATTAATAAAATGTTGATGATTTTAAAGGTGGTATTATGCACATTGAATGTGCAGGCCTTTTTTGTCTGGTTCATGTATCACCTTTCACCCTGCAATAGTTTAATGTGATGTGCTTATGACAACAAGATGTTGTCTTCAAGACAAAACGCCTGACAAACATTGATTTTGGAGTTAACTATTTTCTAAACCCCTGACTCCTGAACCATTTCTCTCTCTCTCAGTTCCCTGTCCTTCAAGAGGACTTGGATGTGTACCTGGGTTTGCAGCAGTTCATCGTCACTTCAGGAACAAGTGAGTGAACATTTTTGCATGAGACAACGTTTTATTCGTCATATGCACAGAATACAGAGGGGTGTTAATGGTACAATGAAATGCTTACTTGCGAGCTCACCTCAGCAGTAAAGTGGGAAAAAATAAAAATATATATACATACATACATACATACATACATACATACATACATACATACATACAGTTGAAGTTGGGAGTTTACATACACTTAGGTTGGAGTCATTAACTAATTTTTCAACCACTCCACAAATTTCTTGTTAACAAACTATAGTTTTGTCAAGTCGGTTAAGACATCTACCTTGTGCATAACACAAGTCATTTTTCCAACAGTTGTTTTACAGACAGATTATTTCGCTTATAATTCACTGTATCACAATTCCAGTGGGTCAGAAGTTTACATAACTAACTTTAAACAGCTTGGAAAATTCCAGAAAATTATGTCATGGCTTTAGAAGCTTCTGATAGGCTAATTGACATCGTTTGAGTCAATTAGAGGTGTACCTGTGGATGTATTTCAAGGCCTACCTTCAAACTCAGTGCCTCTTTGCTTGACATCATGGGAAAATCCAAAGAAATTAGCCAAGACTTCATAAAAAAATTGCCGACCTCCACAAGTCTGGTTCATCCTTGGGAGCAATTTCCAAACACCTGAAGGTACCACGTTCATCTGTACAAATAATAGTACGCAAGTATAAACACCATGGGACCACGCAGCCGTCATACCGCTCAGGAAGGAGACGCGTTCTGTCTCCTGGAGATGAACGTACTTTGGTGCGAAAACTGCAAATCAATCCCAGAACAACAGCAAAAGACCTTGTGAAGATGCTGGAGGAAACGGGTACAAAAGCATCTATATCCACAGTAAGAGGAGTCCTGTATCGACATAATCGGAAAGGCCGCTCAGCAAGGAAGGAGCCACTGCTCCATACTGCCATAAAAAAGCCAGACTATGGGTTGCAACTGCACATGGGGACATAGATCGTAGTTTTTGGAGAAATTTCCTCTGGTCTGATGAAACAAAAATAGAACTTTTTCGCCATAATGACCATCGTTATGTTTGGAGGAAAAAGGGGGAGGCTTGCAAGCCGAAGAACACCATCCCAACCGTGAAGCACGGGGGTGGCAGCATCATATTGTGGGGGTGCTTTGCTGCAGGAGGTACTGGTGCACTTCACAAAATAGATGGCATCATGAGGGAGGAAAATTGTGGATATATTGAAGCAACATCAAGACATCAGTCAGGAAGTTAAAGCTTGGTCGCAAATGGGTCTTCCAAATAAGCATTGACCCCAAGCATACTTCCAAAATTGCATCAAAATGGCTTAAGGACAACAAAGTCAAGGTATTGGAGTTGCCATCACAAAGCCCTTAGCCCAATCCAATAGAACATTTGTGGGCAGAACTGAAAAAGCACGTGCGAGCAAGGAGGCCTATAAACCTGACTCATTTACACCAGGTCTGTCAGGAGGAATGGGCCAAAATTCACCCAACTTATTGTGGGAAGGTTGTGGAAGGCTACCCGAAACGTTTGACCCAAGTTAAACAATTTAAAAGCAATGCTACCGAATACAAGTTGAGTGTATGTAAACTTCTGACCCACTGGGAATGTGATGAAAGAAATTAAAGCTGAAATAAATCATTTTCTCTACTATTATTCTGACATTTCACGTTCTTAAAATAAAGTGGTGATCCTAACTGACC
Source organism: Salmo trutta (assembly GCF_901001165.1). Classification (NCBI taxonomy): domain Eukaryota; kingdom Metazoa; phylum Chordata; class Actinopteri; order Salmoniformes; family Salmonidae; genus Salmo; species Salmo trutta. Next base: position 1,245,968 of record NC_042988.1, read on the forward strand.
TAAGACGGGGAACTTTTACTAGGATTAAATGTCAGGAATTGTGAAAAACTGAGTTTAAATGTATTTGGCTAACTTCTGACTTCTTGTGTGTATGCATGTGTGTGTGTATGTATGTATATATATATATATATATATATATATATATGGTAATAAGTAGGTAAAAAGAGCACAAATGCAAACCCCTATCCAAATACCCATACGGGGACGCTCTGTCCAAAAGGACTGAATGGCGGGAATCAACGCTATTGCGCATTAGATCAGTGGTTCCCAAACTGTGGGGCGTGAGGGGGGATCTTAGTCCGGCTTTAAACTTACTCTTGAAAGTTTTAAAATTAGAATGCTCAAAGTGCAATTTCGAAATTGGATAGTGCATCATCAGTTCCTCTTGTCATGTTAGTCATTGCATACCTTAGAGCCATTTATAGCTGTCAGAAATGTCCAGATCAACTAGCCCATGTCAGCGTAAGTTTTTTTTTATTTAGGCCTTTTAGCCCAGAGATGTTGTAAAAAAAATTGTCACTCAAATATCACATGAATACACATTAGAAATGGCGAAGTGTATAGAATTGCAAAAAATAAGCTTTAAACGTGCAAAATTCTCTCCACTAACAAGAGGGGTGTGATCAGTTTGTGTCATGAACAGTGCTTGTGCCCATAAAAATAGGCATGTGCGTGCAGGGGGGGGCACGGGATGTAACCCAATGCTGGAAGGGGGGCCACCCCAAGTGAAAAAGTTTGGGAACCCCTTATTATATATTATATGATGCGTTCTCAGAATGGGTGAGCCTAGTATGTTATTTTTTGCCCACTACATTTGTTTTTACTATACAGTACGGTCTAAATCGTATGTAGTACATTTAGTAGTAATACACAGTATGTTAGGTCCATCGAGGAACTTTAAACTGCAGACCGTCTTCTCTGCAGCCCCGTCGATGTGGGTGGAGGAGTCTGTACAGTGCGAAGTGAAAGTCTACACGCCCCTTTCAGTCATCATGTTGCTGCCTTAAAATTAAATAAATAAATAAAATATCTACGCAACCAACTCCACATATGAAAAGTGAGAGTAAATTACAGAAATGTTACTAATTAATAAAAAACAAAGGGTTAAATGAGAAGTTTGCTTTTTTACAACCAAATTTTTACAACCAAATCTCTTTTTTTTTATGTAAATGGTATATCATAGAAGGGTGCAGACTTTGTTTTGAGATGTCCCTTGTAATTGAGAAACTTACCCAAACCAGTGAATCAATTCCTCATCCAGTGCAGTATGGGGGGGCTCAAAGGCTTTTTTCCCCCTCTGCATTGTTGGGAAGGGCCTATAAGCATTTCACTGTTACACCTGTTTACGAGCATGTGATTTATTTTATTTGACTTCCTCATCCTCGTATGCTACTACACAACAAGGATGAGGAAGTGATTCGCTGGTTGGAGTATGTTTGTACAAATAAGCTAACTCGTATGTAAAGATAAGAGATCTTAAGTCTTTACAACAGTAGATAATTGAGTTGTAACAAGTGGGCTATTATTACTAAAGCATAATTTCAAGTAAACAAAATTAACTCGATACCAGTGGTGGCCAAACTTGCCCCACTGATCCCTAATCTACTGGGTGAGCAGACTACTATTCCAGTACCTCAATAGCACACTTGAAGTTTTAGTTGAATCAGGTTTTATATTGCTGGGCTGAAACAGACCTCCAGCAGACCTCCAGCAGTTGGCCAGCAGTTGGCCTGCTCCAATTGTATTAGGTTTATACGTTGTGTGATGTTTAAACTGTGTTTTTGTGTACATTTGCTAACGTATGTAGGCCAACAGATACAGTGCCTTCCGAAAATATTTACACCCTTTGACCTTTTCCACATTTCGTTTCACAGCCTGAATTTAAAATGGATTAAATTGAGATTTTGTGTCACTGGCCTACACACAATACCCCATAATGTCAAAGTGGAATTGTTTTTAGAAAATGTTATAAATAGATTACAAATTAAAAGCTGAAATGTCTTGAGTCTCAGAATTCAACCTCTGTTATTACAAGCCTAAATACACTGTGAACAAAACATTAGGAACACCTGCTCTTTTCAATAACAGACTGACCAAGTGAAAACAAGGATCCCTTATTGATGTCACCTGTTAAATCCACTTCAATCAGTGTAGATGAAGGTGAGGAGATCGATTTTTAAGCCTTGAAACTGTTGAGACATGGCTTGTGTATTTGTGCCATTTAGAGGGTGAATGGGCAAGACTAGATTTAAGTGCCTTTGAACGGGGTATGGTACTAGGTACCAGGTGTGTGTGTCAAGAAGAAGAACTCTGATGCTGCTTGGGTTTTCATGCTCAACAGTTTCCCATGTGTATCAAGAATGGTCCACCACCAAAGGACATCCAGCCAACTTGACACAACTGTGGGAGGCATTGGAGTCAACATAGGCCAGCATCCCTGTGGAACACTTTCGACTCCTCATCCATGCCCCGATGAATTGAGGCAAAATGGGGTGCAATTAATATTAGGAAAGTGTTCCTAATGTTTTGTACACTAAGTTCAGGAGTAAAAATTTGCTGAACATATATAATACTTTTTGGGGTTGTTCATTTTTGTCCTGTTACATACAAGTTTTGCAAATCCCAACTCCCCCTGAGACACCCGTAGGGTGTCGCTGTGCCCTTGAGCTAGGCACTTAACCCTAATTGCTCCAGGGGCGCTGTACAATGGTGACTCTGGCCGTTTTCCCATTAAGTTGCATTGACTCACTCTATGTGCAATAATAGTGTTTAACGTGATTTTTGAATAACTACCTAATGTCTGTACACACACAATTATCTGTAAGGTTCCTCAGTGAATTTCAACCACAGATTAAACTACAAAGACCAGGAAGCTTTTCCAATGCCTCGGAAAGGACACCTAATTGGTAGATGGGTAAAAGTAAACAGACATTTTAAATATCCGTTAGAGCATGGTGAATTTGGATAGTGTATCAATACACCCAATCACAACAAATACACAATCGTCCTCCCTAACGCAGTTGCTGGTGAGGAAGGAAACGGCGCAGGGTTTTCAACATGAGGCCAATGGTGACTTTAAAACAATTTAATGACTGATAGGAGAAAACTGAGGATGGATCAACGACATTCTATTTACTCCACAATACAGTGAAAAGAAGGAAGGCACTAAAGTAAAACTGCAAAAAAAATTGTTTTATGCCCTGAATACAAAATGTTAAGTTTGGGGCAAATCCAACACATCACTGAGTACCACTCTTCATATTTTCAAGCATGGTGGTGGCTGCCTCATGTTATGGGTATGCTTGTCATCAGCAAGGACTAGGGAGTTTTTTTGTGATAAAAATAAATCTACTTAAATCTATGGCAAGACTGTTTAGGAATGCTCAACAACCAACTTGACAGAGCTTGGAGAATTGTTTTGTTCAAATATTGTACAATTCAAGTGTGCAAAGCTCTTAGAGACTTACCCAGAAAGACTCACAGCTGTAATCACTGCCAAAGGTAATTCTAACGTGTTGACTCGGGTGTTCAAATATACCCTTATGTAAATGATATGTATTTATTTCTATAAACTTACAAATATTTCTAAAAACATGTTTTCACTTTGTCTTTATGGGGTTGTGTGTGTAGATGGGTGAGAGGATAAAATTTTTTTAAACCATTTTGAATTTGGGCGGTAACACAACGAAATGTGGAGTAAGTCAATGGGTATGAATACTATCTGAAGGCACTATATAACCCATGACATCTAAGATATACCCTTAGTCTTTTGCGACATTCATTGGGAGTGCTCTCTTCATTTGCAAACAGGCTTTAGTTTCCATATCTGAAGACAGAAAACGTCACAAAGACACAGGCTTCATTATACTCAAATTAGATGGCACTGAATATTATGTTATTATCTCTTTGTCCTCAAAGTTCTACTCTCTAGGGACTGGAACTGGAGAATCTTTTCATATTGTCCTCCCACAAAATTACATGCCCTTTGCAGTAGCCTACGCTCTCCTTTTACTGACAGCTGGAGCTGCAATTACACCCTTTTTCGTGGCTGTTATTTACAAATGCATTTTGAGACTTTTTAATTTACAATGAATTACATCAAGCTAATAGGAAGTTAGCTAGCTGATACATTTTAATTTACTTAGCTAGCAGCTTAGTTGAGTTAGCCTACAAAGGCGCCTACTGTAGCTAAGGTAATAATACATTTTTTACATTTTAAAAATATATTTACTTACTTGAATATGTTCTCCCACTCTGTTTTTTTGGATCTTACAAAAATGAAATAATGGGAAATCTTAATTTATTATTATGTAGGAAAAAATCCTGGTAGAAAAGCATAACGTTAGCCAGCAGCCTAACGAATGGAGACGCGGCAAAAAGTGTTTTTCTAGGGAGGCGTGACAACGACGTGATTTTGGAGATAACCTAGTCTCGCGTTTCCTTTTCAGAAGACTGAATGCCAAAGACACACCTGAATAATTTGCTAGAAGGGCTTGTCAAGTGGTTTTAAGTGGTCCATTCTCATTCCTGACAAAACATTTCTTCATAATCAGAGACCAGGTTTGAATATTGCTCTCCATCAATGATTCCCAATCAAATGTATTGAGTTTGGGCAATTTTACAAAAACAATGAATATACACTCAGTGGCCATTGAGTAATGGGTCGGACCCCCTTTGCCTCCAGAAGAGCCTGAATTCTTCGGGGCATGGATTCTACAAGGTGTTGCGTTCAAACGTTGCTCAATTGGCATGAAGGGACCTAACGTGTGCCGGGAAAGCATTCCCCACACATTGTTATTGTGCTTTGCTTTATGGTCTCAGGGGACTATTGAAAATGAGACCCTGATCTCAATTGGGCTCCCCTGATTAAATATAAGTTAATAAAACATTAACACCACCGCCACCAGCCTGTACTGTTGATGCCATGGACTCATGCTGCTTACGCCAAATCCTGACTCTGCCATCACGGACCAGGATTCGTCAGACCAAGCAATGTTTTTCCACTCCTCAGTTGTCCAGTGTTGGTGATCGCTTCTTCTTGTTTTTAACTGATAGGATTGTAACCCGGTGTGGACGTCTGCTACAATAGCCCATCTGTGATGAGGACCGACAAGTTTGCGTTCTAAGATGCCAATCTGCACAGCACTGTTGTACTGCGCGTTATTTGCCTGTTTGTGGCCCGCCTGTTAGCTTGCATTATTCTTGCCATTTTCCTTCGACCTCTCATCAATGAGCTGTTTTTGCCCAGAGGACTACCGCTGACTGTTTTTTGTTTGTCGCACCATTCTCAGTAAACCCTAGACACTCATGCGTGAAAAGCCTAGGAGGCCGGCCATTTCTGATATACTGGAACCGGTGCGCCTGGCACAAACGATCATATCACGTTCTAAGTCGCTTAGGTCACTAGTTTTGCCCATTTTAATGTTAATTCGAACAGTAACTGAATACTCGATGCCTGTCTGCCTGCTTTATATAGCAAGCCACGTGACTCACTGTCTGTAGGAGCGAACCATTTTCATGAACGGGTGATCTACCTAATAAACTGGCGACTGAGTGTGTGTTGCTTAAGAGTTGTACAGTTGGTAGAATCGTATTCAAAATTATTCACAGCTGGCTGGCTACAAGGCGCTTCTACCAAGTATTAGCTCTGGGGTGTGAAGATGCACACAATCAAGAAATGTTATTTTTTTTTACAAATCTGTAGGGAAAAAATCACAATCGTGGTATCCAGAAATAACTTTCAGTTCCTAGCTCATTGTTACAGGTGTAGATTTTAAGGAATTGGATAGGTCTAAGTAATATGGTAGTAGCTCTCATAGGCTGGGACATTTTTCTAACACCTAATCAGTTCTCTCAGGTGGCAGGGGCTAGGGGTTGTTTGCCTTTCTTTTTACCAAAAGTGCTGTAAAAAAGCATGAAAATGCATGTAATGGACAGTAAAAAAAACTTTTAAAAAAACTAAAGAAGTTGGTCATTTAAAAGGTTATTTCATGAAATTGAGCATGTGCTTATCCTCATCTCTACTCTTTATTTGTGGCAGGTCGGAGACTGAACATTACAGCAGAGAATGATTGTCGGAGGCTGCACTGCGCTCTCAGGGACCTCAGCTCCCTACTTCAGGCTGTCGGGAGGCTGGCTGGGTATTTCATTGGGGACGTTTTCGCCGCACGCTTCAACGATGCACTAGCGGTGGTGGAGCGGTTAGTGTGCCACACTGCTTCCTTCAGTCACTTTCATTGAAATTTCGGTTTACTTCCTGTATTGGCTAAATTTAAATGAATTTGACCCACTTGCTCTGCTGTCAAACATCAGTGTCTACCTTCGTTTTGGTTCCTATTGTCTACCCCTTTGGTGGCCTCCAATATGTGAAAGAGAAAGGGAGAAAATTAGCTTTTGGCCAAAATGAAATTATGCATTTTCCTGACTGACCACCTACACTTGATTTAATTATTCCAAGTGAATTTTTGAAAAGTGGCAAGATGATTTTATGTCTTGATTTGGAATTGACAATGCAGTATTTCCTGAATTGAAATCAAATTGACCTCAATCCTGTCTTTTATTACAGGGGATAATTTTGATAAGGAAATAATTCCGATTGCATCATTGTTTAGTGTGTCTGCACTTGTGTTTCTAGGTTGGTGGAGGTCACATGCTATGGCTCTCAGATCAGCCTGTATGACTTGGAGACTGCCGTGCCATCTGTACTCAAGCCTGACCTCATCGACGTGTGAGTGTCAACTGTTTACTGCCACTGTCTACAGTGCCTTCAGAAAGTATTCACATCCCTTGACATTAACCACATTTTGTTACAGCCTGAATTTAAAATTGATACAATTTCGATTTTGTGTCACTGGCCTACACACAATACCCAATAATGTCAACGTGGAATTATGTTTTTAGGAATGTATTCAACCCCTTTGTTATGGCAAGCCTAAATAAGATCAGGAGTAAACATTTCCTTAACAATTCACATAATAAGTTGCATGGACTCACTCTATTAGTGTTTTAATATGATTTTTGAATGACTAGCTCATCTCTGTACCCCACAAACATACAATTATCTGTAAGGTCCCTTAGTCGAGCAGTGAATTTCAAACACAGATTCAACCATAAAGACTAGGGAGGTTCTAATGTATCGCAAAGAAGGGCACATATTTGTAGATACGTAAAAATAAAAAGCAGACATTGAATATCCCTTTGCGCATGGTTAAGTAATTCATTACACTTTGGATACATCCAGACACTACAAAGATCACATTTTATTTGTCACATACACATGGTTAGCAGATGTTAATACGAGTGTAGCGAAATGCTTGTGCTTCTATTTCCGACAGTGCAGTAATATCTAACAAGTAATCTAACAATTCCCCAACAACAACTTAATACACACAGAACTCGAAGTGATGCGACCATCTCTGTCGGCGCCATCATACAGGTGTCCTTCCTTACTCAGTTGCCGGAGAGGAAGGAAACCACTCAGGGTTTTCACCTTGAGGCCAATGGGGACTTTGAAACAGTTAGAGTTTAATGACTGTGATAGGATAAAACTGAGGATGATTCAACAACATTGTAGTTACTCCACAATCAAGTGGAGATTTCAGTGCAGCCTTTGATATTATTGAGCATAACCTGTTGTTGAAAAAAACATATGTGCTGTGGCTTTTCAACCTCTGCCATAGCGTGGATTCAGATCTATCTATCTAATAGAACTCAAAGGTTTTTCTTTAATGGAAGCTTCTCTAATGTCAAACATGTAAAGTGTGGTGTACTGCAGGGCAGCTCTCTAGGCCATCTAATCTTTTCTATTTTTACCAATGACCTGCCACTGGCATTAAATGAAGCATGTGTGTCCATGTATACTGATGATTCAACCATATACTCATCAACCACAGCTGATGAAATCACTGAAACCCTTAACTTCTTGTGGATCAGTGGGACGCTAGCATCCCATTTCGACACCTTCCGGTGAAATTGCAGAGCGCCACTATAAATATTAAACTTTCATGAAATCACAAGTGCAAAACATCAAAATAAAGCTTAACTTGTTGTTAATCCAGCCGCCGTGTCAGATTTCAAAAAGGCTTTACGGCGAAAGCAAACCATGCGATTATCTGAGGACAGCGCCGAGCACACACATGCATAACAAATCATTTTCAGCCAGGGAGTTGCGACACGAAAGTCAGAAATAGCGATATAATATGTGCCTTACCTCTGAAGATCTTCTTCTGTTGGCACTCCAAAAGGTCCCAATTACATTACAAATGGTCCTTTTGTTCGATAAAGTCCTTCTTTATATCCATAAAAACTCAGTTTAGCTGCCGCGCTTCAGTCAATAATCCACTCAGTTTCCCTCCTTCAAAATGCATACAAAATGAATCCCAAACGTTACCAATAAACTTATCCAAACAAGTCAATCAACGTTTATAATCAAATCCTTAGGTACCCTAATACGCAAATAATCAATCAAATTTAAGACGGAGAATCGTTATTGTCTTTACCGGAGAAAAATACCAAAGAACGCGCTCTCATTCACACACTTGGAAACACTACAGCAAAAATGGGAGCCACCTAGAAAAACTACAATTCCTGGCAAATTTTTCCAAAAACCAGCCTGAAGCTCTTTCTAAAGACTGTTGACATCTAGTGGAAGCCCTAGGAACTGCAATCGGGGAAGATTTCGCCCTATTATAAAAGTGCCAGCCATTGAAATCAGTGGTAGGATGATTTTTTTTGGGGGGGGGGTTGTCCTCGGGGTTTCGCCTGCCATTTCAGTTCTGCTATACTCACAGACATTATTTTAACAGTTTTAGAAACTTTAGAGTGTTTTCTATCCAAATCTACCGATTTATATGCATATCCTAGCTTCTGGGCCTGAGTAGCAGGCAGTTTACTTTGGGCACACTTTTCATCCGGACGTCAAAATACCGCCCCCTATCCCAAAGAAGTTAACAAAGAGTTGCAGTCTGTTTTCGAATGGGTGGCCAGTAATAAACTGGTCCTGAACATCTCTAAAACTAAGAGATTTTGTACAAATCATTTCCTAAGTTCTAGACCTCAGCTCAATCTGGTAATGAATGGTGTGACTTTTGAACAAGTTGAGGAGACTAAAGTAACTTGCCGTTACCTTAGATTGTAAACTGTCATGGTGAAAGCAAATCGATTCAATGGTTGTAAAGATGGGGAGAGGTCTTTCCGTAATAAAGAGATGCTCTGCTTTTTTGACACCACTCTCCAAAAAGCAAGTTCTGCAGGCTCTAGTTTTGTCTAATCTTGATTATTGTCCAGTCATGTGGTCAAGTGCAACAAGGAGATCTAGTTAAGCTGCAGTTGGCCCAGAATAGAGCAGCACGTTTTGCTCTTCAATGTAATCAGAGGGCTGATATAAATACTATGCATGCCAGTCTCTCTTGGCTAAGAGTTGAGGAGAGACTGACTGCATCACTTCTTCTTTTTATGAAAAACATTGTTGGAAATCCCTTATTGTTTGCATAGTCAACTTACACACACTTACCCACGCAGACATGCCACCAGGGCTCTTTTCACAGTCCCCAAATCCAGAACAAATTCAAGAAAGCGTACAGTATTATATAGAGCCCTTATTGTATAGAACTTTCTTCCATCTCATATTGCGCAAATAAACAGCAAACCTGGTTTCAAAAAACAGATAAAGCAACACCTCACGGCACAACGCCTCTCCCCTATTTGACCTAGATAGTTTGTGTGTATGCATTGATATGTAGTCTACGTGTGCCTTTTTAATTTTTTTATTTTTTATGTAGTTCTGTACTAGAGCTGACTCTTGTCTATTTATGTTATGTATTATGTCATGTTTTGTGTGGACCCCAGGAACAGTAGCTGCTGCTTTTGCAACAGATAATGGGATCCTAATAAAATACCAAATACCAAAAAGGAGGAAGCCTGTACAGAATAAAAATATTCCATCTGGTTTGCAATAAGGCACTAAAGTAAAACAGCAAAAAATGTGGCAAAGAAATGAACTTTGTGTCCTGAGTACAAAGTGTTATGTTTGGGGCAAAGAAATGTAATGGCGGAAAACCTGGTTGTTTGCTTTTCAACAGACTGGGAGACAAATTCACCTTTCAGCAGGACAATAACCTAAAACACAAGGCCAAATATACACTGGAGTTGCTTACCAAGGCAACGTTGAATGTTCCTGACTGGCCATAGCTGCAGTTTTGACATAAATTGGCTTGAAAATCTATGGTATGACTTGAAAATGGCTGTCTTGCAATGATCAACAACCAACTTGACAGAGCTTGAAGAATTTTTAAAAGAATAATATGCAAATATTGTACAATCCAGGTGTGCAAAGCTCTTAGCAACTTACCCAGAAAGAACCAGAATGACTCACAGCTGTAATCGCTTCCAAAGGTGATTCTAACATGTATTGACTCAGGGGTGTGAACTTGTGTAAATTAGATATTTCTGTATTTCATTTTCTGGGAAACAGTGTCTCCCACGGGGGGCCAGCACAAAAAAGTGTCTCCCACGGGGGGCCAGCACAAAAAAACAAAAAAATACTGTATGAAATGAAATGTATGCATTCACTACTGTAAGTCGCTCTGGATAAGAGCGTCTGCTAAATGACTAAAATGTAAATGTAAAAATGTTCAATAAATTTGCCAACATTTTGAGACAACATGTTTTCAATTTGTCATTATGGGGTATTGTGTGTAGATGAATGAGAAATCTATTTAATCTATTTTGAATTCAGACTGTAGCAAAATGTGGAATATGTCAAGGAGTATTAATACTTTCTGAAGGCACTGTAGATATAAAGTGTATTCATCACAAATTGCTGTCTTTTACCCTTGTCTGTAGACGTAACTTAAGAATTCACCCCTTTATTAAACCAAAAAATTTGTGATAAGAAAATAGTCAGAGAGCGTTGGATTTTCTTGGCAGATATAACTGTTTGTCACAGTTGTTAATGTGTGTTTGTGTCCAGCCATGCCCAGTCCTTGGCGGCGTTGCAGGCCTACTCCCACTGGCTGGCTCAATTCTACAGTGAGGTCCAGAGGCAGAATCAGAGCCGCTTCATCAGCCTTGTCACCTCCACCATGGACGCCACCGCACCACTCATCACTGCCAAGGTAACCACACACACACACACACACACACACACAGTATGTGGTAGTAACAGTATGTCTTTGTTAAATCTTACCTAGTTGCTGATGTTGTGCAATTGGTATCATGACACCGTGGTTCCATTTTTATGCCGACCAACTGAGCTTGCATGTTTGTGTTCTCATTGGCCAAAAACTGGTTATCAGATCATTTTAGCAAGTCAACTAAGAGTCTTTGTCAATTCCTTGTTACCTATTTCATTGTCAGACTGTATTTCTATTCTAGGTACCTGAAAAGTTGCTGCTGTCGGCATGCCATCTCATGGTGTCCATGGCCACCACCGTGCGTCCTGTTTTCCTAGTCACGTTGCCTGCCGTGCAGAACATCTTCAACCTCATCACAGAGAGCCAGACTCGCAGGCTCCCCCAAGAGGTCAGAGTGCGCCATTATGGCTTCAATGTTATTTTGAGGCTTAGGGCTGAAATTCAATCCACCCATGGGTTGTTGTCAATGCCCGGCCGTCATCTTATTTCCTGATTAGAAGTGGACCACTTGAAACAATAAACATTTTATCTGTCTGGATTTTGGGGTGTAGCGCTTTAGGGCTCTATCTAATCTGCCAAAGGGTGAGGGTGATATCCAATGTGTGTGCGTGCGTGTATGCATAATGTGTCATGGAATGTCTATACCCCCACCTATTGTCGCACATGCTGGAGTGAGTATGGTTATGCGTGGAGGGATCTGTCTAATGTGTGTGTGTGTCTCCACTCCTCCAGGCCCACATGCTCGTGTGCAGGGCTCTGTCCAACATGCTGCTGCTGCCTTGGTCTAACCTGCCAGAGAGCGAGCAGCAGTGGCAAACCCGCTCCAGTAGCCACGCCAGCCTGCTGGCTGCCCTTACCCGCCACTACCGCCTACTGAGGGGCACTGCCAACCAGCCCCCACACCGCCTTGGCCTGGAAGACAGTCAGTTGGGCATCACGCCATTTATCAACCTTACGTCTCTTATAGTTTTGATAACGCTTCCTTCTACAGTCCTATTTCGGCTGGTATTTACTAAGAAAGAATGTGGTGAAAGATGTGATGACAATGGGTACTTTTAAGTACTTATTTCTAGGCTTGGGCGGTATACTGGGGTATTTTCAAGTACCAACGGTATGATTTTCAATACCGCCAAAAGCTTATTTTTTTATTTTTTACAAAAGTATATGGAGTATGTTTATAAAGACCACATGGCGCAAACATGACGTGATGATCCACTGTTGAGCATCACAAGAGAGATGATTAAGTGACACTTTAAATTAATTTGCCAGCTACATATCTTATATCTAGAATTTAAGATGTGCCAAATACATTTGCTCCGGCTCAGGGCTCCAGCTATGCATTTGGTTTGCTAACTTGCTAGCTGTAAGTGGCTAGCTTTCAAGATTTAAGCTTATTGGTTACAGCAAAGACAATCAATTCCCTCCTGGATCAAGTGCGAGTAGCCTTTTTGAGATAGTTATGACTTTATTCGCTGGGTGGTCTGTCCTTGCATTTAGTTTATGTTCGCTTGCTCTTATTGCCATTTAGCTAGCGTCCCTTATGAGAATTTGCTAGTACTTTGTTAGCAAAAATAAATAAACCATGTTTGGAAAGAAATTGCACCCCATGTGGACACTGCCGGTAATACCACATACCCCAATATGGTACATGAACGGTGTGAAGGTACAGTGGTTACTCCACTAAAAGTTTTGTGATTATGCTGCAGGCCTTAGAGGTAATTTGTGGTTTAGTACCCGGCGTCACCACTTCATTACTCCAGACCAGCGCAAGGGGGAGTTTGAGCACTGATTATGCTTTTGGGTCCTACTGTGTCTCTAACTGACAATGAATGGGTGACATAAACCTAAATAGAAACTGATAATTGTGCACGACTTCAGTATTACTTACTAAAACTGTTGTTACACTTATTTTATTTTGTTAGGATTATTTTTCTCTTACTGTAGTAGTGTAGGCCACTCCCGACAGGTCATGTTGTACAGCGCCTGAGTGGCGCAACGGTTGCTACAGATGCTGGTTCAATACCCGTGCTGCCCTCGACTGGAAGACCCATGAGATGATTGTAGGTTTTTGCTTTCTCTCCCTCTAAAAACGGAGATAAATAATTCTAAATAAGAAACTGGCTTTATTTACAAATTCAAACAATGTCTCACCCAATGCTCAAGAATGGCCTTTTTCTCGCTCATTTTGCGTTATTTGAAAACAAAATAATCTCAAATATTTGTATTTTTATTTCAAACAAAGCGATAAAAAAATATATATTATTCATTTAGAATTATATAAAAGCCTGTTGGATATTCTGACAGATATATTATTAACCCTGTTATTAGCAGGACAATGTATATTGATCATGGCTCCCGAGTGGCGCACGATGGGATTGCCTTGCAGTTCTCCCGCTGTATCCACTGAAAGCGCGCGAGGTTCAAGCTACGAGGGCAGGGGGCACAGGATGGGCCGCAGAGCCGCGCACAGAAGACTGACCTAGCCCATGGGGAAGGGTAGACACCCACCCCGCTACACTGGCAACACTTTAAGGGGCATTTCACTAATAATAGCGCTGACTAGGGATACATTCCTGCTGTTCTGTTCTTAGTGCCAGTCTGCACGTTCAAACTAAAACAATGTAACTGATAATGGTGTCTTTATGAGAATGACGTATAGAAGAGGCGGAGGAACAAGATGGAGTCACAATCCATGCCAGGCACACCTGTGAGCTCTGGAACTCCACCTCCGACAGCCAGAGTCAACATACCTGGCGAGGTCGTCGGTTCACCCTGACATTTCCATTCCTCTTCTGGCAACAGAACTTGACCAACTGCTCACCGGGCACAGCAAGGGCCGTCCAGACCGTTATGCTGTTCTACTATTCCAAGGAAGTGTAACCGAAGAGAGATACCGCAAGTGGGCACAGAATGGTGCCCCCACATATTGAATCTGTACCGGTACCCCCCTGTATATAGTTTTGCTATTGTTATTTTACTGCTGCTCTTTAATTACTTGTTACGTTTATTTCTTATTCTTATCCATATATTTTTTTAAACTGTATTGTTGGTTAGGGGCTCGTAAGTAAGCATTTCACTGTATTCGGCACGTGACTAATACAATTTGATTTGAATACCAACAGTGATTTATCCCGAGGCAAATGTGGCTTACCAGTGAACCTCTGTGTGTTCATCATTAATACTGTGTCTCAGAAGTTTCTGTCCATGACTGATACAACCCAAAACCGCATTAAAGACAGAGTTGAGTACTTGAGGTCACCGAGAAAGTCTGAACATGGCCTGCTCTCCCTTCTGTAAGGAATTAGGCACTTTACCATATTTACTACAGTATGTACTGTAGGCTATGTTTACTTGTCAGACTGCACAGTAGCCTAATAAACAAATGCAGCTGGCTTATAGCTTCTAAATGCTTTATTATCCAAATGTAAAAGCATATACTGTACGGTACTGTATTTCTTCAGCATCTTTATGCTTTCGTTAATAAAATAATGATAAAATACTCTTTCAAACACACACGATCATGTTGTACAGCGCCATTATGGCTATTAGCAGAACTATATTTTGGCCTTTATGGGCGGCGCACAATTGGCCCAGCGTTTCACTCCCTCTAAAAACAGAAATAAAAGTTTTGGCCTTTACAAATATTATTTTGGCCTTTTCAGATTATAGTCGCTTTCTTTAGTTTTTTAAAAATGAAATAACTTTCAAAATGTCGTTATATATTATCAAGTTGACGACACAGTCATATAGCCCTGCACCTACATAAAGCTGAGTGATAAAGCTGAGTGACTCACTCATTCATGGCTTTGGATCAAAATAAAAATGTACCAACATTCTTTCTGATAGTCTTTAATAAAGAAATGTTTTGGTTATCCTGACCTGGACACCATGTACAGCATTATAATAACCCATTATGGGCTATTAACAGGACAATATACCCTTACCAACACCTCTCTGTATTTTGATACTTAGTGGATGTGGGCTCCCGCAGTGCCAAATGCGTTGCTACAGATACAGGTTCGATACCCGTGCCGGCCGCCACCGTGAGACCCATGTTTTAATTTAGAATCCTCCAATCCTCTATGTAATTATTGGTCACATCATATTTTTCAATATACTGTAGGCCTACCGTAGGCGACATGAGTCTCACCAGCCCAATCTCCAGACCTGAACCCAATTGAAAACCCCTGGAATGTGATCAAGAGGAAGATGGATAGTCATAAGCCATCAAACAAAGCCGAGCTGCTTGAGTTTTTGCGACAGGAGTGGCATAAAGTCACCCAACATCTATGTGAAAGACTGGTGAAGAGCATGCCAAGACGTATGAAAGCTGTGATTGTAAATCAGGGTTATTCTACCAAATATTAATTTCTGAAGTCTTCCTAAGTTTAAACATGAGTATTGTGTTGTTTAAAAATGAATTTGAACTTATTTTCTTTGCATTATTTGAGGTCTGACAACACTGCATCTTTTTTGTTATTTTGACCAGTTATTTTCTACAAATAAATAGTCTAAATGACAATATCTGTATTTGTAATTTGGGATAAATGTTGTCAGTAGTTTATAGAATAAAGCAAAAATGTTCATTTTACCCAAACACATACCTATAAATAGTAAAACAAAAGAAACTCATCATTTTGCCGAGGTCTCTTCGTTTTTTTCGAGATCTCTAATATACACTGCTCAAAAAAATAAAGGGAACACTTAAACAACACAATGTAACTCCAAGTCAATCACACTTCTGTGAAATCAAACTGTCCACTTAGGAAGCAACACTGATTGACAATAAATTTCACATGCTGTTGTGCAAATGGAATAGACAACAGGTGGAAATTATAGGCAATTAGCAAGACACCCCCAATAAAGGAGTGGTTCTGCAGGTGGTGACCACAGACCACTTCTCAGTTCCTATGCTTCCTGGCTGATGTTTTGGTCACTTTTGAATGCTGGCGGTGCTTTCACTCTAGTGGTAGCATGAGATGGAGTCTACAACCCACACAAGTGGCTCAGGTAGTGCAGCTCATCCAGCATGGCACATCAATGCGAGCTGTGGCAAGAAGGTTTGCTGTGTCTGTCAGCGTAGTGTCCAGAGCATGGAGGCGCTACCAGGAGACAGGCTAGTACATCAGGAGACGTGGAGGAGGCCGTAGGAGGGCAACAACCAAGCAGCATGACCGCTACCTCCGCCTTTGTGCAAGGAGGAGCACTGCCAGAGCCCTGTAAAATGACCTCCAGCAGGCCACAAATATGCGTGTGTCTGCTCAAACGGTCAGAAACAGACTCCATGAGGGCCCGACGTCCACAGGTGGGGGTTGTGCTTACAGCCCAACACCGTGCAGACCTTTGGCATTTGCCAGAGAACACCAAGATTGGCAAATTCGCCACTGGCGCCCTGTGCTCTTCACAGATGAAAGCAGGTTCACACTGAGCACACGTGACAGAGTCTGGAGACGCCGTGGAGAACGTTCTGCTGCCTGCAACATCCTCCAGCATGACCGGTTTGGCGGTGGGTCAGTCATGGTGTGGGGTGGCATTTCTTTGGGGGGCCGCACAGCCCTCCATGTGCTCGCCAGAGGTAGCCTGACTGCCATTAGGTACCGAGATGAGATCCTCAGACCCCTTGTGAGACCATATGCTAGTGCGGTTGGCCCTCGGTTCCTCCTAATGCAAGACAATGCTAGACCTCATGTGGCTGGAGTGTGTCAGCAGTTCCTGCAAGAGGAAGGCATTGATGCTATGGACTGGCCCGCCCGTTCCCCAGACCTGAATCCAATTGAGCACATCTGGGACATCATGTCTCGCTCCATCCACCAACGCCATGTTGCACCACAGACTGTCCAGGAGTTGGCGGATGCTTTAGTCCAGGTCTGGGAGGAGATCCTTCAGGAGACCATCCGCCACCTCATCAGGAGCATGCCCAGGCGTTGTAGGGAGGTCATACAGGCACGTGGAGGCCACACACACTACTGAGCCTCATTTGGATCAAAGTTGGATCAGCCTGTAGTGTGGTTTTCCACTTTAATTTTGAGTGTGACTCCAAATCCAGACCTCCATGGGTTGATAAATTGGATTTCCATTGATTATTTTTGTGATTTTTCAGCACATTCAACTATGTAAAGAAAAAAGTATTTAATAAGATTATTTCATTCATTGAGATCTAGGATATGTTATTTTAGTGTTCCCTTTATTGTTTTGAGGAGTGTATATACACACACAGTGGCAAGAAAAAGTATGTGAACCCTTTGGAAATACCTGGATTTCTGTGTAAATGAGTCATAAAATTTGATCTGATCTACATCTAGGTCACAACAATAGACAAACACACAACAATTATGTTTTCATGTCTTTATTGAACACACCGTGTAAACATTCACAGTGCAGGGTGGGAAAAGTATGTGAACCCTTGGCTTTAATAACTGGTTGACCCTCCTTTGGCAGCAATAGCCTCAACCAAACGTTTTCTGTAGTTACGGATCAGACCTGCACAACGGTCAGGAGGAATTGTGGACCATTCCTCTTTACAAAACTGTTTCAGTTCAGCACTATTCTTGGGGTGTCTGGTGCGAAGTGCTCTCTTGAGGTCATGCCACGGCATCTCAATCGGATTGAGGTCAGGACTCTGACTGGGCCACTCCAGAAGGAGTATTTTCTTCTGTTGAAGCCATTCTGTTGTTGATTTACTTCTGTGTTTTGGGCGTTGTACTGTTGTATCACCCAACTTCTGTTGAGCTTCAATTGGCAGACAGCTAGCCTAACATTCTCCTTGCAAAATGTTTTGACAAACTTGAATTCATTTTTCCGTCGATGATAGCAAGCTGTCCAGGCCCTGAGGCAGCAAAGCAGCCCCAAACCATGATGCTCCCTCCACCATACTTTACAGTTGGGATGAGGTTTAGATGTTGGTGTGCTGTGCCTTTTTTTTCTCCACACATAGTGTTGTGTGTTCCTTCCAAACAACTCAACTGCAGTTTCATTTGTCCACAGAATCTTTTTCTAGTAGCGCTGTGGAACATCCAGGTGCACTTTTGCAAACTTCAGACGTTCAGCAATGTTTTTTTTGGACAGCAGTGGCTTCTTCCGTGGTGTCCTCCCATGAATTGTTTAGTGTTTTACGTATCGTTGACTCGTCAACAGAGATGTTAGCATGTTCCTGAGATTTCTGTAAGTCTTTAGCTGACACTTTAGGATTCTTCTTAACCTCATTTAGCATTATGTGCTGTGCTCTTGCATTCATCTTTGCAGAATGACCACTCCTAGGGAGAGTAGCAACAGTGCTAAACTTTCTCCATTTACAGACAATTTGTCTTTCCATAGACTGATGAACATTAAGGCTTTTAGAGATACTTTTTTTTAACCCTTTCCAGCTTTATGCAAGTCATCAATTTTTAATCTTCGGTCTTCTGAGATCTCTTTTGTTTGAGGCATGGTTCACATCAGTCAATGCTTCTTGTGAATAGCAAACTCAAATTTTGTGACTTTTTTTTATAGGGCAAGGCAGCTCTAACCGACATCTCCAATCTCGTCTCATTGATTGGACTCCAGGTTAGCGGACTCCTGACTCCAATTTGCTTTTGGAGATGTCATTAGCCTAGGGGTTCACATACTTTTTCCAACCTACACTGTGAATGTTTAAATTATATATTCAATATAGACAAGAAAAATACAAGAATTTGTGTGTTATTAGTTTAAGAACACTGTTAGTCTGTTGTGACTTAGATTAAGATCAGATAATTTGATGTCTGATTTATGCAGAAATCCAGGTAATTCCAAAGGGTTCACATACTTTTTATTGCCACTGTATGTATATAATTCTATGCATAAATACAAAGTTTGATTAAATGTAAGGGTAATTATGAGGGAATAATTATGTAATTATATACCACTATACCATGTAATTCCTAAAAAAAAATGACCAAGTAAAATTTAGACTGAGTAAAGCCCTTTTTTGACTGGGACAATGTACAATAATCAACACAGAGTAATGTAGTCGTGTCACCTCTGAAGTTTAATGAACTGGTTGTAAGAAAGGAACACTAGAGACATTCTTTTGGCTTTATAGCAGGAACCTTAACATCTTTCTTACCACCCATGCCTCTTTCTCTCTCTCTCTCTTAGCGAAAGCAGTGTTGCACCAGACATTGCCGGTGCTAAGAGACATAGTGGACAGCATCTCCGGGGAATCCACCAAATCCCGACAGATCTGCTACCAGAGTCTCCAGGAGTCTGTGCAAGTTTCCTTGGGCCTCTTTCCTGTCTTCATCCAGCAGCCAGGTCAGAAGAAAAAACACAATGTTACAACACAATAGTTTCAGTCATCATAGAGAGCTGACGTGTTGTAATTTTACTATTACCCATTCACTGATTTTATCTCCATTTATATTAAAATCTAAAATCCATCACCAAAGTACATTTCAAGTCATTTTACAATGTAATGTTATACGCGTGATATGCCTGAGCAAGGTCAATGTATGTGACAAAAACGTTGCACTTAACAAAATGTTTATTTACAAGTACACACAGTGTGCAACTGTACTTTCAGCCATTCTAACAATTTCACAGGAAATGTTGCTTGTGCCTTTTTCCCATTTTTTTCATTGAGATTCACCTTTTATGAATGATATTTCAAGCGTACTACAAGCTCTATGCATACGCAAGATTCGGAGTGTTGCAATGTCGTTTTTCGTCTACTAAAGTGTCGGCTCCTTGTAATACGCCCTGGCGTTCTACATAACTTTCAGGTAGTAAAAAAGTGAGACGTCGTATCATTCCTTCTGCTGCCATGGGGACAGTGTTGTCGCTTGTTTCTGTCATCTGATAAATAGGCTATTCATCAAAGTAGCCTATTTTGCATTGATAACCAAATATAATCTCAACAGCTGTTCAAACAGTAAACCAAACAACAAGAATCGACCCAAAAGGTTGGATATTTCGAAATGGTAGAACCTGCTGTAGCCAACGAGCTAGCCATGTGCTTTTTTACTCTGTGACCAAAACATGACGTTCTATGTTTAGCTGGTATGGGAATTAATATGCAAGCAGCATATCAAAGTGGGATAATGTTTTAGGTTACACCGGCAAGTAAAATAATATTTGGCAGGGCATATTTTTTCATTATGATTCATTATGATTATTTAACATGGAGATGTGGGAAGCTAAAAAAGCTAGCGAGCTAGCTTGCTATGTTTTTATCCAGGCTAAAGTCAGCTAGCCAGGCTGCCAGCTAGCTACTACTAGTAAGGGAAGGTAACTCTTTCTTGCTTTCACAAAATTAAAAGACAAAAAACTATCGCCCCCTTGTGAATGGGAGTGAGACGGCGAGGATGTCATGTTACCAAAAGGTGTCCGCCACTCCAAAAATCCCATTCCACCCACAAGCACGCACGTACAGTAGATCAATGGAGTGAAGCTTGTAGTCACCTTTAGAAAGGACCGTTGCAGATTTCATTCTCTTTATCACTTCAAATTTAATTTTCATTCAAAACATTCTGGTCGTTGATTTGATATAATGCCAAAGCTGAGTTATTCTTTCTGACATTGTCTTTCCCATTGTCACTTCCTCTATCCTCAAGATGTGACGGATGAGATGCTGAGCTTCTTCCTCACACTGTTTCAAGGTCTGCGTGTTCAGATGGGTGTGCCCTTCACCGGACAAATTATACACACCTTCCTCAGCATGTTCACCAGGTAGGTCACACACACACACACATGCACGCGCTTAGACACAAATTTTGTGACCATTTTAAAGCTACAATCTGGGATTCTGAAAACAAAACAGCAGCTCCGACACGTTTTGATATACAGTTGAGGGATGAGGCTAGAGAAATGTAACCCCTCTCAAATTAATAGATAGCGCTGTAGACGCGAGGACTGGCCGTCCTCAACATCCCCATGATAGTTTTACACGTTTAGAAGCTATAAATTGTTTGTTTGTTCTTGTATGTCCGTCCCAGGGAGCAGCTGGCAGCCAGTATCTTGCAGGAGGGCAGCGCAGGCTGCCGAGTGGTGGAGAAGTTCCTAAAGATTCTTCAGGTGGTGGTTCAGGAGCCCGGCCAGGCCTTCAAACCCTTCCTACCCAGCATAATAGCTCTCTGCATGGAGCAGGTCTATCCTATTGTGGCTGAGGTGAGAGTGCGCACTCTCATTCACACTGATATAAAAATAAAAACATGTATACATGCACTGTGTGTGTGGGGGGCATGTCCATCGATGGGTTTGGGCACTGGGTCAGCAAAAAATATGAATTTTTGATCAACAATGGATAATTAAAGTCTATTGTGATTTCTTTGTCTGTCCCACAGCGTTCCTCTCCAGACGTCAAAGCAGAGATGTTTGAGCTGCTATACCAGGTGCTTCACCATAACTGGAGGTACTTCTTCAAGACCTCTGTCCTAGCCAGTGTGCAGAGGGGATCGGCCGAGGAGACCATGGAGAATGAGGCCCAGTTTAGTGCTGCCATGCAGGTGTGTGGGTGGGGGGGATGCTCACACCATGTTTAGCTAGCTCATCTGGGCTTGTTGATGTTAGATAGTACTACTGCAGTTGTCAGACATGACACGAATTACCACCATAGCTGGGTCCTTCATTCATTTTTGCACTACACAATAAACTTTTATGAGAACGGTCAGCCCTTGAATGCTAGCTACCTAACATTAGCTAGGAAATCAGAGTTGAATTTTAGCTGGCCAGGTCATAGCGAACGTTAGCAAGCTAAATATATGGGTATGAGTATGTGGTAACGTTAGTTATAGCATGGTGAGGGTGAATATATATATATATTAAATATACCATATTGCTTATACAGGATTGTGGTCAATTTGAATTGAATTCAGTCAATTCAGGAATTAAGCTCGAATTCAATTACTTCTCAATAACCTGAAAAGTAGAAGCTATTTATTTCAAATGTTTTTCGAATTCGAATTGACCCCAACCAACCCTGGATTATAACTATCCAGTTATTTCAGTATCTAGGGTGAATGGGTATGTTTTTTTTTGGACAGGACTGTAGAATTCCCTGACAAGGGCTCAAATCTGTTTCTCCAGGCATTTGGGCAGTCTTTCCTGCAGCCAGACATCCACATCTTCAAGCAGAACCTCTCTTACCTGGAGTCCCTCAACAGCAAGCACAAGCTCTACCACAGAGTGAGTTCAGCTCTTATATGCCATACCATTAGCTCCTGAAGTGCAATTTATTGTTGCTCCAAAATTACCCTTTCTCTGCCTTGTGACAATTTATTTGAATGGTCCAACTTAGTAACCTCACCTCATATTGTTGTCATCATGAAAATATGATTACTATTCTATTTCTATCTAATTCTAAACTATATATACAAAAGTATGTTGACACCCCTTCAAATGAGTGGATTTGGCTTTTTCAGCCACACCCATTGCTGGCAGGTATAAAATCGAGCACACATCCATGCAATCTCAATAGACAAACATTGGCAGTAGAATGGCCTTACTGAAGAGCTTAGTGACTTGCAATGTCGCACTGTCATAGAATACCACCTTTCCAACAAGTCGGTTCATAAAATTGCTGCCCCGGTCAACTGTAAGTGCTGTTATTGTGAAGTGGAAACATCTAGGAGCAACAATGGCTCAGCCGCGAAGTGATAGGCCACGCCTAAGATCACCATGCGCAAAGCCAAGCGTCGGCTAGAGTGGTGTAAAGCTCACCGCCATTGTACTCTGGAGCAGTGGAAATTTGTTCTCTGGAGTGATGAATCCCGCTCTACCATCTGACAGTCCGACGGACAAATCTGGGTTTGGTGGATGTCAGGAGAACGGTACCTGCCCCAATGCATAGTTTTTTTGTTTTTTGTTTTTTAATCTTTATTTTAACAGGGAAAACAGACTGAGACCTGGATCTCTTTTACGGCTGTGCCCTGTGTAAACATGTTGACATGTACAGTTTTAGGCATACAGACAAGAACATTTCAAACATACAACAAAGACACAATTCAACAGAAACAATCACAGACAACATCATATTGATCCTCCATAACATTTTTGAAATGGGCAAGGGACACCAGAGTGTCTAACTTCAGTTGGATCTGCAGTTTGTTCCATAAATAAGGTGCAAAGGAACTGAAGGCAGTCCTACCCAACTCTGTGGAGACCACAGGAGTCTCTAATGTAATCCACATCTGTGATTGGTTTTAAAATTAATATATCTAGTGGAAATTAATGATGATATATATATATGGAGGTAATTTTAAAAGAAGTGCTTTATAAATAAACAAGAGAGCATGTTGCTCTCGCCTCACAGATAGAGAGGCCCAACCCACATGTTGATATAGGATACAGTTATGAGTTTTAACTATCACACGTGATAAACCTGAGTGCACAATGGTAAATAGCATCCAGTGGTTTTAATGTGTTTGCCGATGCATGCATATAGATAATATCACCATAATCTAAAACGGACATAAAAGTAGCCTGCACAATTTGTGCCGACTGTAAAGTTTGGTGCAGTAGGAATAATGGTCTGAGGCTGTTTTTCATGGTTTGGGCTAAGCCCCTTAGGGAAATCGTAACGCTACAGCATACAATGACATTCTAGACGATTCTGTGCTTCCAACTTTGTGGCAACAGCTTGGGGAAGGCCCTTTCCTGTTTCAGCGTCACAATGACAATCCACTAAGTGGGGTCCATACAGAAGTTTGTCAAGATCAGTGTGGAAGAACTTCACTGGCCTGCACAGAACCCTGACCTCAAACCCATTGATACACTTTGGAATGAATTGGAACCAACTGCAAGCCAGGCCTAATTGCCCAACATCAGTGCCCGAACTCACTAATGCGCTTGTGGCTGAATGGAAGCAAGTCCCCGCAGCAATGTTCCACCATCTAGTTCAAAGCCTTCCCAGAAGAGTGGAGGCTGTTATAGCAGCAAAGAGGGGACCAACTCCATATTAATGCCAATGATTTAAGAATGAGATGTTTGACAAGCCGGTGTCCACATACTTTTGGTCATGTAGTGTATTTCTACGATAGCCATAATATAAAACAATATAAATATAACCTTCACATTACATGTCATGATGGTTTATGCTATTATTATCACACTAATTATGTCAGTCAATATAGTGCATGATAGCAGCACTAAATGCTGAGAGAACTATGAAGTTTAATATATTTGTCCATTACTTCACTTTTGCATCTCAAAAAGGTCAGTTAAGGGGGTGCTTATATTTGTCCTGTTTCACACATGTACAAGTGTGTAACCTTTACAAGTGGATGGTGATAAATGGTCATGTGTTTTTTGCATATCCCACTCCCCTGAGACACCCTCGGAGAGCGGGGCCAGGGATCAGCCATTATTGACGACGATCCCCAACCCAATTAGGATTGTGCAGATTGACTTTTTTTTTACCTAGTCAGCTCAGGGATTTGAACTAGTAACCTTTCGGTTACTGGCCCAACGCTCTAACTGCTAGGCTACCTGCCGCCTACCGGCCGAGTCTTGAATTCATAAATACATGTATTTTTTAGGTTGATAGACTGGTTGCATTTTGCAGACCGCTCTCCTTACTACAGAAGTTTCAAACATGGCATAATTATAAGTGCATTTAATGAATTATTACTACCCGTAAAATATTGTGACCGATTTGTGGTCAACAACTAGCCAAGTATATCCAGTTTTTAAATCATTTCCGAGACTACTCTTTTATCTTCTTACCTTTTGTTTCATGCATATACAGTGCCTTTGGAAAGTATTCAGACCCCTTGACTTTTCCCACATTTTGTTATGTTACAGCCTTATTCTAAAATTGATTATATAAAAACAATTCCTCAGCAATCTACACACAATACCCCATAATGACAAAGCAAAAACATTTTTTTAAACATTTTTGCAAATGTATGAAATATCAAAAACGGATATCTTACGTACATAAGTATTCAGCCCCTTTGCTATGATACTCGAAATTGAGCTCAGGTGCATCCTGTTTCAACTACTTGATCGGAATCCACCTGTGTTAAGTTCTATTGATTGGACATGATTTGGAAAGGCACACACCTGTCTATATAAGGTCCCACAGTTGACAGTTTGTGTCATAGCAAAAACCAAGCCATGAGGTTGAAGGAATTGTCCATATAGCTCCAAAACAGGATTGTGTCAAGGCACAGATCTTGGGAAGGGTACCAAAAAATGGCTGCAGCATTAAAGGTCCCCAAGAACACATTGTCTGCCATTATTCTTAAATTAAAGATATTTGGAACCAGCAAGACTCTTCCTAGAGCTGGCCGTCCGGCCAAACTGAGCAATCGGGGGAGAAGGGCCTTGGTCAGGGAGGTGATCAAGAACTTGATGGTCACTCTGATAGAGCTCCAGAGTTCCTCTGTGGAGATGGGAGAACCTTCCAGAAGGAAAACCATCTCTGCAGAACTCCACCAGTCAGGCCTTTATGGTAAAGTTGCCAGACGGAAGCCACCCCTCAGTAAAAGGCACATGACAGCCCGCTTGGAGTTTGCCAAAATGCTCCTAAAGGACTCAGACCCTAAGAAACAAGATTGTCTGGTCAGATGAAACCAAGATGGAACTCTTTGGCCTGAATGCTAAGCGTCACATCTGGAGGAAACCTGGCACCATCTTTACGGCGAAGCATGGTGGTGGCAGCATCATGCTGTGTTGATGTTTTTCAGCGGCAGGGACTGGGAGACTAGTCAGGATTGAATGAAAGATGAACAGAACAAAGTACAAAGAGATCCTTGATGAAAACCTGCTCCAAGACCACTCAGGACCTCAGACTGGGGCGAAGGTTCACCTTCCATCAGGACAACAACCCTAAGCACAGAGCCAAGACAACGCAGGAGTGGCTTCGGGACAAGTCTCTGAATATCCTTGAGTGGCTCAGCCAGAGCCCGTACTTGAACCCGATGCAACATCTCTGGAGAGACCTGAAAATAGCTGTGCAGCAGCTCTCCCGATCCAACCTGACAGAGCTTGAGAGGATCTGCAGAGAACAATGGGAGAAACTCCCCAAATACAGGTGTTCCAGGCTTGTAGCGTCATACCCAAGACTCGATGCTGTAATCGCTGCCGAAGTTGCTTCAACAAAGTACTGAGTAAAGGGTCTGAATACTTATGTAAATGTGATATTTCTGTTTTTAATAATAAATTAACGAACGTTTATAAAAACCTGTTTTTGCTTTGTCATTGTGTGTAGATTGAGTGGGGGGGGAAACCATTTAATCAATTTCAGAGTAAGGGTGTAACGTACCAAAATGTGGGAAAAGTCAAGTGGTCTGAATACTTTCCGAAGGCACTGTATGCTGTTTGCACATGATCTGTAAACAAATTTCTAATGTCAATTTTATTAGGATCCACATTTTTTTATTTAGTTAACCTTTATTTAACTAGGCAAGTCAGTTAAGAGCAAATTCTTATTTACAATGACGGCCAAGGAACAGTGGTTTAACTACCTTGTTCAGAGGCAGAACGACAGATTTTTACTTTGTCAGCTTGGGGATTCGATCTAGCAACCTTTCGGTTACTGGCCCAACGCTCTAACCACTAGGCTACCTGCCGCCCCAAAATTACGTCATCTTCCTGCGGTCCAACACAGAACTAAAAAGACCTTACAATTACATTTTACATTGAAGACACAACCAACATTTAAAAAATGGACAGACGGTTACAGTACCTGACAGATTAATATAAGCACTCTCTGGGATTAGTATCTGTCCAGTTTATATGGTCGATTTGCCTGGCTACCCAAGCTCCTTGCTCCGGCCAAATGCTGCGTGGCCCACGGATGTTAGTTTCTTCTCCACAATTGTTCTGGATCCATTCTAGACCGTCTGATTGCTTGCAGAAGCTGATGGGTTGGGCCAGAACACGTGGGTAAAGTGGTGTTTTGAAAATTCATCATTGGCTTTAATACTCTGATTGGTTAGGTGATCCAATCGCTGATGACTTTGTTTTGTACTACACCCCTCATTTTGATGTCACAACAAACAACTTCAATGATGGCAGTCTCAGACTGAAGTATAACGATAGAGCAGCGGAAGAATTTAGTTTGCGTCATCAGGCAAATGGCATTAGAGGTTATTTTATTATTTTCTTTAAGGTGAATTAACTTTTTGCCTGAAGTGTGAGTTGGTAAAGAGTTACATTCAGTGATTGCCATTGTGGACAATAACGATGCATGGAATTTAAATCATTCATTTGGGGACAATGAAGATGCATGGAATTAAATTGAATGATTCTAACTTGGTGTTTGGCCACACTGTTCTTTGTCTGTGTGTCTATTCCAGAAGCTGTTCCGGACCTCCATGCTGTTTCATTTCATCAACGTGCTCCTACAGGTGCTCCTCCACAAAAGTCACGACCTGCTCCAAGAGGAGATTGCCCTGGCAGTGTACAACATGGCCTCCGTGGACTTTGATGCCTTCTACTCTGCCTTCATGCCTGAGTTCCTCAACGGCTGCCAGGGTGTGGACGCCAACCAGCGGGCGGTGCTCGGCCGCAATTTTAAACTGGAGCGGGTGAGACTTAATGGGAAATGGTTTATAGTGGGTTATGGCCGCGGCAGTGGGAGTCCAGGGTAGGGTATACTGTGTTTCATAGTAAAAGAGGTGATGATGGTGAGGTATTAGCCAAATATGATATAGTTATGTGCTCTTGGAATTATCAGAGACTCTGGACTGAGAAATATGAGTGGAAAACTATGGTAGCATTGTTGTATCTGTTTGAACTGGATGCTTTACAGTATGACAGGATACAATTGTTTAATTACCATAAAGTCTGTTATGCATGTGACTGCATATGTGCAACAAAATGTCGAAATTTCCCATGGCCCATATTCGGGAATGGAGGAGGGCCAGGGGGCACAGTATGTGGGCTTATAAACAAACTCCCATGCGCAACAGAATTTACATTGGCTCTTTTCCAATATATACACTAGCACACACTGGTGGGATAGTTCCAATGGGTGTTCTTGTACATTGAATGTTTAAATTTCACATTTTAGATTTCTTTGTAACCAGTGCCTCTCTCTTTCGTTCTCTCTCGCTCTTGTTCTAGGACTTGCCCTCCTTCACTCAGAGTGTGCACAGACTGGTAAACGACCTGCGATATTACAGATTGTGTAACAGCAGCCTTCCCACTGGCACTGTCAAGCTATAGCACATCGCCCATGGGCACACTCCAAACAGCTCAGATTTTCAACATTGGGGTCTGTCCAAACCAGTGCTGCCCGCTCCCCTCCTATCTACCCCCTCTACTTCTGAGCCACCACCTCTATTGAGCCTCCCAGGGGGATAGGAACTCCACATGGGCTGGCCTGTCTTTTGGGTTGAAGATTCTCTGAGAAAAGTACGGACTGGCGGTTGTGCTCTAGGAGCTTCATTTCTGCTGTAGAGGGTTTTATTATTTTATTTTTTTAGCAACGCCCTCTTTCACTTGTCTGTTGCCATTGATGATGACGAGGCCAAATTGATGGGTGGCAAATGGGCAGATCTGGTCTTGTCTAGACCCAATTTAAACCCAGACTGAAGCGGTCTGAGCCAGGCCTTCTGTCCCAGGCCTCTGCGACAAGGCCAGGCTGGGACTCAGCACTTTCCAACTTGATTTTGAGTTTTTAAAACAAACGTGTTCGCTTTTATTGATCTTGCCTTCAGTTTTTCATCTCCAAAGGAGACAGACTTTCAACTTAATGTCTTTCATATCATTCCATTCTGAAACAGAAGAAACTATGCTTAATTAATAAAGTTTATTAAAAAACTTTTTGTTCATTTGTTTTTGTGCTATGACGTGACACTGAATCTTGCGATGTCATTGTTTTTGCAATTCTTTCAAATGTAAAGTAGACTTTAAAAGAAAGCAATGTACAATGATCACAACTTATTATAAGGTTGGAATAAAAAAAACTGTATTCACAAGGGGTTCTCCAGAACTGACTATCAAACTGACAATACCACCCTGGGTTCCGGTTTCCTGGATTCTTCATAAAAAATGTTTTTTTAGTCAAGGACTAGGCCTAATCTGTAAATAAGTCATTGTAAATAAGAATTTGTTCTTAACTGAATTTAAAAATATATATATAATCTGTGTCTGGGATACCGGCCCTATGTGTGCTCCAATAATTCAGGATTAGTTCATCTGACTAAGCAACAACAAAGGAGTGGATATTTTCACTGTTCAATCTAGTGCAGTTAAGGTCAAAATGGTCCATTTCAATGTTTAAAAAAATATGCCTTGTGGGGTTAGACCTATACATTCAATATTTATTTATTGTCTGATGTTAACAGGTATTTGCTTAACGTACAAGAAAATGCACTGCGATAGGGTGCACACTAAGGATCCACTATAACATGAAATTCGGATTTCCACTCTAGCGTCACCCTCGTGGGTGCTAGCAAACTATCATGCATGCTAGGTACCGCTAGGTATCAACAGCCAATCCAGTAGGGCCTGGAAGCTATAATGAGCATTGATTGGTCGATAGTGCTGTGGATAATTATATTGGAGATAATTACATACAAAATGTAACATTTGCTGTTGGCTTGCTAGCAACCACATGGCGTCCCTATGTCGGTGCTAGCAAGCCAACAGCATGCTAGGTATCAACTGCCAATCCAGTTGGGGCTGGAAGCTACTGTGTATAGAGCTTCTGGTCAATCACACTGCGATATTGCTGATCATCTGCATAATATTGAGCTTTCCGCAACTTAATGCTACCTTCATAACCATGTAAGAAGGTGTTATTTACCACATATGACTGGAAAAAAATCCAGTTGAAATGCCCTCCAACTGGTAATTACAAGGGGGAAACTTGTCTATTATACCTGAGCTCCGACTTCTCCCACATGCTTTACTCTGACGTCACATATTAAGGAAATTACCTCGATAATAGCTGTACTTTGTTTATGGTTGACACAGGTTGTTTGCCGTTAACCAATCTGCTTTTTTCACGTGAATGCATCCAACTCGCATTTATGACTTCACAAGTTGTAATTACCACATGGTTATGAACGCAGCGGCATATGTCGCGTCCTGTTCATGCTCTGATAC